>NW_026511547.1:42500-361878 GCF_027579735.1 Bombina bombina
AGAAAGCTGGTGCCAAGCTAATGTTAGATAATTCTGCACTATGTGCAGAATTATCCAACATTATTTGCTAGGTTTACTTTCCCTTTAATGTGCATATTAAAAACATACAGGTGGAGACAAACTTTATTTAATTGTCATTACATTTAACAAGCTGGGAGATGCTTTATGTCTGATTACATGTGTAATTGTATGAGAAACGACAGTGAGCGCATGTCGAGCGCATGTCCATGGCCGCTTTAAGAAGAAATTTCTACCTTAAAATGTGCATGCTTTTAATTAAGTAGTCATATTCCAAACATTCTTTTGAAACATGTGGAGTGTGATTACGTAATGTGCATATTGAGGTCGCAAATGTTGACAAGGGAGCTAATTTAGACAGCCCCCCTAACTTTGCAGACATTTAAACTTGCTGCACGGGTTATCTAAAATAGTAAATCTGCCGCAGAGATATTGGCAGCTGCAATTTACACTCACTGCTCTGTGAACTTATGTGCAGAGCTTTTAAGGTTAAGTTCACGGAGCAGTTAGTGTAAATTGCAGCTGCCAGATGTCTGCAGCACACAATTTATTATTTAGATAACCTGTGTAGCAAGTTTAAATAATGTCTGCGGAGCTGGGAGGCCAGGGACCAGCACACACTTTTTTCTTCCACAGTTCCTAAAAACTTCCCTATGTCATTAGTCACTGACTAGGGACTGTTGCCAAAGAACAAGCTGTGTGGGGAGTGTAAATTAGGTAGGCACACAGAGTTGATATCAACACTATCAGAACAGGGAATTATATACTTATTTTAACCCCTTTAGCTGTAAAATGTAATAAGTGTCAATGTCACTTTTTAGATATGCACACATTCTTGATTAAAATATTGTGTTAATTTTGACTACACTATCCGTTTTACTTTGAAATAGGAATACTTACAAACTGTCCCTCATCTATTCCTATCACAGAACAGGCCATAGCATCAGGAATAATGTCTTTGAGATTACATGTAGACACAGCTGCCATTGTTCTCCTGAAAAATGCCAAAAGTATAAAATGGTTTGCTGTATCAGATTCATGATAGTCCAATTTTTACATTAGTTTCCATTTAACACCCTAATTTATTTATATTATCAAAATACTCACAATCTTGTTATATGTAGAGGATCCAGCAACTAAATGAGCAGTGTTAATTTAGTCAACTAAAATGAGCATAAAACTAAAGAAATTCTGATGACTAAAATGGCATTTTAGTCAAAAGACTATGACTAAAACTAAATCAAAATTTGCTGTCAAAATTAAGTTTCTAAATCTGTCTGTACTGCATGTTTAAACCTTAATACAATAAATAATAACAGGTGTTATGTTTACTCCTGGCGTATATAATGAGTTTGGAAATTATAGAGAAATGCTGACATAATACATTACACTTTAACTAAACCCCTTATATTTTAGTAGACTAAAAGCAACTGAAGATTTAGTCGACTAATATCTACTGAAGATTTAGTCGACTAAAACAATTCAGATGACTAAAATACAACTAAAACGGCATTTTAGTCAAAAGACTAAAACTAAAGACTAAATTGAAATTTGCCGTCAAAATTAACACTGCTAATGAGCATGTGTAGAATATATACACACATTTTTTGCGTCACATGATACAGGGGCAGGGAAATTGAAGCAACTTTGAATTTGTCAGTATATATCTAACACTTATCTGAAATTCAAAGCAAGAACTATTGCATTGTCTTATGCATTTTTCTATTTGCAATTCTACTGTATTTATTGGCCCTTTAAGGTCACTTGTAAGTAGTTACTGTAAATATATAAATGAAGCAAGTGAGTGTTGTCCCCAGGACCTATTTAAATAGTCATCACTTAGCCGATTTTACTGAATATTAAAATCGTACATGAAATAAAATAGTTTTTTCAGATAAAAAAAGGTTTAAAATATAGGTTATCAAAATTTACTTAGTTCTCATAGTATTCTTTGTTGATGGGATACATAGTTAGGTACCATGCACATTTCTGGTGTAGTACATTATTTTTTTTAAAAATCCATGTTGCTCCAGTCATGCCTGCTCCTACATCTTCCAGCCTGCTTTTCAACAATACCAAGAGAATGAAGTAACTGGAAAGCTTTTTTTTTTTTTTTTAAAAAAAAAAAACCTCTGAAACAAAGAAAATTGCTTTATGTCCCGTTAAGCTAAAATGAAGCTATTCCCGCCCCCCCCCCCCCAATATTTGCACAGATGTTATGTTAATTTGTGCTCTGGATAGCTTAACATTTATAAATAAGTGTTATAAAGTAGCTGGGTTGGGGCAGTTTAATACTCTGCAATATTATAACGCCCCAGCTTGCAAAATTTTCTATCAAGAATACTGAATGAGAAGTCAACTTGTTCCTCCTAATGGGAATCTGTGTTCTTCCCCGGCACACAGACTGGCTTGCCATTGGCAGTTTGATCAACACATTTCACTTGCTCCTCTCCAGATCTGGTGGAGTCTCTGCAGCTCTATATTTGTTACATTGTGGTTTGTTTGCCCTATAGCTTCCTGTCTGTGCCACACTTTAGTCAGTAATATTAGTAAGCAGAGAATGAATTCACTGGGGGACCCTCTGAACGTTAGGGGAAGTTGATAACCACTTTGCACTTGTAAGACTGCGCAATTATCCACGGCACTAGTTGCTCTTAGAAAGCTAACCCAGTGTCCCAAAAATGGTTCCTTCGAATGGGAGAGGTGTAGAGCTGAAACCTTGACAACTGTTCCGTGTAAACTTCCAGGAGAGCTGCTTTATAGGCAGTGTCTGCAGCATGGTATGCAACAGGTGCAGGTCGTTTGAAAATAGTTAAAGTGATGGTAAACATGTATTTTAATGGTATACAGATACTAGTCAACTTACGACCTATGTGACTTATGCCCATCCGCACTTACGACCATGTGTTGTACTGAAGGCGGTGCTTGTGTGCACAAAGGCAAGGCGGTGCTTATGTGCACGACAAGTGTCTAAGCAGCAGCCTTTGCATAGGTCTCACCATGTCGCAGTCCAAAAGGCCATTAACGTGTAGCGGCAAAGAAGAGGAAAGCTCTTGATTTAGAGATAAAAACGTAAGTCAAAGCAGTATGATGAAGGTAACAAAAATGAACGTGATTGTGAAATACGAGTTTCATATCATGCACAATCATTAAGGACAAGAAACATACGTGAAGCGGTAAAAATGTTCTGCACCAATTAAAACAAAAAAATAGTCAAGGACCCATTCACGAAAGAAAATTTATGCTTACCTGATAAATTGATTTCTTCTACGATACGACGAGTCCACGGATTCATCCTTACTTGTGGTATATTATCCTCCTGCTAACAGGAAGTGGCAAAGAGCACCACAGCAAAGCTGTCTATATAGCTCCTCCCTTGACTCCACCCCCCAGTCATTCGACCGAAGGTATAGGAAGAAAAAGGAGAAACTAAAAAAAAAGTGCAGAGGTGACTGAAGTTTGAAAACAAAAACATAATCTGTCTAAAATGACAGGGAGGGCCATGGACTCGTATCGTAGAAGAAATCAATTTATCAGGTAAGCATAAATTTCCTTTTCTTCTACTAGATACGACGAGTCCACGGATTCATCCTTACTTGTGGGATAATACCAAAGCAACAGGACACGGATGAACGGGAGGGACAAGACAGATACCTAAACGGAAGGCACCACTGCTTGAAAAAAAACTTTTCTCCCAAAAATAGCCTCCAAAGAAGCAAAAGTATCAAATTTTTAAAATTTGGAAAAAGTATGAAGGGAGGACCAAGTTGCAGCCTTAAAAATCGGTTCAACAGAAGCATCGTTTTTAAAAGCCCATGTGGAAGCCATCGCTCTAGTAGAATGAGCCGTCATCTTTTCAGGAGGCTGCTGTCCAGCAGTCTCGTATGCCAGGCGGAAGAGGTAGCCGTAGCTTTGACCCCTACGCTTTCCAGAATAAACAATGAAAAGAGAAGATGTTTGACTGAAATCCTTGGTCGCTTGTAAGTAAAATTTCAAGGCACGAACCACGTCCAAGTTATGTAACAGACATTCCTTCTTAAATGAAGGATTAGGACATAAGGAAGGAACAACAATTTCCTGATTAAAATTCTTATTTGAAACAACCTTAGAACAAAACTTTTCAAGATAAAAGCTTAATATCCATGGAATGCATGGGTTCAAACGGAACCCCTTGAAGAACATTGAGAACTAAATTCAAACTCCATGGCGGAGCAATAGGTTTAAACACAGGCTTGATTCGGATTAAAGCCTGACAAAAAGACTGAACGTCCGGGACATCCTCCAGACGCTTGGCTAGTGTAGTAAAATTGACAAAGCAGAAATTTGTCCCTTTAAGGAACTAGCTGATAATCCCTTCTCCAATCCTTCTTTGGAAAAGGACAACATCCTAGGAATCCTAACCCTACTCCATGAGTAGCCCTTGGATTCTCACCAAGAATGATACTTACGCCATATCTTATGGTAAATATTTCTAGTGACATGCTTTCGAGCCTGAATCAAAGTATCAATGACTGACTCAGAATCTCCGCTTAGATAAAATCAAGCATTCAATCTCCAGGCAGTCAGCTGCAGAGAATTTAGATTTGGAAGTTGGAACGGACCTTGGATGAGAAGGTCCTGTCTCAATGGCAGTTTCACGGTGGCAGAGATAACATGTCCACTAGATCTGCATACCAAGTCCTGCGTGGCCACGCAGGCGCAATCAAGATTACTGAAGCTCTCTCCTGTTTGATTCTTGCACGACCAAGGTACTGCTAGAGCATCTATCAGTACAGCTTGGGGATCCTTTGACCTGGAACCGCAACAAGGAAGTTTGGCATTCTGACGAGATGCCATCAGATCCAATTCCGGTGTACCCCATTAATGAATCAATGACGCAAACACCTCCGGATGGAGCTCCCACGGATGAAAAGTCTGACAACTTAGAAAATCCGCTTCCCAGTTCTCTACTCCCGAGATATAGATTGCCGATTGAGGACAAGAGTGAGTCTCCGCCCATCGGATTATCTTTGAAACCTCTATCATCGCTAGAGAACTTTGTTCCCCCTTGATGATTGATATATGCTACAGTCATGATAGTGTGACTGGAATCTTATGAATTTGGCCAAGGCCAACTGAGGCCACGCCTGAAGCGCGTTGAATATTGCTCTCAATTCCAGAATATTGATTGGTAATAGGGACTCCTCCTGAGTCCAAACACCCTGAGCCTTTAGGGAATTCCAGATTGCACCCCAGCCCAAGAGGCTGGCGTCAGTCGTCACTATGACCCATGCTGGCCTGCGGAAACACATTCCCTGGGACAGATGATCCTGTGACAACCACCAAAGAAAAGAGTCTCTGTCAAGATTTATCGGAGGCGATAAATTCGCACAATCCCCATTCCACTGTCTGAGCATGCACAGCTGCATTGGTCTGAGATGAAAGCGAGCAAACAGAACGATGTCCATTGCCGCTACCATTAACCCAATGACCTCCATACACTGCGCCACTGATGGCCGAGGAATGGACTTTAGTGCTCGGCAAGTAGTTAGAATATTTGACTTTCTGACCACAGTCAGAAAAATTCTCATGTCTTCTGAGTTCCAAAGAATGGAACTTCTTGTTAGTGGAACTAGTAAACTCTTCTCTATATTCACTTTCCAACCGTGAGTTCTTAGAAATGCCAACACTATGTCAGTGTGACATTTGGTCAGGTGATAAATTGACGGCTGGATCAAAATATCATCCAGATAGGGCGCCACTGCTATGCCCCGCGGCCTGAGAACCGCCAGAATGTTCGTCCAGAAAGGCGAACCTTAGAAACTGATGATCCTTGTGGATAGGCATGTGAAGATACACATCCTTTAGGTCCACGGTGGTCAAATATTGACCCTCCTGGATCATTGGTAAAATTGTTCGTATAGTCTCCATCTTGAACGATGGGACTCTGAGAAATTTGTTTAGGCATTTGAGATCTAAAATTGGTCTGAAGGTTCCCTCTTTTTTGGGAACCACAGATTTGAGTAAAACCCCTGTCCCTGTTCTAGATTTGGAACTGGACAAGTTACCCCCATGGTATAGAGGTCTTTTACACAGCGTAAGAACGCCTCTTTTTGTCTGGTCTACAGACAAACGTGAAAGATGAAATCTCCCTCTTGGGAGAAAATCCTTGAATTCTAGCCGATACCCCTGGGTCACAATTTCTAATGCCCAGGGATCCTGAACATCCCTTGCCCAAGCCTGAGCGAAGAGAGAAAGTCTGCCCCCTCATGCTGTCTTGGTAGCAGCAGCAGGCTTCTTAACTTGTTTACCTTTATTCCAGGCCTGGTTAGGTCTCCAGACTGACTTGGATTGTGCAAAATTACCCTCCTGCTTTGTGGCGGAAGGGTCCACCTTTAAAGTTTCGAAAGGAACAAAGATTATTTTGTTTAGCCCTCATCTTAACAGTCTTATCCTGAGGTAGGGCATGACCTTTACCTCCAGTAATGTCAGAAATTATTTCCTTCAGTTCAGGCCCGAATAGGGTCTTGCCTTTAAAAGGAATAGCTAAAAGCTTAGATTTTGATGCTACATCAGCAGACCAAGATTTAAGCCATAACGCTCTACGCGCTAAAATGGCAAAGCCTGCATTTTTCGCTGCTAAATTTAGCCATTTGAAAAGTGGCATCAGCAATAAAGGAATTAGCTAGCTTGAGAGCCTTAATTCTATCAAAAATATCATCTAATGGGGTCTCAACCTTAAGAGACTCCTCTAGAGCCTCGAACCAAAAAGCTGCTGCAGTAGTAACTGGAACAATGCACGCTATAGGTTGTAGAAGAAAACCCTGATGAATAAACAATTTCTTTAAAAAGACCCTGTAATTTTTTATCCATAGGATCTTCGAAAGCACAACTGACCTCAATAGGTATAGTTGTACGCTTAGCTAGGGTAGAAATAGCTCCCTCCACTTTAGGGGCCGTCTGCCAGGAATCCCGAATGGTGTCAGATATGGGAAACATTTTCTTAAAAGGAGGAGGGGGAGAGAACCTGGTCTATCCCATTCCTTAGTAACAATGTCGGAAATTATTTTAGGGACTGGAAAAACATCAATGTAAGTAGGTACCTCTAGATATTTATCCATCTTACACAATTTCTCTGGTGGTATTACAATAGGGTCACAATCATCCAGTCTCGCTAAAACCTCCCGGAGTAACAGGCGGAGGTGTTCAAGCTTAAATTTAAAGGACATCACGTCCGAGTCTGTCTGAGGTAATACATATCCTGAATCTGAAAGCTCTCCCTCAGACAGCAATTCCCCGACCCCCAAATCAGAACACTGTAAGGGTACATCGGAAGTGGCCAATAAAGCATCAGAGGGCTCAGCATTTACCTTAATACCGGACCTACTGCTCTTACCTTGTAAACCTGGCAGTTTAGATAATACCTCTGTAAGGGCAGTAGACATAACAGCAGCCATATCTTGCAGAGTAAAAGAATTAGACGCACTAGAAGTACTTGGCGTCGCTTGAGTGGGCGTTAGAGGTTGTGTCACTTGGGGAGAATTGGATGGCATAATCTGGTTCTCTTCAGACTGAGAATCATCTTTATCACTTAAAGGGACAGTCTAGGCCAAAATAAACTTTCATGATTCAGATAGAGCATGTAATTTTAAACAATTTTCCAATTTACTTTTATCACCAATTTTGCTTTGTTCTCTTGGTATTTTCTTAGTTGAAAGCTTAACCTAGGAAGTTCATATGCCAATTTCTTAGACCTTGAAGCCCACCTCTTTCAGATTGCATTTTAACAGTTTTTCACCACTAGAGGGTGTTAGTTCTCGTATTTCATATAGATAACACTGTGCTCTTGCACGAGAAGTTATCTGGGAGCAGGCACCGATTGGCTAGACTGCAAGTCTGTCAAAAGAACTGAAAAAAAAGGGGCAGTTTGCAGAGGCTTAGATACAAGATAATCACAGAGGTTAAAAGTATATTAATATAACTGTTTTGGTTATGCAAAACTGGGAAATGGGTAATAAAGGAATTATCTATCTTTTAAAACAATAAATTCTGGTGTAGACTGTCCCTTTAAAATATGCTCTTTGCAATGTAAGGCCCTTTCAGTAGGGTTCCACAATGGCTTCTAAACACAGAGCATTGACTTTCCTCGATGTCAGACATGTTGAACAGGCTAGTAATAACCACAAAAAGTCTTGAACACTTTATTGAAAAAACAATAAATTTTGAAAAACGGCACTGCGCCTTTAAGAAGTAAAAAAAGCGCACAATTTTTCCAAATCTGGTTTAAAATGCTAAAACGCTCACAATTTTTGCATATATCTTTCTTATATTGTAGCCTAAGATTGCACCACAAGTAAGGGACAAATCAACCCTCTATAAGCAAAACGTTATTCCAAAAAAATTAAATTAACAACCCTCTGCACCTCGCCACAACTCTGCTGTGGCGCCTACCTGCCCTCAGGGGTCTGAAAAATCTCCCTATGACTCAGTTAGGCTATGTCTTCAGTTTGGGCCCAACTGGAGCCGAAGTTTGCTGCCTTCATGTGAAAATCAACTGCGCATCTGAGGTGCGAAAATTAGGCCCCGCCCATCATATGCGATGTCTCCCAGCCTAAAAAAAAACGCTATGAAGTGGTATAGGAACTAGCCATATGGGTACTTGCTACCCAAATAAATGTATAAGCCTTGTGAAAACTTCCAGTATAATGCCCAGTAACAGTGAACATAAAAAAACGTTTCTGCCATAAAAATGTTATTTTGCCCCAGTGTAACCATGCTGCCATCCTTTGCTGCATTTAGCCCAAAAACATTCACACACAGGTCTCCAGTAATAAACTACTGAACATACCTCAATGCTTGTAGCATGAAAAACGTTCCCCCACTGAAGCTTCTCTAGTACTCCTCAGCCATTCTGTAGGAACTCATCTGGTTCTTAGTGACAACTGCTAAGATCATAAACCTCCAGGCAGAAATCTTCTTTCATCTACTGCCTGAGTAAAAATAGTACTCACCGGTACCATTTAAAATAAAAAAAGTCTTGCTTGAAGAAAATAAAAACTATCATTGCAAAACCTCTCACTTTACCTCTTCCTATTACTAGTATAGGCAAAGAGACTGACTGGGGGGTGGAGTCAAGGGAGGATAATATCCCACAAGTAAGGATGAATCAGTGGATTCGTATCTAGTAGAAGAAACTAACAATTCAGATGAAGGCTAAAAGTGAGACTTTAAGGAGAAAGCTGGTGAGGATTACAAAGAGAATTTCCAGGCAAGCACTGGGTGGTTTAGAAGTTGTAGAAGAAAATTGTTGGCATAATGTGCAGGTTTCAGGAGAAGCAGCAAGTGCAGATTCAGAAGCCACTGCAAAGTTCAGAGACATTTTGGATGAATTAATACAAGAGGGAGGGTATTTACCTGAACAAATATTCAACGTTGATGAAACACGTCTGTTCTGGAAACAGATGCCCGAGCACACCTACATTCATCAAGAAGCAAAAACCATGCCAGGATTTAACCCCTTAATGACCACAGCACTTTTCCATTTTCTGTCCGTTTAGGACCAAGGCTATTAACATTTTTGCGGTGTTTGTGTTTAGCTGTAATTTTCCCTCTTACTCATTTACTGTACCCACACATTATATACCGTTTTTCACGCCATTAAATGGACTTTCTAAAGATACCATTATTTTCATCATCGTATAATTTTACTATATAAAAAATAAATTATGAAATGAGAAAAAATAGAAAAAAAAAAAAAAAAAAAAAAAAAAGACACCTTTCTAACTTTGACCCCCAAAATCTGTAACATATCTACAACCCCCAAAAAAAACACCCATACTAAAAAGTTTCTAAATTTTGTCCTGAGTTTACAAATACCCAATGTTTACATGTTCTTTGCAAGTTATAGGGCCATAAATACAAGTAGAACTTTGCTATTTCCAAACCATTTTTTTTTTCAAAATTAGCGCTAGTTACATTAGAACACTAATATCTTTCAGGAATCCCTGAATATCCATTGACATGTATATATTTTTTTTAGTAGACATCCCAAAGTATTGATCTAGGCCAATTTTGGTATATTTCATGCCACCATTTCACCGCCAAATGCGATCAAATACAAAAAATCATTCACTTTTTCACACAAACTTTCTGTTTCTCACTGAAATTATTTACAAACAGCTTGTGCAATTATGGCATAAATGGTTGTAAATTTTTCTCTGGGATCCCCTTTGTTCAGAAATAGACATATATGGCTTTGGCGTTGCTTTTTGATAATTAGAAGGCCGCTAAATGCCACTGCACCACACGTGTATTATGCCAAGCAGTTAAAAGGTTAATTAGGGAGCATGTAGGAAGCTTTTTGGGGTAATTTAGCTTTAGTGTAGTAGACAACCCCAAGTATTGATCTAGGCCCATTTTGGTATATTTCATGCCACCATTTCACCGCCAAATGCGATCAAATTAAAAAAAAAAAAGTTAATTTTCACAATTTTACGTTTCTCACTGAAATCATTTACTAACAGCTTGTGCAATTATGGCACAAATGGTTGTAAATGCTTCTCTGGGATCCCCTTTGTTCAGAAATAGCAGACATATGACTGGCGTTGCTTTCTGGTAATTAGGCCGCTAAATGCTGCTACGCATCACACGTGTATTATGGCTAGCAGTGAAGGGGTTAATTAGGTAGTTTGTAGGGAACTTGCAGGGTTAATTTTAGTTTTAGTGTAGAGATCAGCCTCCCCACATCAGACCCCCTGATCCCTCCCAAACAGCTCCCTTCCCTCCCCCACAATTGTCCCCGCCATCTTAAGTACTGGCAGAAAGTCTGCCAGTACTAAAAAAAGTTTGTTTGTTTTTTAAAATTATTTTAGCATATTTACATATGCTGCGGTGTAGCATCCCCCCTTAGCCCCCAAAACAGCTCTCTAACCATCCCCATCTGCCTTATTGGGGCCGGTCTGCCAGTATCCAGTTGCAAAAAAAAAAGTTTTTTTTTCTGTAGTGTAGCTTCCACCCCCCCCCCCACAGGCCAACCCCCACCACCTGCCTGATCATTTTTCTAATTTTATCGTAATTTTTAACTACAACTTTTTGTGTAGTGTAGCGGTTCCCACCCGCTCCCTCTCTGTGCCCGCGTGCGCCCCCGCTCACATCACCAGGGCCATCGATGGCCGCCACTCGCCTCCCATGATACCGGCCATCGATGTCCAGTGCAAAGAGGGCCACAGAGTGGCTCTGCATTGGATGGCCATACAAGGTTATTGCAGGATGCCTCCATATCGAGGCATCACTGCAATAACCGGAAAGCAGCTGGAAGCGAGCAGGATCTCTTCCAGCTGCTTTCCACACAGAGGACGTGCAGGGTACGTCCTCAGGCGTTAACTGCCTTTTTTTATTTTTGGAGGACGTACTCTGCACGTCAATCGTTAAGGGGTTAAAGCATTCAAGAATCCGGTAAGCTTGTTACGGGGAGGAAAATATTTTGGTTTTAAGCTTAAGCCATTTCTTATCTATCGCTCAGAAAACCCACGTGCATTTAAAAACATTAATAAGCACACGCTGCCTGTGTATTACTGGTCAAATGCTAAATCGTGGATGACTCAGACATTGTTCACAGACTGGTTTGTTAACTGTTTCATTCCCCAAGTTCGTGAATATTGCTAAGGAAAAGTAATCCATTTTAATGATTTTAGACAACACACCTAGACATCCACCACACCTGGGCAATGTTAATCCTGATGCAAAAGTGGTTTATTTGCCACCCAGCAACCGATGGACCAAGGGGCAATTGCCACGTTTAAAGCATACTACTCAGATCTACATTCTCCCAAGCCATAGCTGCTACAGATGCTGATGAGGACATAACGTTGCATGATTTTTGGAAAAGTTATAACATTCTTCAGTGCATAAAAAATATTGCAGCAGCGTGGGAGGATGTAACAAAAGTACATGAACGGAATTTGGAAAAAGTGCCTAAAACGGTATGTGAACAGATTTGAAACAGGAAGAGCTCAATGAAAATTTGAGAAAACGTTGTGAGATTTGCAAACAATCTTGAATTGGAATGTGAAGTGGAAAATGTAGAAGAGCTGTTAGATTATGAGTCAAAAGAACTTTTAAAATGAAGATCTAATAGAACTGGAAGCAGAGAGTTTGAGGAAAAAAAGGAGGGAGGAAGACAAAGAAGAGCCAGAGAAGAAATTCACTGCAAAGTGGTTGGCTAAAGGTTTTACATTGCTAAATAAAGCCGTCTGTTTTGAAAACATGGACCAGAATGTTGAAAGATTTAACACGTTGGCGCTCTACAAATACACAACAGTCAAATTCAGGATGCTGTGTGCGGCTATTGTGAAATCTAGGAGGAAAAGAAACAAACAAAACAAAACAAAAAAAAAACACCATTTCAAACAAATCTCAGCATGTTTTTTGAAAAGAACACTGCATCTGAAACTCCTCCAGCCTCAACTCACCAAGATGATAACTGATGATTTGCAGTCAAGTATGAATCAAGAGTGATTACTGTACCGTATATTTAACTGTAAAATTTTGCAAGTACAGTAAAAGAAAAAATTAAGCTCAGTTATTTTACTTTAAACTTTTCAGAAATAAAGTAAGTGTTAAAGTTCCTGCAAAGTACTGTACAAGTACAGCAAATGTTATTTTATTGTTTGCACAGTACAGTAAATGTTATTGTTTGCACAGTACATGTTTATTTATTCATACTGTATTACTAAAGGTATTTAAAACAACTCTGGTGAAAGTTATTAATCATGAAATATCTGCCCCACACCCTACAATAGACCATATTTGCATGCCATATATATTGGCCGACTTCCAACCAAATTGTCTTACGACCGGAAGGTCAGAACGTAACGCGGTCGTAAGTTGACGAGTATCTGTAATCATAATACCTCCACTAGCTAAAACGCAATTTTTTTTTTAATTCACTTTATATTTTGTACTTTTATTCTTTGCATTGCAACATTTAACTCCACCCCCATGCTTTACATTATACTACGGAACCGACGTGTATTGCGGTCCCATCCGCTCTACACGTCAGAGCCTATGCGCACTCCCAAAAGGGATGTCAAACAGCGCGTGTGAGGATCTGATGTATGCGAGAAAACATTGAATCACACGATTCAAAATTTACCAATTTCAACATACCAGAGTGATCCGCAATTGAGCAAGCAATCATCCCCAAATGTGATTAACAAGCATTTTATGGTAATTGTTGGCCCAACAGTCAGAGCGATGTGTATCATTTGCGCTCTATTGTCCAGGCGTGAAATGGTCTCATTGAAGTCTGTCAAATGACAGGCTTATTTATTGGAGGATGATGAAACTTGGACAATATGCAATCATAAGGGGCTGGAAAGCAATCGCATCAGAAAGACTATTACAATTGTCTTTACATTGACATGTGTTAATAAAATTTTGAATACAGATTTTAAATCTCAACGATCATATTTACACAATATAAACCAGAGTATACCATCACTAAGTAGAAAAGAAAAAAGCGGATCCATCCAATACTTTCCAAAACTGACTTTATTGTAACAGTTTTCTTTCACAGATAGCCGTTGATGATATCATGTTAGGAGTTAAACCCCTCTGGGACTAGTGTCTTAAAGATAAATATCCAGTATGCCTCTTGCTTTTTTAGAGCATTCAGCCTGTCACCACCTCTGTGTGACTTTTGAATATGTTCAATGGCTGACCAGCTGAAAGTGCTTAGATCTTGGTTGTGTTCCTCTATAAAGTGGGATGCAAGAGCAGAGCAAGATACATCATTCTCTATATATGAGATGTGCTCTCGAATTAGAGTTCTTACATCGCTTGTTGTCATTCCAATATACTGTTTTTTATGCTCTGTGCATTCAACTAAATAGATTACATGGTCAGTAGAACATTTTATACAGCCTTTAATATCGTATTCTAAACCAGTAGTATATGACTTACAGGTTTTAGTTACTTTGATATAGCCACATGCTCTGCATCTTCTACATTTATACACTCCATTAGTATGCAACCAAGAACTTCCTGTATACCATCACCAACTGTTCCCTATACACAGACCAATTTTTTTCACTTTCTGCGATGAGTATTTTTTTTTAGTGAAATGTTTCTGCAGGTCATTTTTAAATAAAATTCCATTTTAAATTAAGCAGTTATACTAAAGCACCAGAACAATTGCAATGTGTTTGTTAACTGGAGAATAAAGCCATTTTTAAAGTTTTAGAATATATCGTAGTATTTAAAAATTGCATTGTAAATTAGCTGCAGACAAAAAAAAAAATAAAAAAAAAAAATTGTAAAATGTATCTTGAATAAATTGGTTTCCTTTTCTCTTCCTCTAACATAAAAGTGTAGTATTAAAAAAGGTGCATTGCTCATACGAACGTCTTCCATTCAGAAAAAAAAAAAAAAAAACAGCCCTACAGACTGGGAAAGGCTAGGGGGGCGGGTTTGACAATAATCCCCGAGAGCCAGTCAACAATCAATGCACTGCAGCCAGAGCACAGCTCCGTTTGAAAAGAACAGCCTAATGTGAAGCAGTGCTGCAAAGTTAAAGCGCTAACAGTTCCTGTATGTTTCCGGTTCTTTCTGCAGACATGCTGCATTTTCTGCGAGGACATCTCAGATCACTATTTTCTGCCTTGGGAATACACACACACACAATATGCCCCCATCCGGGTACTTCATAATGCCACCCGGCTAACAACATTTACTGGGGAGAACACTGGGGATGAAAGTGCCCCAAAAAGGCTACTTACTGGTCATGTGTTGCAAGACACTCTTTGCTGTAACGTGTGTCCTTAGCATATTTTATTACCAGGCATTTGTACTGGGCAATCTGAAATCTTCTGACTCGGCGCATGAGCTCTGTGCTATAAAACAAAATATGCAGATATGAAGAGAACGGTTAACATTGCTCCATTTACACACAAAAAAACAAAACCACCACAACTTTAGGTATAAAGCACAGGACCCAGCCACAATCAAATTAAGTATGGGGGGGCGCGACGACGCACACATACATCTCACCTCTTTCCAGAAAACATTGGGCCAAATATCACCTGTAATACAAAAAAAAAAAAAAAAAAAAAAAAGTTAAACTTCACACTTTGAGGCACCATCGAAATACATGCAGTTTACACTATATTGGTTTAGGCATTTTGTAGGCAATGTAAGAGAAAAAAAAACAAACAAACAAAAACCCCAATCACTATTGCTCATTTTAAGTTTCCTTATTAGGCCCTTTTTTATGCTTACCAGATAAATTCCTTTCTTTCCTGGCAGGGAGAGTCCATGACTTCATTCCTTACTGTTGGGAAATACAACACCTGGCCACCAGAAGGAGGCAAAGACACCACACAGCCAAACGCTTAACCACATCCAGATTGTGAAGCAAACGTTCCTTCGCTGAAGCATTGGGACACAAGGAAGGAACAACAATCTCTTGCTTGACGTTACGATCTAACACCACCTTAGGAAGGAAACCTAACCTAGTAAGTAAAACCGCCTTATCGGCATGAAAAACAAAGTGAGGTGGGTCACACTGAAAAAGTAGAGATCGTAGAGACTCTGCGGGCAGAGGCAATGGCTAATAGAAACAAAACTTTCCAAGATAAGTTACTGGCATATAAACCCTTCTCCAAACCTTCCTGGAGAAGATAAAAATTCTGGTAACCTTTACGTTATGCCAAGAAAAACCACGCTCCTCACACCAGTACAGGTAAGATCTTCATACCTTATGGTAGATGCACAGAGTAACCGTCTTAAGAGTTTAAATCAAAGTGTCCGACACCCTCAGAGAATCCTCTCCTGGCTAGGAGTAAGCGTTCAATCGCCACGCATTCAGCCTCCGAGAATCTAGATTTTGATGTAGGAAGGGACCCTGTATTAACAGGTCCCTGTGACAAGGTAGCCTCCACGGGAGAAGAGGACATGCAACAAGGGACAGTCAAGTCCAAAAAAAAAAAAAAAACCAACAAAAAGTCTGTTTTAAATAGGGCATGCAATTTTAAACAACTTCCCAATTTACTTTTATCACCAATTTTGCTTTGTTATCTTGGTATTCTTAGTTGAAAGCTAAAACTAAGAGGTTCATATGCTAATTTCTTAGACCTTGAAGACTGCCTCTAATCTGAATACATTTTGACCACTAGAGGGCATTAGTTCACATGTTTCATATAGATAACATTGAGCTCATGCACATAAAATGACCTAGGACTGAGCACTGATTGGCTAAACTGCATGTCTGTCAAAAGAACTGAAATAAGGGGGCAGTCAGCAGAAGTTTAGATACAAGATAATTACAGGAGGTAAAATGTGTATTATTATAACTGTGTGGTTATGCAAAACTGGGGAATGGGTAATAAAGGGATTATCTTTCTTTTTAAATAACAAATTCTGGTGTTGACTGTCCCTTTAAACAAATTTCTAATTTATGCCTATTATCAAATTTTCTTCATTCTCTTGGTATCGTTCTTTGAAAAGCAAGAATGCAAGTTTAGATGCCGGCCCATTTTTGGTTCACAACCTGGAATGTTATAGCTGATTGGTGAATAAATTCACCCACCAAAGTGCTGTCCCGGGTCTGAACCAAAAATTGGCTGGCTCCTTAGCTTAGATGCCTGTTTCAACAAAAGATAGCAAGAGAACGAAGAAAAATTCATAATAGGAGTAAATTAGAAAGTTGCATGCTCTATCTGAATGAAATTCAGAAAAATTGAGTTTAACCCCTTTGCGACCAAGGACGTGCCAGGTACGTCCTACAAAAAACTACCCTTAAGCCACCAAAGACGTGCCTAGCATGTCCTCTGGCGTTTGAAGCTCGACTGAGGCATCACTGCAATCCCCTTTTTTACCCACCGATGCAGGGAGGGCCACTCTGCATCGGCCATCGATGTTGCTGATCGTTGGTGGGTGGGAGCTGTAGCAGGGAGGTGGGTGGGCGCCCCATTGATGGTCCGGGATCAGTTTGCGCGGTGCTGCGGGAGTGCGTCACATTTACCTGATTGCAATGTATGGGAAGGAGGGACAGAGGGGGAATACATGGTTTTGCAAGGGATCTGGGAGGGCAGCTACACTACATAATTTTTTATTTTTTTTTAATAAAGAAAAATAAATTATTTGGGGCATATTTGGTACTGGCAGAAAGCTGCCAGTACCCAAGATGGTGGCAAACAAGTAGAGGGTTAGAGAGATGTATGGGGGGGGGGGGAGAATCAGGAAGGTTGGGGGCTAAGGGGGAATCCATCACTGCAGTATGAATATAAAAAAGTATATAAATGCCTTTTATGTTAGTACTGGCAGACCTTCTGCCAGTACTTAAGATGGCGGTGACAATTGTGAGGTGGGGGAGGGAAGAGAGCCAAGAACTAAATAATTTCAGTGAGAAACCTAAAAATGCAAAATGGCATGAAATATACCAAAATGGGCCTAGATTAATACTTTGGGTTGTCTACATTAAAGCTAAAATTAACCCTACAAGCTCCCTAATTAACCCCTTCACTGCTGGGCATAATGTGCGGTGATCAGCGACATTTAGCTGCCTTCTAATTACCAAAAAACAATGCCAAAGCCATATATTTCTGAACAAAGGGATCACAGAGAAACATTTACAACCATTTGTGCCATATATATTTCACAAGCTGTTTGTAAATCATTTCAGTGAGAAACCTAAAGTTGTGAAAAAGTGAACAATTTTTTTAATTATTTGATCGCAGTTGGCGGTGAAATGGTGGCATGAATTATACCAAAATGGGCCTAGAATACACATACGTCAAGGGATATTCAGGGATTCCGGACAGATATCAGTGTTACAACATAACTATCGCTAATTTTGAAGAAAAAAAAAAGTTTGGAAATAGCAAAGTGCTACTTGTATTTAGTGCCCTATAACTTGCAAAAAAAAGCAAAGAACATGTAAAAATTGGGTATTTCTAAACTCAGGACAAAATTTAGAAACTATTTAGCATGGGTGTTTTTTGGTGGATGTAGATGTGCAACAGATTTTGGGGGTCAAGGTTAGAAAGAAAGTGGATTTTATATAGTAAATTATTAGATATGATGAAAAAAGTCTATTTAATGGCAGGAAAAAATGGTATATAAATGTGTGGGTACAGTAAATGATTAAGAGGAAAATTAACGCTAAACACAAACACCGCAGAAATTTAAAAATAGCTCTGGTCCCAAACAGTCAGAAAATTGAAAAGTGGTCTGGTCACTAAGGGGTTAACTCTGCTTGAGGGTCCCTCAATCTCGACCCGTACCTGGGCAGTTTGGCATTGAGACGAGAGGCCATGAGATCTGTCTCCGGAATCCTCCATCTGCTGCAAACACATAAGGGAGGAGTGACCATTCCCCCGCAATATGGATCATTGACAGCATACAATTGTGAGCTTCTATCCATTCTAAGATTTGGGACACCTCCCTCATCGCTAAGGAACTCCTCGTTCCTCCTTGATGGTATGATGTAGGTGACCGTGGTTATATTGTTAGCGCTCTACAAATTAATAACTGATTGGAATCAGATAAACTGGGACACTCAGATTGGGCCAAGCCTTCAGCTTATTGAAGATAGCCTGCAATTCCAAAATATTGATTGGAAGAGTGGACTCCTGAGTCCACAAACCTTGTGCCTTCTTGGCACCCCAGACTGCTTCCTAGCCCAAAAGGTTGGCGTCTGTAGTCACAATCGTGCCTCGAGACAGGTGATCTTGACAAAGCCACCAAGTTAGGACAGGTCCAAATGATCGCTGTTTCATTGTCTCAGCATACATAGTTGTTGAGGTCTGAGACTGAATCTGGCAAAGGGAATACTGTCCATACAAGACACCATGAGTCCAATCACCTCCATACATTGGGCCACTGAATGTCTTAAAGCAGCCTGGAGGGCAAGGAATGCTGAGGTCAGCTTGTGATTTTTAGTGTTAAGACATAGGTAAAGCGCTATGTGTAAAGGCTACGAACCCCCAACTATGTAGTACCTATACATGGAGAGTACTAGGGATAGTTCCTGGACTGTTTTTAGTGTCTAAATCACTTATGTGGACTGCAGCACCCCTCCATTGTATCGTACCAGCTTGC
Organism: Bombina bombina; assembly: GCF_027579735.1. Classification (NCBI taxonomy): domain Eukaryota; kingdom Metazoa; phylum Chordata; class Amphibia; order Anura; family Bombinatoridae; genus Bombina; species Bombina bombina. The sequence continues at coordinate 61,596 of NW_026511547.1, forward strand.
TGAGGCCTACCTCACAGAATGCTGATGCAGGAAAGACCATCCAGTGCAAGTAAATATTTTGCAGAGGATACTTGCAGATAAACCAGCAATCCCTCGGGTGAAAGCTAAGACAGGGTCCCTGTGATGCCTAAGAGATTTACCCTTAAGAGTACTCCTTTGCCCATGCTCTACTCAGAATCATGGAGACATTATCCTTAAGTCTTCCCTGAGTAAAGATGTAAGAGGGGTACTGGGTCTCAAGTCAGGTCTGAGCTCCCAATAAAATGATTAGATAGAAAATATAATCTTGCTTGCAGTGCACTTCTCTACACCTCTTTTCAGAGGCCAAGAACAAACTGATTGGGGAAGAGGAGGTGGGAGGGATTAAGCACTTGTGAATGTTCTTGACCTCCTAGTGGCAGGAAATATATCCCACATGTCATGGACACTTATTGACTCCTCTTATGGAAAGAGGATATAGAGAATATATATATATATATATATATATATATATATATATATATATATATATATATATATATATATATATATATATATATATATATATATATATATATATATATATATATATATATATATATATATATATAACACACACATTTGCGCCTGCATGTGTAGGAGTATGACTGCATGTGTCTATCTACATTGGTGCATGAACAAAAAAAAAAAAAAAAGGCATTCCCTAATACTATGCAGCAGCTGTAAGTTTTAAAATGACTATTTGATTAAGAAAAAAACCTAAAAATAAATGTGAAAAAGTTAAAGGGGCAGAAAGCATTAAAATTAGGAGAGGACTGAGCTGTCGGGCAAATAGGTCTTGGATCGAAGGCCTGGCACATAGGGGGGCTTGCCAGAGGAGATACTGGCCCCACCAGCCACCCTAAAGCTGCTCTTTGTGTGCTAACTCCATTCACATTCATTTAAAAAAGCTAGTGCAGTGCCGACAGCTGAGCTATGCTAGCAGTTGTGAATATTTAGGAATGATTGGCAGCAGGCAGGCAAATTTTAGTATTGGGAATGCACTAGCAGTACCTAAGCAGTTAGAGATCTGTAGAGTGTAATTGTGTCTTCGTATAATTTCATAACCAAACCAAAGAAAATTATTCTCTAATTTAAAAAGGATACTAAACCCAATTTTATTTATATAATGATTCAGATAGAGCATGCAATTTGAAGTTACTGTCTAATTTACTCTCATTAACAATTTCTTTGTTCTCTTGCTATCTATTTAAAAAGCAGGAATATAAAGCTTAGGAGACAGCCCATTTTTCATTCAGAAACAGGGTTACACTTGTTTATTGGTGGCTAAATGTAGCCACCAATAAGTAATCACTATCCAGGGCGCTGAACCTAAAATGGGCCGATATTCTGTCAGATCAGCTAAAGGAAGTGGTTTGTCATCTGACCGCAAATACTCACAGCACATCAGAAATTACAATCTACCCGTCAGATTCTTGGACACTAACACAGGTCGGAGTTTTTTTTTTAGTATTGCATCGCCATCTTGAAAATTGGAAGGTGATTACTTCATCTTGATAAAGGCCATCCAGGCCGAAACATGTAGATTGTTCTCACAGTATTCTACATATCAGCAGAGCGAATAGGAAGCCACTTAGTGGGGAGTATAGCGCTGTGGACCTGATAATTTGAAATCACAGTAATCCTCAGATTGGCAGAGCGACCCCATTGGATGACAAATTGTGAGTAATCTGCTGTGGAGCAGATCGGAGTCACTGTTTTTACCATCACAAGAGTTCCCGTATTATAGCCATATAAACAGGTTTTTCCCAGATTGCTTGGTGACATCTGTCACTACGACAGACATTGCTCTGTCAAAAGATCTTTATAGCCATTGAGGAGATAGAGGATATCCGGCCAAACATACAACAGATAAGAGTCAAGTGACTTGAGCACATAAGGAAACGTCAAGGCTGTCAAACCTGTTTGGTTTGTATAGCCCCCACATGAGAATTATCACAGCCACAAGTTTAACACTGCGGATCACCCCCTTTTCGCACGTCACAAGATCTTAATTTATATCCACTGCAGTGCGATCCTTTTTAAACCGGTACCATTTCTATTGTATACCAATGTTTGAGATCAGTTTTATTATGCTTTTCAAATGCTTATTTGATTACTTCACATATAATCACAGTAAAATTGCTTTTAACCATATTCACTCTGTTTAAGCACCTGACTATTCATCTGTCATGATATAAACATTCTTTCTGTATTCACATCTCATTCTGCTCTAAATCCAGTTTGTCTTTTTTTAGCACTCTCCAATACTGCCTTTTGTTGTATTCACTTAATTTACAGACTAGAGGAGGTTCAAGCAATTTAGGATTGATACATCTCATTGTTTTGATCACATAAAGTGATTACGTCCAAAATGTATATTGCTACACTTCACTAGAAGTATGCAAAAATGGCAAATAAAATCAGATGCAAGAAAATAGATCATCATATTAAACTTTCTGTAGATTGTTCTCCACCAAAACTTTATTCTACCTAAATTGTCTTCCCTCTGTTATGCGTACAACAGAATTCTTAATTATGCGTGAATTCTGTAAATGAATCAATATAGCTGGTTAAATTTTTTTTTTGGTCGAACATATGACTGGGAACCATATTGGGGCCATGGACAATAAAATGTTTAGATAAGACAATCTTTTTCTGCAGCAGTTCTAATTGAATCTCCTTATGTACAGCATAAGATTGCTTTCCACTATAGCGATATATATGGCTTGTGATCCCGTATCATTCAACTACACTGCACCACTTGCAATATACATCATTCAGAAGCAACTATTGTAACTGCCTTAAGTAAATAAAGACACTTATTCCTATTAAATGGAGCAATTCTACAACAGCTATATCCACAAACTTGACATATAGAATATATACACATACATCCCCAGAACCTACAAAAACTGCACACTTTACATCCAAAATGTAAATTGCTACACTTTTAATACCTTACAGTTTTAAAGATGGAGAAACAATCCTCACAAAACTTCAACCTGAGTTAGTATCCAACAATCTGACCTGTAGATTGCAATTTCTGACCCGGTGGAGCATGTGTGGGGAGTATTCATGGACTTCCATTAGCTGATCTAACAAGTTTGCTAATCTGGCAGAACACTTGGCCTCCAAAAATGTTACATTCCTGCTTTTTAAATGAGGATAGCAAGAGAATGAAGAAAAATTTATAATATGAGTAAATTTGAAAGTTTAATGCTATATAATAGCTCAGTAGAGAAAAATTAGAACGAATGTGCTATTCTTGTACATAATCCCTCATGTGCATGATAGCACTTAAGGAAAATGTCAAGCAAATATGTATACTTTTAATTAGAGAAAAGTGGAAATGTAAAGGAACATGTAATGCAAGAAGAAAAATGCATGGGTGTGCAGGATTTATATAATACTAACAATCGCATGATACATTCATATTTTTCCCTACTACCTACACAACACATGTACCTAAACCACTTGGTATCCTGACTGCTTTTACAAATCACGTTTTGTCTCTTGAGCGAGGGAAAGGAGTAAAAGCCAGGAGAAAAACTAAAATAATTTGAGCCTCTGGTTGAAGTGGAGCACAATTTACAGAGGTATTTGTACCTCAATATTTTTTTTTTATATAAATGTGGGATAAAACAAAGTGACATGCTTTTTTCCTTTTTGAAAGAGGAGAAATTCCCATTTCAATAGTCCACTTGCCAACCCCCACCGTTAAATGCAGGTGATCAAGTCCTAAATATTGGTGGTTTTAAATTTTAAAACTAATGCTTTGGAATCATAAAATGGAACACTTATGAAATACGCACAACACCTGCACAATGATTACGACTTGCTGAAGGCTCAGGTGATGGTTGGTATTTTTTAATTAAAGGTATATACGTTTGTTTTCCTTTTTAAAGACAATTTGATATAGTACCGTTCTTAATGAGCTCCTACAGAGTTTAAACAGTCTACCAACCAAAACATGCAGCTTTGGCTTAGAAAGCTAATAACAGACTGAACATATATAAAAATAGTTATTCACCTGGATCTGGCCACGGGATTTGCTTGGAGAGCTTGGCATAATATCAGGCACGTTGAGACAATTCATGATAACAAATACAGTGGAGTAAACAACCAAGGCAGCGTTCTCAAGATAAACCGGCACTAACCAACAAACGCAAAGTGACCTATTGAGAAACCTAACAACTGGCGGGAGTATATGTAGCTCACAAAGATGACAAATCTTAAACGTGTTTCCGCGCGCTCTTATCCTAAAATCCACCAATTAGCACACGAAGAATGAATAATCGTTTTGCCATTGACATAACCCAGCCAATCATACCTTTCAAAAAGCAAGACGGCGCTTGCAGAGTGGTTGACTGGAAAGCAGTTTGGGGCGGGGCCTTTGTATCTAATTTGCTTTCTGTTGGCTTTCGTTTGACAGAGAAACAGTTGTGAGGAGAAAAGGCGCGTAACTTTTGAAAATAACATTTTATATTTTCACAATCTGTTATTTTATATCCGTTCGGGGTTGTAAAAGGGGTGAAGCAATTTTAAGGTTGATATGTCAGTAGTTTTAGAACGCAAAAAAATAAATCAATCTGCCAGGAATTCCCACAGCGAAAAAAAATAATGAGGCATAATGTCTAATACATGTAGCCAACACAGTTAACTGTATTGACATATTTTGGGTAAGTTATAAAAAATCAATGATTATAAATCTTTTTCATTAAGTGTCCACTGCAGGCGTACTTTTTTCCCCGTAACCCAGCTGCAACGTGTAACCTCTTGGCAACTATATGATTTTACCGCTTTGCTTAGTCATTACAAGGTACTTGTTTTAACATCTTTAGATGATAATAATAAATAGAGCAATAGTTTAACCCTTTAATTTATGTAAGTAATTTACACAAACCAATAATTTAAAGTGATTGTAAAGTTTAATGAATAATTGCCCAGTAACTAAAAGTAATCTTAAAGGGGCAGTAAACTTACAAACTGATTATGTGCAGAATTTGGCTTAGGGCCAAATGTTCCCTTCGTAAGACTATATTTTCTTATAGCCAACCTTCTCTTTGACACGAACACGCCCTTCCTTTTCCCAATAAACACACAACTCTGATTTAGTGGCAAAAATTTGTAAAGGTCACTTTATTTATATACACATCAGTAACGGCAATGACAGCTTAGTGACCGATGTATACATTAAAGGTTTGCAGAGGATTTTTATTTTAAAGGTCATTTTTCCAGAACGCCATTCTTTGTTCTACTGAGCGGTCTGGTTTTTCCTCAGTGCATCGCGGAAACACTGTCTAGTCACAGCTTGCCCCGCACCATTAAACTTTAGCTCGCTCCTGCTACTAGACCAGAGCGTGAGCGAGCTGCATTCAGTTTAATGGCGCGATCGGGCACGCTGTGACTAGACAGTGTTGCCGCGATGCGCTGAGGAAAAACCAGACCCGCTCAGTAGAGAAAGGAGTGGCGTTCTGGAAAAATGAACTTTTGAATAAAAATTCTCTGCAATCCTTTAATGTATAATTCTGCCACTAAGCTAATGTTTTATAATTCTGCACTATGTGCAGAATTATATAACATTAGTTTGTAAGTTTACTGCCCCTTTAATTAAAGTGAAAGTCAATCCTAGCGTTTTTGAAATGCTAGGATTGACTATTGAAACAAATAAAGGGGACTTCCTGAAGTATAAGATACATCATGTAGAAAGCTCATTTATTTGTTTCAATCAATCGCCGTTCTTAGCTGCTACAGCAGCCCATGGGGAAACATTTTTTTTTTGCTAAGAGGTGATGTTTTCACCTCTTAGCCAATAGCCGTGCGATAAATCCGTCTCTCAAGGGCGCCAAGCCGGATTTACTGCACGACTATTGGCTAAGAGGTGAAAACGTCACCTCTCAAGCCAAACAGAGATCTACCGTGGGCTGCCTGAGCAGCTAAGAACAGCGATCACCCCCAAGGCAGAACATAGTGCGATCTGCGATCTTATCGCAGAAACTGGAGCCTGTCTGCAGAAAAAGAACAGCCAGGTCCGTTAAGCATAGAATTTTCTTCAACAGGATTTTTTTTTTCTGTCCAGTGCAATGCTTTCAAAATGACAACCGGTACATTTTTAGTGCAGTATTTTGAAATTATTGGCTAATGGCTGCTCTGCTCCTGAAATTGATACATTTTAGAGGCAAGATTAATGTTACTTTAACCCGCCAGAACTCTGTGACTGTCTGCGACTGCGAGGTAACTGGTAAGTGTAGAAGCTTTTTTATTAGTGCAGCCATTTGAAACTCCTTTCCCTATTATCGTGTAGGTGCTTATTGAATTGTGTTTTTACTGAATGGGCACTGGGGCAGGTAGGCACGTAGTTAATAATATGTTAAGAGGCTCACAGCCTGCAGTACCATCTTGTGGCAACTGAAGCCAGCTTTAGGGCTGCTGGTAAGGAGGGATCTGTCGGGGGAAATGGATTCAGGGGGCCCCAGCATCCTCAGACCAGAGGGATCCCCTCCGGACTTGTGAACGCAGCGCAAAGACAAGACAGGCTCCTTAACTTCCCAACAAATACAGCAGATGAGGGAACTGAGCACTCTCTGTCCCTCCTACAGTGCCGGAGAGAGGAGGAGAGCAGGGAGTGTTAGAGGATTCGGAATAACATTTATTTACAGCATACTCTTTACTGAGAGGACAGTCTGGGGCAGGCACGCACGTAGTTAATAGAATAATATGTGTTAAGAGGCTCAGGCTGGGGATGAAAGGGAGGCACTTCTCAGTGTCACAACTCACATGTACTGCGTGCTTTCAAAACAGACTTCGGAACGGCAAAAAATTCTGTTTTTCAAGAATGTCATTTTGTAATACTGCCGTTCCGAAGTCTGTTTTGAAAGCACGCAGTACATGTGAGTTGTGACACTGAGAAGTGCCTCCCTTTCATCCCCAGCCTGAGCCTCTTAACACATATTATTCTATTAACTACGTGCGTGCCTGCCTCAGACTGTCCTCTCAGTAAAGAGTATGCTGTAAATAAATGTTATTCCGAATCCTCTAACACTCCCTGCTCTCCTCCTCTCTCCGGCACTGTAGGAGGGACAGAGAGTGCTCAGTTCCCTCATCTGCTGTATTTGTTGGGAAGTTTAGGAGCCTGTCTTGTCTTTGCGCTGCGTTCACAAGTCCGGAGGAGATCCCTCTGGTCTGAGGATGCTGGGGCCCCCTGAATCCATTTCCCCAGACAGATCCCTCCTTACCGGCAGCCCTAAAGCTGGCTTCAGTTGCCACAATATGGTACTGCAGGCAAGGTGATAATGAGAAGAACATTTAACTGGTGATGTGTTTGTTTTTTTTTTATGTGAAACAAAGTGGCAGATGGAAAAGGCCATATTCTGCATAACTAGGCTGTGAGCAATTCCAGTTAATCTCTGACACTTGAGTACAGATAATATTTTTATCATTTGTCTGAGGTTTTTTGCAAAGCAGCTCATACTTCTTTTTTTTTATTTTTTTTATTTTGCACAGTAAATGTCTCCATTGGGGATATGCAGATTTAATATTTAATAATTAAGCAATTTGAGTTATGATGCTCTAGAGCAGGCAAACAAAATCTTCATCTTGTGATGCTGTAGCAGAGATCTCCTTCATCCCAGCCCCCACATACCCATCTGCAGGCTGCCCAGCCTCTACAACAAAGCCCTGCTGAATGAAACCTTGTACTGATCCAAGATAATCATTTCACTGCCAGTGGTTTCTATTTGCGCTCACTGATGGTGTATGTGAAGTGAAAGTATATTTATATAATATATTGCATGGGGTATGCATAAAGGGACCAGGGTGATATTGATATGCAGGTGGGGGTATCCATGAAGTGACCAGGGTGATATTGATATGCAGGGGGGGTTATCCATGAAGAGACCAGGGTGATATTGATATGCGGGGGGGGGGGGGGGTATCCATGAAGAGACCAGGGTGATATTGATATGCAGGGGGGGGGTATCCATGAAGAGACCAGGGTGATATTGATATGCAGGGGGGGGGGGTATCCATGAAGAGACCAGGGTGATATTGATATGCAGGGGGGGGTATCCATGAAGAGACCAGGGTGATATTGATATGCAAGGGGGGATATATATATATATATATATATATATACATATATACACACACATGCACACACACAATTTAAAACTGAATTTTATTTCAAAATGACCTGCAGAAAATTTTTTACTACAAAAAATCTCATCGCAGAAAGTGAAAAAAAGTTCTGCTTCTGGGGCGATCACTTGAAACAAATAAAGGAGCTTCATGAATGAAAGACCCCTTAATTTGTTTCAATAGACAATCCTAGCATTTCAAAAACGCTAGGATTTACTTTCACTTTAAAAACAGGGGCACTTTCATTCATTAAACTTTACAATTACGCTTAGTTTCTAAAATACTTACCTTTGCGTTATGGTAAACATAATGTTGAGCCTCTGCCCGCAGCTCCTGCTTTCTTTAGCAGATCAATGACGAATCCGGCTTCCTCCAATCTTTGTATGCCTCCTTTGGCGCCCAGCTTGTGTGGCACGCAACAATTGGAGGAAGCCGGATCGTCATTGATATGCTAATGAAAACAGGAGCTGCAGGGCGGAGGATGGGCGTTATGTTTACTATAACGCAAAGGTAAGTATTTTAAAAAATAAGCGTCATTGAATTCATTTAATGAATGAAAGTTCCCCTGTTTTTAAGATTACTTTTAGTTACTGGACACTTATTCATTAAACTTTACAATCACTTTAACCTATTTTGTGCTAGTAGACAAATATTTTTACCCCGTTTTTGGAAGTAACATATCCCCATGAACAAATGATATGAGCCAATATTTTTTTTTTTTTTTTAAATCTTTATTTAAGCTTAGCCATTCAAAACACAAAGGAAATTACCAAATTCTGAACATGGTTACTGTCACGCAGGACAGTCAAGATTTGAAACAAATGAAAAAATATTTCAAATAAAATGTAAATAATGCACTTACAATATTGAGTAAAACAGAGTTTTCGGCCTATAATTTGGCCATGTCCAGAACTCCACATCAACTAACATCATAATGGCTAATATTTTATAAGCATATAAACAACCATTAAGACACCATAAAACAAAAACAACCCTATAACACAAAAAGCAATAAGAAAAAGAGATAGAGAGAAGAGAAAAAAAAAGGAAGAGCCCCCCCCCCCCCGTAAATCGATATCTTATAAAGTATCTATAAACCCCACTTAATCTATATCGCGAGCATTCCTAAGCCATGTCTCCGGAAATACCTGCAGTATAACCAGCTCTGCAAAACTCACTGAGGACAGAAATGGCAATAAGATCTGCTTCTGAAGACTAGGAGTGTAGGTTTTAATTACCGGCGCCCAGCCTACCAAAAATTCTCTAATTCTTTTTTCAGATACCTGCTGCAAATGAAAAGATTCGAAAATGATATGAGCTTGGATATCTCTCAACACTGAAGGAAAAGAGGGGGGAGACTTTGACATCCATTTTTTGAAAATATTATATCTCACCGTCATTACAATAGTATTTACGACCCGCCGCGTAAGACTATTTCCCTCCTCCATAAATAGTAACACTACCTCCTTAAAGGACAGGGAAATAGTACTTTCGAATACTCTGTTATACCAATATTGTACCTTCTGCCATAGTTGAAAAATTTTAGGGCAGGTCCATAACATATGACAGATATCCGCCCGGACATACGAACAGTGTTCACATATAAATAGTTTACCAGGGTAATATTTAGTTAATGTTGCCGGAGAATAATACGAATTGTTTAATAATTTTAAATGAGATTCTTTCCAACTCTCTACCACCGGGAATCTGGCAACTGTTGCCAGGCTTTTGGATATTGACTCAAACTCTAGGGCTGGGAAATAGAATCGCCAGGATTGACTCAATTTATCCTTCTCTCCTATACCTTGTTTGGAAAGCATAATATCATATAGAAGAGAGATTGATGCATCCCCTCCAATAAATTTTCTGATACAGATCTTGATCTCGGGCCACTCCCATCCTCTAGACGCATACCAACTTTGAGCGCAAAGAAAATGACGGATTTGAAAATAAGCAAATCGATTAGAACTGGGTAGAGAGAATTTCTCCCTGATGGTCTCCCACGGGAGTATCTGCATACCATTATCGAGTAGTTGATACACATATTCAAGCCCTCCAGCCATCCAGACCTGAAAACATTTATGATCTATTCCTGGTCGAAAAAGGGGATTCCCTCTAATAGGCAGAAAGTCCGAAAAAGCGGGGTCTATTTTAGCCAGTTTGCAAAATTTATGCCATATCACCACTACATTCCTAACTGAACTAAGGGAGGATACCTTCGTCGGTAAAGCCTTCAGCGGGCAATGCAAGAGCGCCACTAGGGACCATGGTTTAACCATATGCGATTCCAACTCGTATGTAGTAACCAAGTTGGACTGAGCAATCCAATCCAATGCTATTTTAATCAGGGCTGCCCAATTGTATAATTTAATACTGGGCAGGGCTACGCCTGCCTCTATATATTTCTGGGTTAGCCTGTTAATCGATATTCGAGGTTTCTTCGATTTCCAAAGAAACTTCGAAAACCAAGAAGATAAATTCTTCAAATCCCTATTGAGTATCATAAGAGGTAAATTCTGCAAATAGTAAAGAATTTTTGGGAAAATTATAGATTTGATTAGGTTGGCCGAAGCTGATAGCGATAAGGGAAAAGCCGCCCAGAGCTTAAGATCCTCCTGAATTTTCTGAAAAAGTGTCCTAAAATTGGCCTGATACCACTGTTTCGGGTTTCTATTAATTTCTAGCCCAAGATATTTAATGGCATTGACATTACGAAATAGTGTATTGGGGCGCTCCCTGTGCTGACGCCCGAGCCACATCAAGTCGCTCTTCCCCATATTAATCTTATAACCCGCAAATGTACTAAAAAGCTTTATCGTGTCAACAATTCTCGGGATGATAACTGATGTTTTATTCAAAAATAGCAAAATATCGTCAGCATAGAGGAGAATTTTCAAGTTCTGCCCACCTAACGGGATTCCGGGCAGGACCTCTCGCAATCTAATCGCCAGAGGTTCTAGGACAATATTAAACAAGAGAGGCGAGAGTGGACATCCCTGCCTTGTACCTCTCTGCAAGCGAATGCCAGGGGAAGTCCTGCCATTCACTAGCAAATAAGACACCGGATTCTGATATATTTTGGCAACAAAATTAAAAAAGCTACCCCCAAAACCAAATCTCGTTAGAGTCGCAAAAAGATGTCTCCAGGAGATGCAGTCAAATGCTTTGACCGCATCTAATGTAAGGACCGCTAAGTCCTTAAATTCCGGCTTCTCTTCCGGTTGCTCTATATTCCATGTATAGTCCACTAGGGTTGTTAGTTTTCTTATATTTTTAGAGGAACTACGGTTTGCCATAAAACCCACCTGATCGACATGGATCAACCTATCCAAACATGACACTAGTCTCTGGGCTATAATGGACACTAAGATTTTATAGTCCGCATTGAGGACAGAGATAGGCCTATAGGAGGCTGGATCCTCCGGATTTTTCCCTTTTTTTAAGATCAGGGAGATGTTGGCCGCGGCGAAGAGAGAAGAAATAGTGTTATCTGATATATAATAATTATTAAACAATCTCTCTAGAATGGGTATAACCTGATCAGAAAGACTTTTATAAAACTCAGACGGAAATCCGTCTGGACCCGCCGCTTTGTTAAGTTTGGCACGTGCAATAGCTTTACTTATTTCTTCCGCCGTAACTGGTGCATTTAGCACTTCTAATTCCTCTTTTTGGATTTTGGGAACCGAAATAGAGGACCAAAATTCCAACTGATTATCCAGGCTATATTCCCCTTCAGAATATAAATGCTGATAAAATCGGAGAAAGGTTCCGGAAATTTCATCAATATCCGAGGTACAACCATTTTCTGTCTGTATTACTGGGATAAGATTCTTCTTGTTCCTAGCTTTAACCAATCTGGCTAAGTGTTTAGCAGAGCTACCATGAATACCCCTAAACCGCATAATAATTTTTGTCTCCTCTTGCTGGTGTTTTTGATGCAGGAAGGCATCTCTTTCTCTCCTGCTATCTACATAAACGTCCCAATTAACCTTAGAACGATCCCTGCAATATTTTTCAAAGGCATTTCTAACTTGATTAGACAGCTGAATATCCCTGCACCGCGCTTTCCTGTTCCTCGTGATCATATACCCCTTAATATCACCCCTTAACACAGCCTTGGCCGTTTCCCAAAAAACCTCGATTTTATACAGGTGCCCCGAATTGAACCCACAGAACTCCTTCCACTTAACTAATAACCAGGACAAAAATCTTGGATCGTTATAGAGATACCTCGGGTAGACAAATCTGGGAGATGAAATATCCCTCCTATCCTGGAAAGAAATACCTAAAGAGATGATAGCGTGGTCCGACACCAAGATCTCACCAATCTCAGCTTCCATTTTAACCGCTGGTAGAGACTCTGCAACTAAAAATAAATCTATACGTGAAAACGTTCTATGGGCTCTGGATTCGCATGTAAAGTTCTGCAAATCTGGATTCAGCCTGCGCCATATGTCATGAACCTGTAACTTCTGGCAGAAACGTTGGAAGAGTTTTGCGCTTCTCCTATTCTCTAGAAAATTTCTGCCTACCAGCCGATCCAATTCCGGGTGTAAAGTCATGTTGAAATCACCTCCAATGACTAAATTTTCTTTTACCAACGGAAACAATTTCCCCTTAATCTTATCCCAAAATTTCCTATCAAATTTATTAGGGCCATAAATATTACAGAGCACAAATTTTATGCTATTTATATGGATGTGCAAAATAATGAATCTGGCTTCTGGGTCCACTTCTGTGTGAGTAATCCTATAGTCTAGGTTCTTATTTATGAGAAACACTACCCCACATTTCCTAGCTCCAGCGTTAGTGGAGACCACCTCACCTACCCATTTAATCTTAAGTTTTTTAGCCTCCTGTTCCACTAGGTGGGTTTCCTGGAGGAAAGAAATGTCGGGTTTATGATTAGCTAGGAGTTTTACAATTAATTTGCGTTTAGCGGGTGAAGAGATCCCCCCCACATTCCATGACGTTAACTTCAATTCCATGTACTACAACACAAAAAAACCCCTAGAAATCCTGAGGGGGGGAGAAAAGCAGGAGGGACAAAAAAAAAAAAAAAAAAAGAGGAAAAGAAAATGAAAAGGGGTGGGGGAATTAAAAAAAAACATATAAGAGAGTACCTGAAACAAAAGCACAACACATTTTAATGTACCGAACCAAACTTATATAATCTGAGGTGAGAGGGAGTGAACTAGATCTCATTTGTCTTTGAGAAACTCTTTCACCTCTCCCAGCTCAGTAAAGACTAGGCGAGCTCCCCTGTACTCAACTATTATTTTGGCCGGATAAACCATCCGCGCGTTGATTCCTTTGTCAATAATTTGGGTACAGAGGGGGGCCATTATCCTTCTCTTCGTTGAGGTTTCGACAGAGAAATCCTGAAACAGTAAAACTTTACTGTTCCCAAACATTAGAGGTTCATGCAGTTTCTTAAACAGTTTCATCATTTCAATTTTATCTTGAAAATTCAACACTTTGCATATACACATCCTACTCCTACTGTGTCCTGTACCTACATTTTTTTTAACCCCAATTCTATGAGCTCTCTCAATTACAACCGGTAACATTGATTGTGGGACACCAAGTTTCTGCGGGAGCGTGACCGAAGCGAACTTCAGTAGATCTTCAAACTCCGCTTCTTCCGGGAGACCCACAATTCGAATGTTGTTACGTCTCGCCCGGTCCTCAAGGTCGTCAAGACGACCCTGAAGATTGGTAATTTTAATATCCTGTTGGGATATTATATTTTCCTGTGTGCTAACTTGATCTTCCAGGTCAGAAATCCTGTTTTCTGCCTCTTGCATTCTGTGTGCAAACTGTCTTACTTCAACTGACAGGGCAGTGATCTCAGATGAAATAGATCCTAACTCCTTTCTAATTAAGTCAAATTGCGGTGAAAATAATTCAGACAGCTGCGAAAATAGTGAGTGAGAGTCCACCACGCTGGTCACAGGTTCTACTGAAGTGTCTAAGCCAAGCTCAGCGGCTTTAGCTTTTTTATCCTTGGCTTTGACCGGCATTTTGGGAGAAGATTTCCCTTGCAGGAACTTATCCATATAACTTTATGTGAAATGGCACTAGACCAAAAAGAACACAAAGTGGGGTGAAAGGAAAATTACACACGTGAAAATAAAGGTAAGGGTAGAATACCCGGCCCTCCTGTGCCAACAAAGACAAAGCCCTAGGAAACCCTGGGGGATTGAAGGTACAAACTGTGAAAAAGTGAGGAGAGGGGAAAAAAGAAAGAAAACAAGCCACACAGTACAAGATCTGAGGGGGGGCCCATGCCCCTCCTTGATTAAGTGAAAATAGGGCCCATACTTTTTAAGAGTATGCGTCCGTGCATACAAAGTGAATAGGAAGGGGACCAGCAAAAAAAAAAAATTAAGACCCCTTTACAAAGGAAATGTTATATGAATGAGTTAATACAACTGCCACAAAAAATTAAACTCTGACCAGCCCGGCCGAGCCCTCAAATAATTTTAATTACAGAAGCTGCCTTTAATACTTAACAAGAAACCAACCTTGTATCAGGGGAGCAATCTTTCTACCGACTTTACCCTTACACCAATACAGCCAAGCCTGATTTTAATAAATTCTTGTGTCCTAGAACTAATTAACCATGAGTTTCATACACAACTAACCAGAGAACAACCTTTAGGTAGAAACCCTGAACTAAACTAAGTTAAGAATAAACCTCCTATCAAAAGAGTGTGCCTGCCAATAAAGAACTATACACACTTCACTCTCCAATCAATAGCTTAAATAAAGAAGGCACTTTTTCCAGAAAAAGACAGTGCAACAGTCATTCATTACCCAGGTAACTTACTGTCACCAAGTCAAGCAATAGCATTCAAAGATATAACAGTTGCTTTACAATGACATCTACCAATAAAGAAAATTTTGAAGCAGAACACAAAATATGCCATAATACTGATCAAATGCATATAACATTAATGTTGTGGGTCCATAGACATCCGGATCTGTCTCTCTGTAGCTGTCTAGGCAAAAGAAATTAGCTTAAGCAGTCTCCCACATAAAGAGTTATAATAAGCAGAGAACGAACATAAATTTCCCACACACACTAGTCCAGGGCCAATTATCACCGGAAAATGCAACTTATTTTAGCAAGGCATTAACACTCTGGCTGGGATGGAATGTCACTCCTACAAGCCAGGCTCTCTGAACACAACAGCCTTATAGCACTAGATAGGGAGTATAGGCACTGCGGAACTTTTGTAAATAACCAGATGACAAGGAGACATCAACCAGGGTAGAGAGAACACATAAGGTACCCTGTTTTCCAGCGAAGAGTCTCTAGACAGCCGGGAATAAAGGCGGCCCGCCTACTTGACGAAACTCGGCTGCTGCGGATTTCTGTGTCACAGCCTCGACTTTCACCTGGACATAGCCGGCACACCGCGGATCAATGGCATCTGCACAGAAGCTGCACTGCTCCACTACTCCTTTTCCACGCTGTTAAACTCCCCACCAGGGGGGAATGACCGGTAAACCGGGACCAAGCCTTATAGTGAAGCAGCTCCGTGTATGCTCCGTCGCTTATGCTGTGCTTAATATATGTATATATGTGTATACCTCCAGCCTCGCTCCGGCCATCTATCGATTTACCCGCACACGGGTCTTTTCAGCGGCATTGAGCTTCCAGGTTAAGTCTGTTTTAGGGACCAGCCTCACAGGAACAATGCCCCGGAGTTCTCCTTCTGGGCACCCCAGCCCAGTATAACGTAGCACCAAGGAGTTAGATTCTGACCCCTGAAACGACAGGTTGCCGGGCCACAGGACTCACTTGATAGTCGCCGGCGTATTCCTCCTACACCCCTTTCCAAGTGCAGCTTGCCGAAAGCAGGAATAAAAGATAACCAACTGCGGTACAGTTGGAGCCGTAACCGGCTACTGGGGACTTCCCTCTCTCGCGCAGGTCTAACCCCTGCCGAGCGCCACACTCCAAACCTGGGCAAGCTTCCAGGTAAGTGGCGGAGAGCTGGGAGCTGATGGTGTCGGCGTCCTCTCACCACACCGGCATGCAGGTAATCTGCACAACTCCTCCCACCGGAAGTCCTCGCAGTAGTCATATTTAACCTTCGATCAGTACTACATAGAACACTATTGTGAACAACACAAGGAACAGAAATTTTATTGGGGAGTGTTACCTGTATCCTCCCTTTTTTCATTTATATATTTTTATTGAGGTTATGAAACATATCAAGAAAAATAAGGTTACATTGTATACAAATCTAGCATTCTGGTGTGATCATTAGACGTCCAACTGATGTATTAAAAGTTCAGCACATTAAAGAATATTCTCGAGCTTAAGCAGCAGATTGGGACAAGATTCAATCAAGACATATCTTGTGCATAACATTATAAATGTAATAACCAGCAGTTTTGAACTTAAACATGTCCAATTACAAGTAATCAATCTATAAAAAATAAAGGAAAACCTCTTTTATATTTTATTTTTGCTAGTTCCCAATGTATTGAATGTCCACTCTTGGACCATAAATGTAAAAAAAAAGAATATTTGGGAATAGGTTTATCAGGGTTAGGGTGATAAGAGATGAACTTTAACAGATATAAGCAACTATTGACACATTAGAATTGGTAGCAAGTTGTACATTAGAACTATGAAAAGCACACAAAAAGCAATACATTTATATGTAGAGATATATTATGGGTTACTTTAGTGTGTAGTCAAATTAGTTGCTTCTCAAGTAGCAAATTAAATAATAATTCGGGGAGATAGAGTATGGGATACATTTTCCCAAGTTTACAAAGTAATTCATGATAATGGGGGGATACCTAGTAGTGAAGGGTTAGATTCCCTGGAGGGGTAGGGACATATGACTAGAATGAAATACAAGGACTAAAGTGATTGTTCTCCAGGGAACACTAGTATGTGAATATAAAACCTAATGGAGCCCTTATGAGCTATATTACAGTAAATTATCCTTTAAGTTAGTCTTGAAAAATAGGCATCATCTATTTTACCATCTATAGATATATTCCCACAATATAGATACCATCTATAGATATAATTCCACAAATCACCTACCAAAGGGGTCCCGCTGTCTTGGCCGCCGACAACGTGGCTCCAATTAAATTCTGAATCGTGAGGAAATCTACATAGGGGTAGATAGAAAATATTGTGCCTAACATAGTCCATATAGGTATATGAAAGTAGATACAGGCAACTATGGATTTGTCTAAGAGTAGCAAATATATAAAGTTCTAAGGGCCACATTAGGAGGGATTAATATAAAGCCAACCCATACTAATGTGACTTGGTATTGGATCTAACTATAGTGTATATACATCATCAGTTTTAAAATATGGACTTCTACACTAAATGAGAACTATACGCAACATAAAAGCCTCCAACATTCTAGTAACATATAGATATATTGATGGTCAATCGTCTGCAATCTCCTAGCATTAAAAATAGGGGATATATTGTGCTTCAGTTATATGTAATAAACATCTAAAACAGTAAACATAACTATATGTGTAAATCAACCGGGGTTCTAGTAAACCTTTTCAGCCATATAAATATGGTATTTGAAGGGCCAGAGTGTCCCAAACTCAACGTTCTATTGCTTGGGGAGAGGGGTGAAACAACAACTTCCCTAACCCACTCCTGCTCTCTTGGTTTGGAGAATATATCCTCTATGTCTCGAGTTCCAGCAGTATATGTTACCAATTGGATGGCTTTTCCAATTTCCAATAAAATATAAAGCTGTTTTCAGGAGTATAGACCGGTGAGGCACTAGAATTAAGAGCAGCAGTTAGAGCAAAAGGGAGTCCCGTAAAATTGCGGCTATGAATATGTACACTTGGAATTCATATTGCATCAGTAGCTTCTGCCAGAGGACTCTGTTCCATAGTTGTAACTTTTTCTAGCACTCGTTTCATGACATCCACTTGTTCCTCCTTAGGTGTGGTTTTATACCGCTCTGAGGTGAGATTGATTAGGATCTCTTCCTCCCGATATGCTTGGGAGTATTCTATTCCGACATCGTTTTTACCTTCCTGCGTTGCAGCGCTAGTTGCAATAGTCTCGAAAATGCTGGGAAATGTCCTCTGGAAGCTCAGAAAATGGTCAGAGAGGAGATGTAAAATCTCATTTTCCCATAGGTCTAGAGACTCCATAATCTCTTGTTTTCTGTGAGATCTTGGGTACAAGTACCGAGTTCTTTAGGAATCCAATCAAGATCTTTTTGTAGGTAAATCCCCAGGCATAAGGACGCTCTGGTAGCGTGATGTAGGGCCTGCAACTTGGCAGAGTCTTACACTGTTCTATCGTGGGCTGGCCACTATCTGAAAACTGCGTTCTAGTTAGGCTGTGATGGGATGGTGCAGTGTCTTTGTTTTACACTGCGTGCGAGCGGAGTACCTATCCGCCGGGGATCTCTGGGTTTCTTTACCTTGTTAAGTAACTGCTTCTCCAGATCTAATTTCAAGCAGACTTCAAAGTACAGCTAGGGTGATACGTGGGTATTAAGATGGCTGTTCCCTAATGGCTGCTGCAGTTACCTTTCCGGGGAGAGTTTATCGCGGTCTCCTTTAGTCAAGCTGCTTTCTATGTTAAGAGTGTTTGTTATGCCTCCCTAGAACATACGCCATATCTTAGTAGCAAATTGAGCTGCACTGAGCGGTCAGAGATGGATAAATTGTCCATTATTGTATTTACGGAGAACAACAGAAAATACACAGAAAGAATTCCTATGTGGCTTCAGTACATAGATGATATCTTCTTCATCTGGGAAGGCTCTTATGGTGAATTACAAGAGTTCATTTCAATATTAAATAACAATAATGTGAACATCAAATTAACTCATGAAGCAAATCAACATCGCATCAACTTCCTAGACCTAACAATATTCAAAGATACTGAAGGAAAGATCAAAACTGATCTCTTTAGAAAAACAACAGCAACTAATAGCCTACTTCGCAATAGTAGTGCACATGCTGGCAATACAATGAAAAGTCTGCCCACTGGGGAATTCCTGAGAATCAGGAGAAATTGCTCAGATTTAGAAACCTTTAAAATACGAGCTCAAGAATTAGAAAGCAGACTCCTGGAAAGAGGGTACAGTAAGAGGTTGATCAAAAAAGCTAAATACAGAGCACAAGAGACTAATAGACAGGAACTCTTAAAAAAGAAGATCAGACCTATCAGCAATGTTCCGAGACTTATAACCACATATAATTCACAAAGTCGAACTGTTAATGAAATTTTGAACAAACATTGGCATATTCTGAGATCTGATCCTACTTTGAAAGATATCATAGGAAATAGACCCTCCATATCATACAAACGTACACACAACATTAAAGATAGGATCACAAGCAGCCACCTACAAAGACATAAAACCAAAACAGCATTGGCACCAGGATCTCACAAGTGTGGCAACTGTAGTACTTGTAAACATATGATCAAATCTGATCACATAGTTGATCGTTTTAAGTACAAACATAACATCAAAAATTATATCAGTTGCCAAACAGAGGGCGTAATTTATGCGCTCAAATGCAAATGTGAGAAATATTACGTAGGAATGACGACACGAAAACTCAGAGTAAGAATCATGGAACATCTACGGAATATAAGAAACGCAGAAAAAGACAAAAAAGATGGAAAAAATCTAACCAGTGTCGCATATCATTTCCTCAAACATCACAAAGCTAATGCTGAAGAACTTCAGTGCCAAGGGATAGATAAAATAAAACTTGGCATTAGAGGAGGAAATCTTGAAAAGGCTTTATTGAAAAAAGAAAGTAGATGGATCTACCTTCTAAACAGTGTACAACCAAATGGGATAAATGAAAACAACGATTTCTATGTTCATCTTTAAATCCACATACTCATTGTTACTCTGATATAGAGGAACATATTTACAATTATGGCTTTATAGAAGTCAAATCTATACAAGTAACTGTCCAACTTTAATGAAAATGTATGTAGAAAGTCAATTCCCACTTAGATGTAACACAATCATAATACAGTTTGCAATTTTACAAGAACAAACAATCTGACAATAATAATCTCTCCAATAGACACTTACACCACAACAGGTGTATAGAAAACTCTATTCACTCATTATTTGGAAGTATTACATGTCCACATCACGTTAACAACACTCCCACATCACTTTTGTTTCTTTTTGAAGTTTTTTTCTGTGTCACTTTTAAACCCCCCCCTCTCACACTCCCTATTTCCACACTGAGTTTGATACACACTAATATTTCAATATTATGACTCTCACTGTCACTTTTTGAACCCCTGTAGAATTATAATCGTGGGGTACACACTTTTATTTAACTCCAAAATCTGAATCCCAGCCATTGGCGGAATTAATCACTTAACACAATTGAGCAATGGCACATTCACATGAATACCCCTATTTAGCTAGGCACTGATACACTTCAGTATCTACTTTTAAATCATGACATTCACAAACAGGGCGGAACCTGCTCCAACACAACAATAACAGAAACTAAATCACATTACCAGAGGGCACTATCACTCATCACATTCACACTATAATAAAGGACACAACACCTTTTACATCAATTTGCTATAACACAAAATTAATCTCGGTGAAATCTGTAAAAACTAATACATCAGTCACAACAAATTCAACAAGAAATGAATTGTAGCTAATAAATTGAAAATCAATAATAATAATTTTACATACTAAAAATACTAAAATCACAAAACACTATTCACAACTTAGCGTCTAACATTCTCTCTTACAGATACATACTAAATAATGCTATGATAAAGCAGAGATGATAATAAACACACAGGCGTTATGAAAATATCAGTATTCAATAACAAACATACTATACACATAACTTTTCTATAAATATGGGTTCAATTGCAGATCTATTTTAAAAAATCACAATCAGTCAAACATCTATGTTTACTAGTGAGTCGTGCTACACTACAATGAAATGTTACATATAGATTAAAGATGAAAAAATCGAAACACAAAGATAAACAAAGTGTCAATTTCACCTAACCCTCATATTCCTTTTCCACCGCATTAATATGAATTTGAACTAAAATGTTTCAATATTATCTACAGCCAAGATACAGTATTAAAACTAATATGCCGATTCTACTAGGTCCTGGAAACCTCAGTGTTTGGCCAACTGTCTATGATTGGCAGACATACTATCCAATCAAATCAGAGGAATAGTTGGGACCGGGTTCTCAACCCGTATATATTCCCAAACTTCCGGCGGTTCTCCGCCTTTGAAAAAGCCCTATAGGGGCGAAACGCGTCAGGGGGTTATAGAGCTTTGGGGAGCTCTATTTACTTTTAAATCTTCAAACCTAAACTGTTGGCCTGCACAGGTGGGCATATTATAAATATAGTTACTTAATAGAAACCGCACTAACTCTACCTATCTAGTTGATGTAATCATCGCAGCGCACAGACTGTTGATCTCCACAGTGGGGATACACATTAATTTAGCTGCAACACTGAGACCGCATTAAGCGGCAGTTACAACGCTTATGCTCACGTTGTCTCTAACTTACTGACACTACTGAGTCAATCAGCAATAGGTTCCTACCTTATTTATTTACAGTATCTTAGTGATTACACTCTTTGTTATTAACATTATAAGTGAGCAAAACGCGAGTGGTATTAAAAACAATCCTTGATATTATCCTATTATAACAACATACACCGGATACATACCGGTACCAGAACAGGCCATCTGAGAAAATTATAAAGAATAAAAAACTAACCGGCTAATCCTTGTTACAATTAATCCATTGCGTATAGAGCAGCTTGCTGGCTGACACTTAGTGGTGTAAATACCGCAGCGATCAGACAGTTGATCTCCATAGCGGGGATACTTACTAATTTAATTGTAATATCGAGACCGCATTAAGCGGCAGCCACAACGCTTATATTCACATTTCCTCTAACTGATTGACACTATTGAGTCAACCAGCAATAGGTTTTTACCTTATTTATTCACAGTATTTCAGTGTTTACACTCTTTGTCATTTATATTAGAAGTGAGCGTAATATATGTGGTGTTCAAATTAATTTTTGATATTATTCTATGATAATAACATACACCGGATACACACCGGTACTATAACAGTCTATCTGAGAAAATTACAACAAAAATAAAAAGACTAACCGGCTAATACTTGTTGTTAAAATTAACTCATTACGCACAGAACAGCGTGTTGGTTGATACTCAGTAACCCGGAAAATACACAGGTAAAATACAGTAATCTAACCTAAAAATATTACTAACTTTCCCACCAACATTTCGCCACTACAAGCATTACCAAAGGCTTTGTGGAATTAATACCATAAATAATCTTTAGCGACATTTGGTTGGGGTTATAATTAATTGTTTACACTTTCCTATGAATATGATATTTACCGGGTATACATCGGTACCACAACTAAATCTCTAGGAAAACTTCGATATTCAGAAACAAACTGCCAAACATTTGTTACTCAACTAGATTATTACGAAATAAGCAGTCTGTTAGCTGAAATCTACCAATCAGATAATATACCAGTAAACAAGCATAAGAAGAACATAGTCATTTGAAATTCTCATTATATTTACTTCACTTTAAGAACAATAAGACGTTAATATCTTGTACAGCTCCAGTAGGAGAACAGCACTACTACTGTGCTTATATTAACATAATTCCAATTTCATTAAATGACATAGAGTACTTTTTGTCATCCAGCAAATCCTAGTCTATCACAGTAATGAGTTTTCAAACTGCAGCATTATGCTGATTACAGCAACAACAAGTCGCGATTGTGAATACCACAGTATTCAACACCGTAATCTAATACATCTGAAATTTACAGTATAAGCACTAAGCACAACTAACACTGCCATAAACTTATTATTCCAAAGTGGCCCGAATTGATATCCTATACTATAGTAATACCAATTAAAAGTTTATGCCTGTTTGAATAAACCTACACTTTGGCTGCCCAAATACCCCCGCCAACCAAGTTGTGTCACATAATATGACAGATATCTTTTATTAATGTCACACAACTAGACAAGATCACTTGAGACAATATTATGAGCTCTGATCTGTATTTTACCAATAACCTTTAATAATTTGTCTACAGTAAATACAGATAACTCTCTACTTGCAATTTCAGTCTCAGTGGAACCTCCAGCTAGTGGTCTTAGAGTTAGGCAGCCCACCTGTGCACTTTCCCATTATTATGACTTACATATCAAAGGCTTAATCCCTTCACTTGGGGAAAGGGGCCCAGTTTTTGGTTTGATTTTAATTGATTGTTTAATTTTAATCTCTTATTAAAAGTTATGTTTTAATTTTCCCAACTTCTCTACACACAAGTCTAGGCATAGAGTGCTATATGTGCAGCCTTCTGGGAGGTTCTTTCCTCTCTATTTTCTAGTTTGTTGTTGAGTTAAGTTTAGGACAGTTGAGAGAGAGACCCTTGTCTCTCCATAAAATATGAAATATGAGAGTTAGATACATGTGGGACTTTTGATAACTTGTGAAGCATTACATTGTAAAATACTGATATGATGCAAGCGACTGGAATGAGGGAGAGGGTGATCTTTAAACGTACTACTTATAATTTGAGATATATCTTGTCTAAAACGACTGAGAATTGTGATGTATTATTGATATGGTTGTATGTATCCACATGTCTTCTCTCAATAAAAAGAATTTATATATAAAAAAAAGAAATATTGTAGAGTGTTTGTATGAGTGTGTGTACTTTGTGTAATGTTTTTGAAGTGATTCATGGATGTTTTTGTTATTGGTATATCATTAACTACTGGGTCTGTGTGAGCGGTATTTATTTGAGCGTAGATGGTGATATTTGTGGCACTATGGAAACTTGTATAAGCAGCGGTAGGGAAAATGAAGCGTTATGGCCCATAACGATGATATTTGAGTCATAACGCACAACTCATAATCTAGCTGAAAGATTGCTAGAAATATAAGATCCCACTGTAATCCCAATTTGAAACTTGGCATACATGACCTTAATAAATTGTATATATGTTTTCAGAAATAGTTTTTCAAATTATTGCATCCACAACATGAAAATGGTAACTTCCTTAAACCTTGTCATGTTACCTAACTGAACAAAATGTTTTATTTAAATATCACAATCCTACCCTAAGAAAGATGTGTATATATATGAAAAACGTGCATTAAATTACAAATGAATGTAAATAATACATTTCTCCATATTCGTTGCGTTTGTTTGGAAACAGACGACCCTTAACTAGAAAAATTAAGGAATCAATGCATGTGAGAAAAAATCCCCCCCCGAGTTTATTAGTTTGTGTAGTTTAAACCCTTACTCTAAAGGTGGGAAATTGACACTATTTAGGTGGGAAAGGCTTCAAAAGTTCAAAATTACACTATTCAATAACAGTTTAGCAATGCCGTCACCAGTTTATTGAATCTGATGTCAGCCAGTTTGTAAGCTTCACTTTTGTTCTTAGCCAAACTACCCCCATAAAAAAAATGTATTTTTATTGTGATGCTGCTGGCTTGTAGCAGCATCACTACTTCTAGAAAGGGACATGAAACCCCAAATTTTTCTTTCATGATTCAGATAGAGAATACAATTTATTTCTTAAGACACGGTGAGTCCACGGATCATCAGTTACTGTTGGGAATATCACTCCTGGCCAGCAGGAGGAGGCAAAGAGCACCACAGTCAAACTGTTAAGTATCACTTCCCTTCCCACAAACCCCAGTCATTCTCTTTGTCTGCGGAGTAAGGAGGAGGTGAAGATTTTGGTGTCTGATTATTTCTCTTCAATTAAGATTTTATTATTTTGAAAGCCAGAGTAGGTTTGCTCTGATCTTTCCTCTCAAGAGTGGGTATAGCTGTACTCCACGTCTCTTCAGTAGGGCAGTGGTGGCTTTCAAGCAGTTAGGAACTTGTAGGGTGGGCCTCACTGCGTTTCCTAGCACTTTGCTGCCCCTGTATAGAAAGCTAGGAGTAGGCTTACTGTCATGATTACCTCCGTTCATCGCCGTGTCGCCGCGGCTCCCGGATCTTCTCTGTGTGACTGACGTCATGTTGCTTAGCAACATGACGCTTTCTCGACACACCCCTCTGATGACGTTTACGCTCCTGCCTTTAAACCACGGCGAGAGATCTGAATCGGGGCCCGTTTGTTTGTTTCCCTTTGGAGTGTGAGTACCTTATCAATTCTGTTCTCTTGTGTACCGACTTCTGCCTGCCTGACCAAGCCTCATGCCTTAACCCTACTTGCTGATATTTGGATGTTGACTTCTGCCTGCCTGACCTTGCCTGTAGCCTTTACCCTTTTGCTGATACTTGGATGCCGACTTCTGCTTGCCTGACCTTGTCTTTTGCCTCTACCTTTTGCTGATATTTGGATGCCGACTTCTGCCTGCCTGACCTTGCTTTTGCCTTTATCTTTAAACCTTTTCTTTGATAAATTAAACCTGCTTAAAGAGACATTTTACTTTTACAAGCTGCAAAAGAGAACTTTGCCTTTCTGTCTGTTATAAACCTGCTTAAAGGGACATTTTTACTTTTACAAGCTGTACAAGAAAACTTTGCCTTTCTGTTTGTTCTAAACCTGCTTAAAAGGACATTTTACTTTTACAAGCTGCATAAGAAAACTTTGCCTTTCTGTTTGTTCTAAACCTGCTAAAAAGGACATTTACTTTTACAAGCTGCAAAAGAGAACTTTGCCTTTCTGTCTGTTATAAACCTGCTTAAAGGGACATTTTTACTTTTACAAGCTGTACAAGAAAACTTTGCCTTTCTGTTTGTTCTAAACCTGCTTAAAAGGACATTTTACTTTTACAAGCTGCATAAGAAAACTTTGCCTTTCTGTTTGTTCTAAACCTGCTAAAAAGGACATTTACTTTTACAAGCTGCAAAAGAGAACTTTGCCTTTCTGTTTGTTATACACCTGCTTAAAGGGACTTTTACTTTTACAAGCTGCAAAAGAGAACTTTTTCCTTTGTTTTACAAGCCTGCTAAAGAGGACCTTTTTTCAGAGCTTCAAGTAAGAGCATTTCCTTTTTGTTCTTTGTACTGCTTAAAGGGACGTTTTATCCTTTGTGGCTTTCCTGCATTCTGGAACAATATTTATTTTAGTTATCTTCTAATCTGCTTCCTGAGTGGGTCACGTCCTGGATATTTCTCAGTGTGCTAGCGTGTGCTTTCAATTCACGCTAGCAGTTGGGTTACATCCCGGATTGATTCCAGAGCGGCTGACATTACAAACGGGCCATAAAAATGGACCCCACTGAATTATCTATGGCCGTGGCTCACCAGGGACAGCTCTTGGGATCTCATGCCACTCACTTGCAGTCTCTGGACACTAAACTTGATCAAATTACTGCTCTATTACAAAATTTGGTTGCTACCGCACCTCCCAATCCTAATCCCAATCCAAATCCGATTGAGGCATTACCTCCTTCGATTCCTAACAATCAGTCTCAGGTACAACTAAGTCCCAGGATACCTCTTCCGGATAAATATGATGGGAATCCTGAAGAATGTAGAGGCTTTCTGAATCAATGCCGCCTTCATTTCCGAAATAGCCCTACTCTTTTTGCTACTCCCTCTTCTAGAATCACATTTCTTATTTCCTTAATGAAAGGAAAAGCCTTGGCTTGGGTATCACCTTTGCTAGAAAAGAATGATCCTATACTTTTGGATGTTGATACATTTCTATCTACGTTCTCAAACGTATTCGATAAACCTGGAAGGTCATCCGCTGCTGAAGCTACTCTCCTGGATTTACGTCAAGGAAATCAACCAGTCTCTCAATATGCTATTGAGTTCCGCACCCTTGCCTCTGAAACCACTTGGAATCAGGGAGCACTCAGAGCCGCTTTCCGTAAAGGACTTTCTGAGCGTCTCAAGGATGAATTGGTGTATCGTGAACTTCCAGAGTCCTTAGAAGCCTTAATAAATCTCTGTATCAGTCTCGACGCCAGGTTTCGTGAACGCCAACAAGAAAAGGATAGAACACAGAGGACTTCAACTCGAACTCCTTTTCGTTTGGCTCCTCGTTTTTCTAATCCAGTCACTCCAGTCTCTCCTACTACTGATCAGGCTGAACCCATGGAAGTAGGAAGTATAAAATTAACTGAGACTGAACGCTTGAGAAGACGGACTCTTGGCTTATGTCTGTACTGTGGCCTTAAAGGGCATTTATTAAGGGATTGTCCTACTAGGCCAGTAAAAGCCAGGGCTTAACTCTAGTCCAGGGAACTGAGTTAAGCCAAAATAGTGGTCATTCCCTATACAAGAAACTCTTTGTTCCAGTAACCCTTCTAATTGGACATAAGAAGATCTATACCCAAGCTCTAATTGATTCTGGTGCTGGAGGAGTGTTCATTGACTCTACATTTGTCTCTACTCATTCTATACCCTTACTAAAGAAGGAGTATTCCATTTCAGTCTCTACGGTCAGTGGAGATCCTTTGGGTTCTGGATATATTCAGTTTTCTACTCAACCCTTACTCCTCACCGTAGGAATACTTCATTCCGAGACAATTTGTTTTGATGTCATTCCCACTCCGCAATTTCCCATTATCTTGGGATTACCCTGGCTCCAGATTCACAATCCCATTTTTTCTTGGACTTTCGGTGAACTCACTTCCTGGGGATCTACATGCCTGACTAAATGTCTTCAAAAGATTACTAAGTTACCACTCACTATTGCTCTCACAGTTGAAACTCCGGAATCCTTACCTATGCATTATCATGACTTTGTGGATGTTTTCTCCAAAAAAGAAGCTGAACGTCTTCCTCCTCATCGCCCTTTTGATTGTCCCATTGATCTCCTTCCCGGGGCTGCCTATCCTCGAGGCAAGACATATCCACTTTCTAAACCAGAAAACATGGCTCTGGAAGAATATATAAAAGACAATCTGGCTAGAGGATTTATTCGGCCCTCCTCTTCCCCTGTAGGGGCTGGTTTCTTTTTTGTAGGAAAAAAGGATGGCGGATTAAGACCCTGTATTGATTACCGAGGATTGAATCAGATTACCATCAAGAACAGTTATCCTCTACCCCTTATTCCTGAACTTTTTACTTATCTTCAGGGAGCCACCATTTTCACCAAACTCGACCTACGTGGTGCATACAACTTGATCCGTATACGCAAAGGAGATGAGTGGAAGACTGCCTTTAACACTCGATTTGGGCATTATGAATATTTGGTCATGCCCTTCGGGCTATGCAATGCTCCGGCGGTTTTCCAACATTTTGTAAACGAGATCTTTCGTGATTTTTTGAATATCTTTGTTATCATATACCTGGACGACATCTTAATTTTTTCTCAGAACCACCAAGATCATGTGCACCACGTCAAGAAAGTACTTCAACGTCTAAGAGAATTCCATCTGTTTGCTAAACTGGAGAAATGTTCTTTCCATCAAAAATCCATACCCTTTCTGGGTTATGTAATATCGGCATCTGGATTCGAAATGGACCCTACTAAACTTTCTGCCATTTTGGATTGGCCTAGACCTGATTCTTTGAAGGCTTTACAACGTTTCCTAGGCTTCGCCAACTATTACAGAAAGTTCATCAAGAATTTTGCTACTATTACTTCTCCTCTTACTTCTCTCACTAGAAAAGGACAAAACTGTAAAGAATGGCCGTCTGAGGCTATAGAAGCTTTTGAATCTCTCAAAGAAGCTTTTTCCTCAGCTCCTATCCTTCGTCATCCAAATCCTGAGTTTCAATTTATCCTGGAGGTGGATGCTTCCTCTGTTGCTGCTGGAGCTGTTCTGTCTCAACGAATACCAGAGACTGGAAGGATTCATCCTGTTGCTTTCTTCTCTAAAAAATTCACTCCTTCCGAATTTAACTATGACGTAGGGAATAAAGAGTTGCTTGCCATCAAAATGGCATTGGATGAATGGAGACATTGGCTGGAAGGTACTTCTTTGCCATTTACTATACTTACTGATCATAAGAACCTTCTGTATCTCCAAACAGCCAAACGATTAAATTCCAGGCAAGCACGCTGGTCATTATTCTTCTCTCGGTTTCACTATAATTTGTCTTACATACCTGGTTCAAAAAATATTAAAGCAGACGCCCTTTCCAGACAATTTCAAGATACCCCAGTTCCTGAGTCTGGTACCATTCTCCAACCTCATGAAGTCATTGCCCAGTTAACAACTTCCTGGTTACAAGAATTACAGTCTGCTCAAGAGCATCTTCCTTTGTCCTGTAAACCTCCCGATGGTTTACTCTTTGTTCCTGAACGCCTTCGTTCCAAGATTTTATTTTGGGCTCATGATAGTCCCCTTTCTGGACATCCTGGCATCAGTATTACCACTCGAAACCTCAAACAACATGTCTGGTGGCCTACACTCTCTCAAGATGTGAAGGATTACGTCTCAGTATGCACACAATGTGCCATGAACAAAACTCCACGCCAACTTCCTTCAGGATTACTCCAACCATTGCCTATACCTCACCAGCCTTGGACTCATGTATCCATGGACTTTATTACCGATCTTCCCTTGTCCACTGGGAACAATACTATCTGGGTGGTGGTCGACAGGTTCACTAAAACTGCTCATTTTGTACCCTTACCAGGATTACCATCTGCCAAAAGACTCTCTGAACTTTTTATTTTACATATTGTAAGAATCCATGGATTTCCTCTAGATATTGTTTCAGATAGAGGGGTACAATTTGTTTCTCGATTTTGGAGGTCACTTTGTAAACATTTTGGAACTACTATATCTCTCTCTACTTCTCACCACCCACAATCGAATGGTCAGACTGAAAGAGTAAACCAGTGTCTTGAAACATATCTTAGACATTATGTGGATCATTATCACTCTAACTGGACTTCTTACCTTCCTTTGGCTGAATTGGCTCATAATGCCCGGTACAATTCCTCCCTTCAGACTTCTCCTTTTCATGCAGCTTACGGATATCAGCCTAGAACATTCCCTTTGCATACTTCCTCCACAGTGAATCCTGCTTCTGATCTTACAGCCCGAAGATTAACTCGACATTGGCAGAATATACATCGTATTCTTTCTGTAACTTCTAGACGTTACAAGTTCTTTTCAGACCTTCGACGGAAGAAGGCTCCCAAATATCGCCCTGGTGATAAAGTTTGGATTTCCTCTCGATTTCTTCGCCTGAAACAACCTTCTAACAAATTGGGACCACGATATGTGGGTCCTTTCCGAATACTGGGTCAGGTGTGTTCCACTGCTTATCGGGTGGCTTTACCCAAGTCTCTCAAAGTCCATCCGGTATTCCATGTTTCTCTTTTAAAACCTGTGTTGATTAACAGGTATTCTAAGCCTTTTTCCAAACCTCCACCGTTATTGGTGCATGGACTCCCTGAGTTTGAGATCAGCCATATTCTAGATTCCAGGTTGCGTGGCAAGAAATTGTATTATCTCATTCATTGGAAGGGTTATCCAGTCACGGAACGTTCTTGGGAACCGGCTCATCAAGTAAATGCTCCTATTTTGGTCAAGACCTTCCACAAGACTCATCCTGATAGGCCTGGTCCTGTCCCCCGGAGGGGTCCTTGAGGAGGGGGGTGCTGTCATGATTACCTCCGTTCATCGCCGTGTCGCCGCGGCTCCCGGATCTTCTCTGTGTGACTGACGTCATGTTGCTTAGCAACATGACGCTTTCTCGACACACCCCTCTGATGACGTTTACGCTCCTGCCTTTAAACCACGGCGGGAGATCTGAATCGGGGCCCGTTTGTTTGTTTCCCTTTGGAGTGTGAGTACCTTATCAATTCTGTTCTCTTGTGTACCGACTTCTGCCTGCCTGACCAAGCCTCATGCCTTAACCCTACTTGCTGATATTTGGATGTTGACTTCTGCCTGCCTGACCTTGCCTGTAGCCTTTACCCTTTTGCTGATACTTGGATGCCGACTTCTGCTTGCCTGACCTTGTCTTTTGCCTCTACCTTTTGCTGATATTTGGATGCCGACTTCTGCCTGCCTGACCTTGCTTTTGCCTTTATCTTTAAACCTTTTCTTTGATAAATTAAACCTGCTTAAAGAGACATTTTACTTTTACAAGCTGCAAAAGAGAACTTTGCCTTTCTGTCTGTTATAAACCTGCTTAAAGGGACATTTTTACTTTTACAAGCTGTACAAGAAAACTTTGCCTTTCTGTTTGTTCTAAACCTGCTTAAAAGGACATTTTACTTTTACAAGCTGCATAAGAAAACTTTGCCTTTCTGTTTGTTCTAAACCTGCTAAAAAGGACATTTACTTTTACAAGCTGCAAAAGAGAACTTTGCCTTTCTGTCTGTTATAACCCTGCTTAAAGGGACATTTTTACTTTTACAAGCTGTACAAGAAAACTTTGCCTTTCTGTTTGTTCTAAACCTGCTTAAAAGGACATTTTACTTTTACAAGCTGCATAAGAAAACTTTGCCTTTCTGTTTGTTCTAAACCTGCTAAAAAGGACATTTACTTTTACAAGCTGCAAAAGAGAACTTTGCCTTTCTGTTTGTTATACACCTGCTTAAAGGGACTTTTACTTTTACAAGCTGCAAAAGAGAACTTTTTCCTTTGTTTTACAAGCCTGCTAAAGAGGACCTTTTTTCAGAGCTTCAAGTAAGAGCATTTCCTTTTTGTTCTTTGTACTGCTTAAAGGGACGTTTTATCCTTTGTGGCTTTCCTGCATTCTGGAACAATATTTATTTTAGTTATCTTCTAATCTGCTTCCTGAGTGGGTCACGTCCTGGATATTTCTCAGTGTGCTAGCGTGTGCTTTCAATTCACGCTAGCAGTTGGGTTACATCCCGGATTGATTCCAGAGCGGCTGACACTTACTCTGTCTTTTCTTCTTCCACAGGCCCCTGTAAGGAGTGGCTTCCTCTCACGCCGAGTGAACTGTCCTCCTGCCGGACAGCTAGATGCTGGTAAGTGCTTTTCGTCTTGTAGGGGAGACAGGGCACTTTATTAGGTTATCTGCAGTATTTTGGGACCCAGTATATCCTTAGTAAGGATATCTTTATGGCAGCTTGCAGGCACTTTTATATTTATGTGACTGAGACAAAAAGTTTTTTTCCTTATTTTGAGGATTAAGGGGTTAATGTTTTCATTGGACTTATTTGCTTAGCCCTCTCAGAGGACATCGCACATCGGAGATTGATAGTGCATTCAGTGTAATGTTCACTTTGTTGCACAGTTTTATTTGTCAGTTAGTCTAGCGTGTCCTTAATTTCCCTTCCGCTCTCTGAAGCAGTGTCGATACTAGAGGACATAGGCTAGCGTAGGGAGCGGTGATGCTTTCCTGTGGAGAACCACTAATGTTAGGTGGGAGAATTGTCTGGTGGACTAATAGGACAACTATCTTACAGGAGTTCTGAGAGAGGAGTAGCGCTATGTGATATATTGCTGATTTGTTTTCTTTAGGGAAGAGTGACTCCACCTCCTCTTATCCTGAAGACTGGAACAGTGCCATTTTCAGCTCTCTGCTGAAGGCCGATCACAACTCCGTCTCCTTATCCGTATCAAAGCACGGAACGGCAATACAGTTTGTTTTTTTGAATGTCAGCTTTTAGTACAAGCCTCGTGTCTTCAAGCTCCTTAAAGAGACAGCATGTTTTATACAAGAAGTATAATTTAACAAGTCTGCATAATCCAGAATGAGCCTCTGTGTTTTACATAGTCTTCCTTGTGCACAAGGATTCAGAGGCAAACATTTAATAAATAAAAGTTTATAAGGTATTTCTTATATTACCTAGAGGCTTTTATAAATTAGTCTGAGTTTGAGCATCTTATCATGATTATGAAACAGGGGTCAGTTCCTGTGATTTATTGCCTTTTTGCATTCCAAGGCAATTTTATATCATATAAAGGAACAACAAAAATGTTAAAGTGTTTTTATTTTTGTGCTTGTCTATGCGTTTGATCTCGGAGCTAGAGCTCTGCTCCTATGGTACAAGTTTATGTCTCTCAGGATGATGCTGTTTAGACCATATGGATCAAAAAAGTAAAGGTGGCACACGGTTTAGACCATGCCACAGCATTCTCCTCAAGTCCCAAGCCTTTCGGCGTCACATACAGTGCCCTGTGGTTCCTCTCAGTCTACTGGAGGAGCGATTTACTGGCAGACTTTTTTTTTTCCTATACCAGGAAATTTGCAATAGGAATATTTGTGATCCCGATAGTAAGGTTTCTGCTCTACCTGCTGCTCCATAGATTGCCCTGCTTCATAGGTTTGATGAAGGAGGATACGTTGGTAGCCTCTGAGGGTGAAATCTTAGATTCGGACGGTATAATTCCTTCATCTGATGCTGAAGTTGTGTCAACCCTAAAGAATCTAGTAAACTTTCTAAGTACTAGGATTCTCCTATAAACATTTCTTCCTGTTTCTGGTCATGCTAGGAGTTTTTGCACAGGAATAGGAGAAATCAGGGTTTCCTTTTCTCCTACATTGGTGTATCCGGTCCACGGCTTCATCCTTACTTGTGGGATATTCTCAATCCCTACAGGAAGTGGCAAAGAGAGCACACAGCAGAGCTGTCCATATAGCTCCCCTCAGGCTCCGCCCCCCCAGTCATTCTCTTTGCCGCTCTAACTAGTAGCATCTCCACGGGGGTGGTAAAGAGTATGTGGTGTTAGTTGTAGTTTTTTATTTCTTCTATCAAGAGTTTGTTATTTTAAAATAGTGCCGGCTTGTACTATTTACTCTGCAGCAGAAAGTGATGAAGATTTCTGCTAAGAGGAATATGATTTTAGCACCAGTAACTAAAATCCATTGCTGTTCCCACGCAGGACTGTTGAAACCAGAGAACATCAGTTGGGGGGAACAGTTTGCAGGCTTAACTGCTTCAGGTATGATCAGTCATTTTTCTAACAAGACCATGTAATGCTAGAAGACTGTCAGAAATTCCCTCTGAGATAGGTAAGCCATTTTTCTTAGACTCTGTATAAAATATGATGGCTTATATTAAGGGCTCTATGCTGGTTGACACTATTGTGGGCTTAAAAATCGATTGCTTTTGAGCATGTTTTTCACTATAATTAAGGTGTTTTTTCAGACTTTAAAACACTTTTGGGGTTTAATTTGCGCCTGGCAATTATTTGGACACATAATCTAGTCAGAAAGGCCCCTCCACTCTGGAATGAAGAGGAAGGAGGCCTCATTTTCGCGCCTCAATTGCGCAGTTGTTTTGCCTAGGCAGTTCATGCAGCTTCACGTGGGGAGTCCAGAGGCATCAGAATAGGCTCCAGAGAGGCTTATTTCCTACTAAAATAATCCCTAAGGAAGGTAAAGGCCACAGTAAGAAGCGGTGGCATAGTACTGTAGTGTGTTAACCGGTTAATAACTGTTATTAGCTCTGGTTTGGGCATTAAGGGGTTAATTGGTCTGAAAATTTGTGTGCAATCTTTTCAAAGCATTAAGACACTGTGGTGAAAATTTCATTAAAATCGGATGTTTATTTGATGGTTTTTTGATGTTTCAGTAATAAAGTGTGCACTTTTATTATTTAAAGAGACAGTAAAGTTTTTGTCAAAAATTATTTTTATTGCATTGAAGTTCTGTTTAAGTCTGTCAAACATGTCTGAACCTTCAGATAGCTTATGTTCTGTATGTTCAAAGGCCAAGGTGGTTCCCCCATTAAATTTATGTGTGAAGTGTGCCATAGCGTCCAAACAGCTTAAGGACCGTACAATCACACTTAAGGATATAGCCCAAGATGATTCTTTAGCTGAAGGTAGTGAAGATAGCTCGCTATCCTCTCCTTCTGTGTCAACACCAGCTATGCCTGCGCAAGCGATGCCCAGTACATCTAGCGCACCAATTGCGATTACTATGCAACAGTTAGCGGCAGTAATGGATAATTCTCTCTCAGCATTTTTATCCAAACTGCCAGCTTTTCCTAGGAAGCGTGACTGCTCAGTTTTAAACACAGAAAATTAGCAAGCAGACGCAGAGGATAATTTATCTGTAGTGCCCTCACATCAATCTGACTTGGCGGTGAGGGAGGGCCTGTCTGAGGGAGAAATTTCTGACACAGGAAAAGTTTCTCAGCAGGCAGAGCCTGATACCATAGCATTTAAATTTAAGCTAGAACACCTCCGCGTCCTACTTAAGGAGGTCCTAGCTACACTTGATGATTGTGATCCTTTGGTGATCCCAGAAAAATTGTGTAAAATGGACAAATTCTTAGAGGTCCCAGTACACACTGATGCGTTTCCGATACCTAAGAGGGTGGCGGATATCGTGACTAAGGAGTGGGAGAAGCCAGGTGTACCTTTTGTTCCCCCTCCTATATTTAAGAAAATGTTCCCAATCGTTGACCCTAGAAGGGACGCGTGGCAGACGGTCCCTAAGGTAGAGGGGGCAGTTTCAACGCTAGCTAAGCGCACGACTATACCAATAGAAGACAGTTGCGCTTTCAAAGATCCTATGGATAAAAAATTAGAAGGTTTACTTAAGAAAATTTTTGTTCAACAAGGTTTTCTTCTTCAACCAATTTCTTGCATTATTCCTGTAACCACTGCAGCTGCTTTTTGGTTTGAGGAATTAGAAAACTCGCTCCAGAAGGAGACTTCTTATGATGAAGTTATGGATAGAATTCATGCCCTGAAGTTGGCTAATTCTTTCATTACAGATGCCGCTTTTCAGTTAGCTAAATTAGCGGCGAAAAATTCTGGTTTCGCAATAGTGGCGCGTAGAGTGCTTTGGCTAAAATCGTGGTCGGCGGATGTGTCGTCCAAAACAAAATTGCTTAATATTCCTTTCAAGGGTAAGACCCTATTCGGGCCAGAGTTGAAAGAAATTATTTCAGATATCACTGGGGGAAAGGGCCATGCCCTCCCACAGGATAGACCTTTCAAAGCTAAAAATAAGTCTAATTTTCGTTCCTTTCGCAATTTCAGGAACGGACCGGCTTCTACCTCTACAGCCACTAGGCAAGAGGGTAATGCACCCCAGCCCAAACCAGCATGGAAACCATTGCAAGGCTGGAACAAGGGTAAACAGGCCAAAAAGCCTGCTGCTGCTACCAAGACAGCATGAAGGGGTAGCCCCCGATCCGGATCTAGTAGGGGGCAGACTTTCTCTCTTTGCTCAGGCCTGGGCAAGAGATGTTCCGGACCCCTGGGCACTAGAAATTGTCTCTCAGGGGTATCTTCTAGAATTCAAGGACCTTCCTCCAAGGGGAAGGTTCCACATGTTTCGCTTATCTTTAGACCAGATAAAGAGACAGGCATTCTTACATTGCGTAGAAGACCTTTTAAAAATGGGAGTGATACACCCAGTTCCAACAGCAGAACAAGGACTGGGATTTTGCTCAAACCTGTTTTTAGTTCCCAAAAAGGAAGGAACTTTCAGGCCAATTCTGGACTTAAAGATCCTAAACAAATTCCTCAGAGTTCCATCATTCAAAATGGAAACCATTCGGACAATTTTACCAATGATCCAGGAGGGTCAATATATGACTACCGTGGACTTAAAGGATGCGTACCTGCATATTCCTATCCACAAAGATCACCATCAGTTCCTGAGGTTCGCCTTTCTGGACAAGCATTACCAGTTCGTGGCTCTTCCCTTCGGATTGGCCACTGCTCCCAGAATTTTCACAAAGGTGCTAGGGTCCCTTCTAGCGGTGCTAAGGCCAAGGGGCATTGCAGTAGCAGCTTACCTAGACGACATTTTAATACAAGCGTCGTCCTTTCACAAAGCAAAGGCTCATACAGACATTGTTCTAGCCTTTCTAAGGTCTCACGGGTGGAAGGTGAACATAGAAAAAAGTTCTGTCCCCGTTCACAAGGGTTCCTTTCCTGGGAACAATAATAGACTCAGTAGAAATTAAGATCTTTCTGACAGAGGTCAGGAAGTTAAAACTTCTGAACACTTGTCGAGCTCTTCAATCCATTCCTCAACCCTCCATAGCTCAGTGCATGGAGGTAATAGGACTTATGGTTGCAGCAATGGACGTGATTCCATTTGCTCAAATTCATTTAAGACCATTGCAACTGTGCATGCTCAAACAGTGGAATGGGGATTATGCAGATTTGTCTCCCCAGATTCAAATGGACCAGAAAACCAGAGACTCACTCCTCTGGTGGTTGTCTCTGGATCACCTGTCTCAGGGAATGAGTTTCCGCAGACCGGAGTGGATCATTGTCACGACCGACGCCAGCCTCCTAGGCTGGGAGTCCCTGAAGGCTCAGGGTCTATGGTCTCGGGAAGAATCTCTTCTCCCGATAAACATTTTGGAATTGAGAGCGATATTCAATGCGCTCCAGGCATGGCCTCAACTAGCGGAGGCCAAATTCATCAGATTTCAGTCGGACAACATGACGACTGTAGCGTACATCAATCATCACCCGGAGGTTTTTGCCCAGTTAACTCAACTATGGGGCATTCCAGATCTGGATCTGATGGCGTCACGTCAGAACTCCAAAGTTCCACGTTATGGGTCCAGGTCCAGGGATCCCAAGGCGACATTGGTAGATGCCTTAGTAGCGCCTTGGTCGTTCAATCTAGCTTATGTCTTTCCACCGTTTCCCCTTCTCCCACGGCTAGTAGCCAGGATCAAACAGGAGAAGGCTTTGGTAATTCTGATAGCTCCTGCGTGGCCACGCAGGACTTGGTATGCAGACCTGGTGAATATGTCATCGGTTCCACCATGGAAGCTACCTTTGAGGCAGGACCTTCTAATTCAAGGTCCATTCGAACATCCAAACCTAGTTTCTCTGCAACTGACTGCTTGGAGATTGAACGCTTGATTCTAGCTAAGCGTGGGTTTTCGGAATCAGTTATAGATACCCTGATCCAGGCTAGAAAGCCTGTCACCAGGAAAATTTACCATAAGATATGGCGGAAATATCTTTGTTGGTGCGAATCCAAGGGTTACTCATGGAGTAAGATTAGGATTCCAAGGATTCTATCTTTTCTCCAAGAAAGTTTGGAGAAAGGTTTGTCAGCTAGTTCCTTAAAAGGACAGATATCTGCTCTGTCTGTTTTGTTACACAAGCGTCTGGCAGCTATGCCAGATGTTCAGGCGTTTGTACAGGCTTTAGTCAGAATCAAGCCTGTCTATAGACCTGTGGCTCCTCCATGGAGTCTTAATTTAGTTCTTTCAGTTCTTCAAGGGGTTCCGTTTGAACCTCTACATTCCATAGATATCAAGTTACTATCTTGGAAAGTTTTGTTTTTGGTAGCTATTTCTTCTGCTAGAAGAGTTTCTGAATTGTCTGCTTTGCAGTGTAATTCACCTTACCTGGTGTTCTATACAGATAAGGTCGTTTTATGTACCAAGGTTTTCTTCCAAAAGTGGTTTCCAATAAGAATATTAACCAGGAAATAGTTGTTCCTTCTCTGTGTCCTAACCCAGTTTCTAACAAGGAACATCTGTTGCACAATCTGGATGTGGTTCGTGCTTTAAAGTTCTATCTAAAAGCAACTAAAGACTTCAGACAAACATCGTCCTTGTTTGTCGTCTATTCTGGCAAGAGGAGAGGTCAAAAGGCGACTGCGTCCTCTCTGTCCTTCTGGCTGAAAAGCATCATCCGGTTGGCTTATGGGACTGCTGGAAGGCAGCCACCTGAACGAATTACAGCTCACTCTACTAGAGCTGTGGCTTCCACATGGGCTTTCGAGAATGAGGCTTCTGTTGAACAGATCTGTAAGGCAGCAACTTGGTCTTCACTGCATACATTTGCCAAATTTTACAAATTTGATACTTTTGCTTCTTCAGAGGCTATTTTTGGGAGAAAGGTTTTACAAGCAGTGGTGCCTTCCATTTAGGTTACCTGACTTGTTCCCTCCCTTCATCCGTGTCCTAAAGCTTTGGTATTGGTTCCCACAAGTAAGGATGAAGCCGTGGACCGGATACACCAATGTAGGAGAAAACAGAATTTATGTTTACCTGATAAATTTCTTTCTCCTACGGTGTATCCGGTCCACAGCCCGCCCTGTCATTTTGGTCAGGTTTAAATTTATTTTTTGTAAACTACAGTCACCACTGCACCCTATGGTTCTCCTTTTTCTCCTAACCGTCGGTCGAATGACTGGGGGGGGCGGAGCCTGAGGGGAGCTATATGGACAGCTCTGCTGTGTGCTCTCTTTACCACTTCCTGTAGGGATTGAGAATATCCCACAAGTAAGGATGAAGCCGTGGACCGGATACACCGTAGGAGAAAGAAATTTATCAGGTAAACATAAATTCTGTTTTTTCCCCATCTCCTCTCTTTAAATAGATGTTTCCTGTCACTGTCTCCATTAAATATCAGGACTCACAGCACCTAAGAGTAGTAGGTCACTTCTACTCTGGCTAAGAGAACTACGATTCCTAGAGAGGATAGCTGTTCTTTTCAGGATCAATGGACCAGCTGGTGACTTACATGGAAGTTTGTATGGCCACTGTGTCAAGTTTCTGATGCCATCTTGGTAGAGACTCCTTTGGAGCAGATCTAGTACAGAATTTTGGCTCTTAAGCTAGCCACTTATTTAATTCTGATGCTACCAAACATTTTCAGCCGGAAGTCAAGATATCTGGCTTCACTGTACTAGCCGCAGGGCTTTTTGGAAAGTGGATTTTTCCAATTTTTTGGTGCATCCATACAATGGTAAGGCCTTGTTTGGCCCTGATCTGCAGGAATAGCTCTGTTAAAGGAGTTTGCCCCAATCTGGGATTGGTCCAAGTGGGGAGTTGATTCTCTCTGTTTGTCCTCAAACATGGATACGAGATGTCCCAGATAGTCTGTGGACATAGTACTTCAGGGTACTACGTAGTAGTCATTCCTTCCTTGCCTGAGGCAGGTTCCACCTTTCAATTTTATCTGCAGGCCAGATAACTGTGAGGCATTTTTGTAGTATGTTTGGGTCTTCTCTTGTCTGAGAGGATAGTTCCAGTTCCTTTAAGAGTACAGGGTCTAGGATTTTATCATTCCTGTTTGTGGTTCCCAAAAAGGAGGGAATTTTTTGCCTTATAGTAGACCTAAAGTGTCTCAACAGGTTATCTCGGGATTCCGTTCTTCGTACGGAAACCAGTGGTTCCATTCTTCCTTTTTGAACTAGGAGGGTCCATTCATAGTGACCATAATCCTGGAGGACGCGTATTTTCAAGTTCCTGAGGTTTGCCTTCCTGTCAAACCCTTTTAGTTTTGTGGCTCTTCCCTTTGGCCTTGCCAGGGTTCTCAGAGGGGCTGTTTTAGCAGTGATCAGGTTCAGGGTATTGCTGTGGTGCCATTTCTGGATGTTAGAATGGTTCAGGTGCCATCTTTTCAACAAGCAAACTCTCATTCTGAGATCTTGTTGTTTTTCATCTTTCTTCGAATGGAAGTGAATCTGAAACTAAGTTCCCTTGGTCCAGCTACAGAGGTAGTTTCTTAGGGACCATATTAATTTCCCTATCTCTGAAAAGATTGTTGACAGAAGTCAGGAAATAGAGGATTCTTTCCTCTTGCATCTTTTGTCTCTCTCTCTTGTTTAGCCCTTCAATGGCTCAATGTTTTGGAGGTAATGGTCGGATGGTTGCTTCATTGGACATCATCCCTTTGCTCGATCCATCTGTAAGTCTGCATTCTGCATGTTCAGATAGTGGACCGAGGATCTTGTGGCTCTGTCTAGGAGGACAGATCTGGATCTGTTGACAAGAGATTCTTCCCTGTTGATCAGTGAGGGGAATTGGTGGTAGAGCGCTCACTTTGCTTGCGAGAGGTAGCGGGATAGTTACCCGCATTCCCCAGAATCTTTGTGTTTTCTCAGTAGTTCTGTCTCGGGGCACATGCTTCCGGAGACCTTCCTGAGTAATAGCCACGGTCGTTAGCCTGTTGGGTGGGTGACTATAGACTTGGGAGGAACCCGCTCTCTCTATATCTATCTTGGAGTTATGAGCGACCTACAATGCTCTGAGGGATTGGCCTCAGTTGTCTTATCCGGTTTTTCAGGTTCTAGTTGCACAAATTCATCTCACTGGTTTACATTACCACCTGGGAGGAACCTGGAGTTCTTATCCACTATTCACTTTTCAAAAGTGTATACCGGGAGCAGACTTCTTGAGCAGTCAGATTTTTCATACCGGGGAGTGGGCACTTCTCCCAGAGGTGTTCTTCAGGGTAATCCTCACATGGGGGGTGCTGGAGTTGGAGTTGGCAGTACGCCAATTTTCCATTTTGTTTAGGATTAAGTGTTCAGCAGGCTGCTCTCCTAAATACCCTGGCGGTTCCTTGGGATTTCAGTCTGATTGTTTTTCTTCCAAGAGTCATTGCTCGTTTCAAATGGGAGTTAGCATCGGTATTTTAATAAGTTCCTGCATAGTCGCAGGATCTGGTTTTCAGACTTAGCGAAGAGTATTTTTCCACCTTGGTGGTTGTTCCTGAGGAAGGACCTTCTAATTCAGGGTCCATTCTCTCATTCAACTTTGATTTATCTGAAGCTTTCTGCTTGGAGATTGACTGCTTAGTTCTGTCTAAGCGTGTGTTTTTTTTATTGGTCATTGTGACCATGATTCAGGCTCTTAAGTCTGTTACTGGTCTCTTTTACCATAAGGTATTGCGTAAATTCCCTGATTGATGTGAATCCATGGACTACTCTTGGAAGTAGGGTCAGGATTCCTAGGGGTTTTGCCCTTCTCCAGGTCGGTCTGGAGGACGGTTTGTCAGTCAGTTCTCTGAGGGGTCAGATTCAGTGTTATTTTTTTTACATAAGTGTCTGACGGATGTGCCAGCCATGTATACTTTGTTATACTCTTGTTAGTATCAGGCCTGTGTTTAAGTCTGTTGCTCTTATTGGAGCTTTAACCTTTTAGGTTTTTGCAGCGGGCTCAGTTTGAGCCTTAGCATTCCATAAGATTTTAAAGCTTTTTCTTGGAAATTTCTTTTTTGCTATATCCTTTGCTCGGAGAGTTCAGGTACTCTCGGCTTTGCAGTGTGACTCTCCTTATCTCATATTTGGTTTTCTTCCTAAGGTTGTTTCGGACAGAATTATTAATCAGGAAATTGTTGTTCCTTCTCTCTGTCCTAATCCTTCTTCTCATAAAGAATATTTGTTGCACAACTTAGACGTTGTGCGGGCCCTTAAATTCTTTTTGCAGGCTACGAAGGACCTTCGTCAGTCTTCTGCATTGTTTGCTTTTCTGGAAAACGTAAGGGTCAGAAAGCTACTGCCACTTCTTTCTCTGGTTGAGAAGTATTATTCATTTGGCATATAAGACTGCTGGACAGCAGTCTCCTGAGAAAATTAGAGCTCATTCTACTAGGGCTTTGTCTTCTTCTTGGGCCTTCAAAAATGAGGCCTCTGTAGAAAAGATCTGTAAGGCTGCAACTTGGTCTTCTTGCACACTTTTTCTAAGTTCTATAAATTTGATACTTTGTCTCGGCTGAGGTTTCTTTTGGGAGAAAGGTTCTGCAAGCAGTGATGTCTTCTGTTTAGGTTACCTGTCTTGCCCTCCCTTATAATCTGTATCCTCTAGCTTGGGTATTGATTCCCAACAGTAATTGATGATCTGTGGACTCACCGTGTCTTAAGAAAGAAAACAAAATTTATGCTTACCTGATAAATTTATTTATTTCTTGACATGGTGAGTCCACGACCCTTCCTGTTTTTCAGACAGGTTTTTTACATTAACCTCGGGCACCTTGTGTTATTTCTCTCCTTTTTCCTTCGGTCGAATGACTGGGGGTTGTGGGAAGGGAAGTGATACTTAACAGTTTAACTGTGGTACTATTTGCCTCCTCCTGCTGGCCAGGAGTGATATTCCCAACAGTAATTGACGATCCGTAGACTCACCATGCCAATAAATAAATAAATTTATCAGGTAAGCATAAATTTAGTTTTTAAACAACT
Organism: Bombina bombina; assembly: GCF_027579735.1. Classification (NCBI taxonomy): domain Eukaryota; kingdom Metazoa; phylum Chordata; class Amphibia; order Anura; family Bombinatoridae; genus Bombina; species Bombina bombina. Next base: position 104,600 of record NW_026511547.1, read on the forward strand.
TTCCAATTTACTTATCCTTTGCTGAAATATTTATCTAGGAAAGCTCAGGAGCAGCAAAGAAAATGGTAAAACAATTCTGCGCTAGGTTAAAGGATAATTGGATACAAGATAATAAAATTACAATTTGTTACTCATGGAATCAATATCATAAAATGCCTTAATTTGTTGACATTCACTATAATAGAACAGTCTTAGTAACAGCTGTGTTATACACCAACAGAATATGTCAGAGTTGGCAGACAAATAGAAAATCCTGATGAGTGGCCAAAGTCTTGTCACAAGAAATCAGAACACCAGTACCTTAAATGATAATCTCTCAGTTTCAATATGGACCAGAATTTTTCTCCAGAAATGGGTCTCATGAAAATGCTGCTCTCTTTATAGCCTGGCTTTCTCGTCCTAGGCTCTTGGTTCATAAAGATAACTTAGTACATAAATATAATGATAATTTAACGATTTTAGAGAGAAAATTGCTCAGAAAGTTAATGGACAATAGGGAGATCGTTATCCGCTCTGCTGATAAGGGCGGGGGGATTGTTATACAGTCTAAGACAGAGTATATAAATGAAGCTATGAATCTCCTCAATGATGGCAAAACATATTGTATCCTAAAGAAACATCCAACAGATGGGTTACGTAAAAGAATTAGGGACCCTCCTTAGTAAGGCTAAAAATGATGGATAATAATGAAGAATATACATTTCTGCATATATCCCAACCCAAAACATCTGTGTTCTATCATATCCCTAAAGTCCACAATGATCCGATCCATCCACCAGGGAGACCCATAGTGTCTGGGATCGAATCCTTGTGTGACAATTTGTCTAAGTATGTTGATTTTTACCTCCAACTGATGGTAAAAACAACTAAGGCCTATCTCAAAGATTCGCAGGCAGTTGTTAGAGCATTTGAGGGTTTAGAATGGAGAGACAATATGAGCTGGATTACGTGTGACGTTTCCACTCTCTATACATGCATTGCGCACAAATTAGGGGTGAAATCAGTTAAAGGGACAGTCAAGGCCCCAAAAAACTTTTATTTTTCAAATAGGGCATGTAATTTTAAACAACTTTCCAATTTACTTTTATCAACAATTTTGCTTTGTTCTCTTGGTATTCTAGTTGAGAGCAAACCTAGAAAGGCTCATATGATAATTTCTAAGCCCTTGAAGGCCGCCTCTAATCACATGCTTTTGTATTTGCTTTTCACAGCAGGGGAGAGTAGTTCAGGTAAACCATATAGATAGCATTGTGATCACGCCCGTGAGTTGTGGCAGACACTGCACTAATTGGCTAAACTGCAAGTCAATAGATAATAACTAAAAGTCATGTGATTAGGGGCGGTCAGAAGATGCTTAGATACAAGATAGTCACAGCAGTAAAAAGTATATTAATATAACTGTGTTGGTTATGCAAAACTGGGGAATGGGTAATAAAGGGATTATCTATCTTTCTTCTGTTATGTGTGATCAGTCCACGGGTCATCATTACTTCTGGGATATAACTCCTCCCCAACAGGAAATGCAAGAGGATTCACCCAGCAGAGCTGCATATAGCTCCTCCCCTCTACGTCAGTCCCAGTCATTCTCTTGCACCCAACGACTAGATAGGATGTGTGAGAGGACTATGGTGATTATACTTAGTTTTTATGACTTCAATCAAAAGTTTGTTATTTTACAATAGCACCGGAGCGTGTTATTACTTCTCTGGCAGACTTTGAGGAAGAATCTACCAGAGTTTTTTACTATGATTTTAACCGGAGTAGTTAAGATCATATTGCTGTTCTCGGCCATCTGAGGGAGGTAAAAGCTTCAGATCAGGGGACAGCGGGCAGATGAATCTGCATTGAGGTATGTAGCAGTTTTTATTTTCTGAATGGAATTGATGAGAAAATCCTGCTATACCGTTATAATGACATGTATGTATACACTTCAGTATTCTGGGAATGGTATTTCACCGGAACTGCTCTGTTAAAGGTCACTAATCCTTTTAATAAGTATTTATCATGTTAAACGTTTTTGCTGGAATGTAGAATCGTTTACATTGCTGAGGTACTGAGTGAATAAATGTTTGGGCTTTATTTTCCACTTGGCAGTTGTTTGCTTTTAATTGTGACAGTTTCGTTTCTCTTCACTGCTGTGTGTGAGAGGGAGGGGCCGTTTTTGGCGCTCTTTGCTACGCATCAAAAATTTCCAGTCAGCTACTATTATATTTCCTGCATGATCCGGTTCATCTCTGACAGATCTCAGGGGTCTTCAAACTTCTTTGAAGGGAGGTACATTCTCTCAGCAGAGCTGTGAGAATTTTTATATTGACTGTGGATAAAAACGTTACTCTATAATTTTATGTCAAATTTAGTTATTGTTATTTTACTAATGGGAACAAACCTTTGCTAAAAGTTGTGTTGTTTTAAAGTTGATGCTATAACTGTTTTTCAGTTCATTATCTCAACTGTCATTTAATCGTTTAAGTACCTTTTTGAGGCACAGTACGTTTTTGCTAACAAAGATTATAACCAGGTTGCAAGTTATTGCTAGTGTGTTAAACATGTCTGACTCAGAGGAAGATATCTGTGTCATTTGTTCCAATGCCAAGGTGGAGCCCAATAGAAATTTATGTACTAACTGTATTGATGCTACTTTAAATAAAAGTCAATCTGTACAATGTGAACAAATTTCACCAATCTGCGAGGGGAGAGTTATGCCGACTAACTCGCCTCACGCGGCAGTACCTGCATCTCCCGCCCGGGAGGTGCGTGATATTATGGCGCCTAGTACATCTGGGCGGCCATTACAGATAACATTACAAGATATGGCTACTGTTATGACTGAAGTTTTGTCTAAATTACCAGAACTAAGAGGCAAGCGTGATCACTCTGGGGTGAGAACAGAGTGCGCTGACAATACTAGGGCCATGTCTGATACTGCGTCACAGCTTGCAGAGCATGAGGACGGAGAGCTTCATTCTGTGGGTGACGGTTCTGATCCAAACAGATTGGATTCAGATATTTCAAATTTTAAATTTAAATTGGAGAACCTCCGTGTATTACTAGGGGAGGTCTTAGCAGCTCTCAATGATTGTAACACCGTTGCAATACCAGAGAAACTGTGTAGGTTGGATAAATACTTTGCGGTACCGGCGAGTACTGACGTTTTTCCTATACCTAAGAGATTAACTGAAATTGTTACTAAGGAGTGGGATAGACCCGGTGTGCCGTTCTCACCCCCTCCAATATTTAGAAAGATGTTTCCAATAGACGCCACCACTCGGGACTTATGGCAAACGGTCCCTAAGGTGGAGGGAGCAGTTTCTACTCTAGCTAAGCGTACCACTATCCCGGTGGAGGATAGCTGTGCTTTTTCAGATCCAATGGATAAAAAATTAGAGGGTTACCTTAAGAAAATGTTTGTTCAACAAGGTTTTATTTTGCAACCCCTTGCATGTATCGCGCCGATTACGGCTGCGGCAGCATTTTGGATTGAGTCTCTGGAAGAGAACCTTAGTTCATCTACGCTAGACGACATTATGGACAGGCTCAGAGTCCTTAAACTAGCTAATTCATTCATTTCGGAGGCCGTAGTACATTTAACCAAACTTACGGCTAAGAACTCAGGATTCGCCATACAGGCACGTAGGGCACTGTGGCTAAAATCCTGGTCAGCTGATGTTACTTCTAAGTCCAAATTACTTAATATACCTTTCAAGGGGCAGTCTTTATTTGGGCCCGGTTTGAAAGAAATTATCGCTGACATTACAGGAGGTAAGGGCCACGCCCTGCCTCAAGACAAAGCCAAAGCTAAGGCTAGACAGTCTAATTTTCGTCCCTTTCGGAATTTCAAAGCAGGAGCAGCATCAACTTCCACTGCACCAAAACAGGAAGGAGCTGTTGCTCGTTACAGACAAGGCTGGAAACCTAACCAGTCCTGGAACAAGGGCAAGCAGGCCAGGAAACCTGCTGCTGCCCCAAAGACAGCATGAACCGAGGGCCCCCGATCCGGGACCGGATCTAGTGGGGGGCAGACTCTCTCTCTTCGCCCAGGCCTGGGCAAGAGATGTTCAGGATCCCTGGGCGCTAGAGATCATATCTCAGGGATACCTTCTAGACTTCAAATTATCTCCCCCAAGAGGGAGATTTCATCTGTCAAGGTTGTCAACAAACCAGATAAAGAAAGAAGCGTTTCTACGCTGTATACAAGATCTGTTATTAATGGGAGTGATCCGTCCGGTTCCGCGGTCGGAACAAGGACAAGGGTTCTACTCAAACCTGTTTGTGGTTCCCAAAAAAGAGGGAACTTTCAGACCAATCTTAGATTTAAAGATTCTAAACAAATTCCTAAGAGTTCCATCGTTCAAAATGGAAACTATTCGGACAATCTTGCCCATGATCCAAAAGGGTCAGTACATGACCACAGTGGATTTAAAAGATGCTTACCTTCACATACCGATCCACAAAGATCATCACCGGTATCTACGGTTTGCCTTCCTAGACAGGCACTACCAGTTTGTAGCTCTTCCATTCGGATTGGCTACGGCCCCAAGAATCTTCACAAAGATTCTAGGTGCCCTTCTGGCGGTACTAAGACCGCGAGGGATTTCGGTAGCTCCGTACCTAGACGACATTCTAATACAAGCTTCAAGCTTTCAAACTGCCAAGTCTCATACAGAGTTAGTTCTGGCATTTCTAAGGTCGCATGGATGGAAAGTGAACGAAAAGAAGAGTTCTCTTTTTCCTCTCACAAGAGTTCCATTCTTGGGGACTCTTATAGATTCTGTAGAAATGAAGATTTACCTGACAGAAGACAGGTTAACAAAGCTTCAAGATGCATGCCGTGTCCTTCATTCCATTCAACACCCGTCAGTAGCTCAATGCATGGAGGTGATCGGCTTAATGGTAGCGGCAATGGACATAGTACCTTTTGCACGCCTACACCTCAGACCGCTGCAATTATGCATGCTAAGTCAGTGGAATGGGGATTACTCAGATTTGTCCCCTACTTTGAATCTGAATCAAGAGACCAGAAATTCTCTTCTATGGTGGCTTCATCGGCCACACCTGTCCAGGGGGATGCCATTCAGCAGGCCAGACTGGACAATTGTAACAACAGACGCCAGCCTACTAGGTTGGGGCGCTGTCTGGAATTCTCTGAAGGCTCAGGGATTATGGAATCAGGAGGAGAGTCTCCTTCCAATAAACATTCTGGAATTGAGAGCAGTTCTCAATGCCCTTCTGGCTTGGCCCCAATTAACAACTCGGGGGTTCATCAGGTTTCAGTCGGACAATATCACGACTGTAGCTTACATCAACCATCAGGGAGGGACAAGAAGCTCCCTAGCAATGATGGAAGTATCAAAGATAATTCGCTGGGCAGAGTCTCACTCTTGCCACCTGTCAGCAATCCACATCCCGGGAGTGGAGAACTGGGAGGCGGATTTCTTGAGTCGCCAGACTTTTCATCCGGGGGAGTGGGAACTTCATCCGGAGGTCTTTGCCCAAATACTTCGACGTTGGGGCAAACCACAGATAGATCTCATGGCGTCTCGCCAGAACGCCAAACTTCCTCACTACGGGTCCAGATCCAGGGATCCGGGAGCGGTTCTGATAGATGCTTTGACAGCACCTTGGAACTTTGGGATGGCTTATGTGTTTCCACCCTTCCCGCTGCTTCCTCGATTGATTGCCAAAATCAAACAGGAGAGAGCATCAGTGATTCTAATAGCACCTGCATGGCCACGCAGGACTTGGTATGCAGATCTAGTGGACATGTCATCCTGTCCGCCTTGGTCTCTACCTCTAAGACAGGACCTTCTGATACAGGGTCCGTTCAAACATCAAAATCTAACTTCTCTGAAGCTGACGGCTTGGAAATTGAACGCTTGATTTTATCAAAGCGTGGTTTTTCTGAGTCGGTTATTGATACCCTGATACAGGCTAGGAAGCCTGTTACCAGAAAGATTTACCATAAAATATGGCGTAAATACCTATACTGGTGCGAATCCAAACGTTACTCCTGGAGTAAGGTTAGGATCCCTAGGATATTGTCCTTTCTACAAGAAGGCTTAGAAAAGGGTTTATCGGCTAGTTCATTAAAGGGACAGATTTCAGCTCTGTCCATCTTGTTACACAGGCGTCTGTCAGAAAATCCAGACGTCCAGGCCTTTTGTCAGGCTTTAGCTAGGATCAAGCCTGTGTTTAAAGCTGTTGCTCCACCATGGAGTTTAAACTTAGTTCTTAACGTTTTACAGGGTGTTCCGTTTGAACCCCTTCATTCCATTGATATAAAATTGTTATCTTGGAAAGTTCTGTTTTTAATGGCTATTTCCTCGGCTCGAAGAGTCTCTGAGTTATCAGCATTACATTGTGATTCTCCTTATCTGATTTTTCACTCAGACAAGGTAGTTCTGCGTACTAAACCTGGGTTCTTACCTAAGGTAGTCACTAATAGGAATATCAATCAAGAGATTGTTGTTCCATCCTTGTGTCCAAATCCTTCTTCAAAGAAGGAACGTCTTCTACACAATCTGGATGTAGTTCGTGCCCTCAAGTTCTACTTGCAGGCAACTAAAGATTTTCGTCAAACTTCTTCCCTGTTTGTCGTTTATTCTGGACAGAGGAGAGGTCAAAAAGCTTCTGCTACCTCTCTCTCTTTTTGGCTTCGTAGCATAATACGTTTAGCCTATGAGACTGCTGGACAGCAGCCTCCTGAAAGAATTACAGCTCACTCCACTAGAGCTGTGGCTTCCACTTGGGCCTTTAAGAATGAGGCCTCTGTTGAACAGATTTGCAAGGCTGCAACTTGGTCTTCGCTTCATACTTTTTCCAAATTTTACAAATTTGACACTTTTGCTTCTTCGGAGGCTATTTTTGGGAGAAAGGTTCTTCAGGCAGTGGTTCCTTCTGTATAATGAGCCTGCCTATCCCTCCCGTCATCCGTGTACTTTTGCTTTGGTATTGGTATCCCAGAAGTAATGATGACCCGTGGACTGATCACACATAACAGAAGAAAACATAATTTATGCTTACCTGATAAATTCCTTTCTTCTGTTGTGTGATCAGTCCACGGCCCGCCCTGTTTTTAAGGCAGGTAAATATTTCTTAAATTATACTCCAGTCACCACTTCACCCTTGGTTACTCCTTTCTCGTTGATTCTTGGTCGAATGACTGGGACTGACGTAGAGGGGAGGAGCTATATGCAGCTCTGCTGGGTGAATCCTCTTGCATTTCCTGTTGGGGAGGAGTTATATCCCAGAAGTAATGATGACCCGTGGACTGATCACACAACAGAAGAAAGGAATTTATCAGGTAAGCATAAATTATGTTTTTTAAACAACAAAAATTCTGGTGTTGACTGTCCCTTTAAGGAAGAATTATGGAATTGGGCAATACCAAACACACACATACAGTTCCTGGATGAGTGTATAATTTTTATATTAGTTCACAATTATTTTGTTTTTGAAAATAAATATTATTTGCAGACACAGGGTATGGCATTGGGGACGACATTTGCCCCATCATATGCAAATGTATATATGAATATGTACAAAAACAAATACATATGGAACAATAATCCTTAAACTAAGAATATTTTGAAATATGGGTGTTATATTGATGACATGATTATATTATGGGAAGGAGATATTACAATAATAGATGAATTGGTGAACTATATGAATATGAATGATTTTAATTTAAAATTCACAAAAGAAATGTTAATTTATTCTATAGTATTTCTTGATTTAATTCTTTATAAAAATAGTGAAGGAAAAATAGCCGTAAAAACTTTAGGAAGCCAACAGAAAGAAATAGTTTTATTGAAGCCACTAGTGCTCACAAGAAGAGTTGGATGAACAATGTGCCATATAGCCAGTTCCTAAGATTAAGAAGAAATTGTACCAATCTGTCTGATTTTGAGGAGGAGGCAAGTATCTTGGAAAGTAAATTTAAGGAGAAGGTCTATGAACTCAGGATCTTAAGGGAAGCAAAGGAAAAAGCCCTGCAATATGATAGAAATAATTTGATATATCCTAATGCAGATAAAAAGTAAAATAGATTACATATGCCCCAAGGGCAGGCTTCTTCTAATACAACCACAGAGAATGGATCTTACCCAGTAAGATTTATTACCACCTATAATGAGGGGGCAGGGACCCTCAAAATGATTCTTAATAAACATTGGTCAGTCCTTAAAGGGACATTAAACCCAATTTTTTCTTTCATGATTCAGATAGAGAATACCATTTTAAACAACTTTCTAATTTACTTCTATTATCTAATTTGCTTAATTCTCTTGATATTCTTTCCTGAAAAGCATATCTAGATAGGCTCAGTAGCTTCTGATTGGTGGCTGCACATAGATGCCTCCTGTGATTGGCTCGCCCGTGTGCATTGCTATTTCTTTAATAAAGGATATCTAAAGAATGAAGCAAATTAGATAATAGAAGTAAATTGTAATGTTGTTTAAAATTGTATTATTTGTTTGAATTATGAAAGAAAAAATTTGGGTTTAATGTCCCTTTAAAGCGGATTCCTTATTAGGGCCACATTTAGGTGAGAAACCAGAGATCATCTTTAGAAAGGGCAAGAGCTTAAAAAATATGTTAGCTCCTAGTAAATTAAGGACTAAAACAGCAAAAACGGAGGGCATTGAATATATGGGTAACTGGTTATCAAAGTTGAAAGACACATTCAAATGTTCTAAATCAATTTGTAGTATGTGCCAGCACGTTAATAGGGCTGTGATTTTTTTCAAATTCAGAAGCCACAGAAATATTTGACATTAATTTTAAGAGTAATTGTGACTCAACTTTTGTGGTTTATTTGTTGCAATGTGGGTGCGGCTTAATCTATGTTGGTCGCACAAAACGTACAATCAGGCGGCGAGTCTATGAGCATATATATAAAATCAAAGAAAAAATTTCAAAGCATAATGTTGCTAAACATTTCTTGGAACATCATAACTTTAACCTTGCCTCTTTAAGAGTTCAGGAGATAGATCAAATTCCACCATATAAACATAACAGATTGCTTGAACTTAGAAGGCTTGAAACGTTCTGGATTTATAAGTTTAATTGCCTACATCCAGCAGGCCTAAATATAGACATAGACATTGCAGCACATATGTAATTTTAATAATGACAATTACGAATCAGTGTGTATTTTTTTTTTTTTATAATATTTTCTTTTTATTGAGGTAAATTAAGTTGAGTACAAACATATTAAGGCAATAAAAGAGAAACAATCATATCTCTTTTGGTTACAACTCATATCAAGAACATCTGAGAATATAGAAGTATGTGACAAAACACAGAATACAATTAACAAAGCAGGCTGGGGTATATACTGCAACATCATCTGTCTTCAGCTCAACCCTGGATAAGAACTGTTTACCTCTTTATCTGGGCTGCTTTATATAACCTTCCCGGGTGTGATATACTCCACTCTTTAGCTCCCAGCTGGAGAGACCTCTAACATCAATAAATAAGAAGAAGAAAAGAGAACGAAAAGGAAACAAATTTCCAATTTTATTTTTCTTTTTCTTAGTATGTTTGAATACTGATTATAGTAATCTCCCTAGAGACCTTGTATTAGAGTGATACTCAAGTAATTGGGTCTAACTTTGGGAGCAGTACGTAAGCATGAAACTGAACATTACAACAAATTGACTCAGTTCACAAGAATTGTGAATTGAGTTCAAGGAAAATATGCTTCTATGTACTGTAAGATGTCTTATGTATTCATACAGCAACTCAATACTTTTATGCTATTAAAATTTAACCTTTATTACATACTTTTAAAATGACAGCAAAATTCCACTTGTGTTTGCTGCCTGCGCTGGTGCTTAAAAACACATCTCCTAGATGTATTATTGGAACTCTAATGTGTAGGTGGTATATGGGCTGAGACCCTGAGTAAAGTAAAAAAAATGTTTTTGTCAATAGCCTAGATAGTGGCTTGACTGAATAAATCCTTATGTTAAAGTAATGTATGATGTGTGAATTTGTCCAAGAGGGCTTAAGGAAGGTTAATTGGGAGGCAACGAAAATAATAAAGTATCTTCGGTAGGACGGTCATTTTGACTGAGGCTATACGTCCCAGCCAAGATACCTCTTTGAAGGACCATGTACCGAGTAGTATTCTAGTTTCAGACAGGAGCTTTTCAGAATTCTTTGACCTAACTACGTCCACCTTTGGTCCCAATTGGACGCCCAAGTGTGTAATGGTGTCGGAAGCCCATTGAAATTGGTAGGACTCTTTGAGGATTTCCAATTCAGAGCGTGGTACATGAATCGGGAGCGCTTCTGTTTTGGCCAGATTAAGTCTATAGAAACTATGGGAACCGAATAAGGATATAATCTCAAAGAGTGCCGGGAGAGAACCTATAGGGCTGGAGAGGAAGAGGGTAACATCATCAGCAAAGAGAGCGATCTTTTCCCCCCTCCTCCTCTCTCATCTGAACCCAAAGGGACCCCCCGAATCCTAGGGGAGTTCCTGATCGCCTGTGCCAATGGCTCGATAGCCAGAGCAAAGACAATGGGTGAAAGAGGGCACCCCTGTCTCTTTCCATTAGTTACTGGGAAGCTTTGAGAGCAGAAACCCAGACCCGTGACTCTAACGCTCGGAGAGCTATAGAGAGCTTGAATGGCTAACACTATTTCTCTGGGAAATCCAAAGGACAGAAGGGTCTCCCATCTGACCCTGTCAAACGCTTTTTCCGCGTTGAGTGACAGGGCCAGCATGGGTATTTTCCTTCTATCCGCCTCCGAAAAGATGTTTAAAATGCGTCTAGTGTTATCGGGGCCTTCCCTTCCCCAAGTGAACCCCACCTGGTCAGGGTGCAAGAGGCTCGGGACAATAAGACGTAGTCGATTCGCCCATAGTTTGGAATAGAGCTTGACGTCTATATTGATCAGGGAGATGGGGCGATAACTCCCACAATGTGTTGTGTCTTTGTTAGGTTTTGGTATAGTGAGGATCATTGCCTCCAGAAGCTCGCTTCTAAAGATCTTATAAAATAAAGCCGGGAAGCCATCAGGTCCCGGGGCCTTCCCGTTTTGAAGTTGGGTAATCACAGTTTTCAGCTCAGAAGCTGAAAAAGGGGTCATAAGTCCCTCGACAGCTGTCTGGGACAACACGGGCAGATGGAGGTCTTTCAGGAAGGCCTGGATCTCAACACGCGACGAGGGATTAAGCTCCTCCTGTTGTTGGAGGTTGTACAGGTTAGAATAGAATGCCGCAAAGGCCTCTCTCTTTTGGAGAGGTGACTCTGTTGTTTCCATGATTTATGGATAGGATGCGAGATGAGGCAACCCTCCCCCTCAGTTTCCTGGCCAGAATGGTAGATGCTTTGTTTCCCTGGCAGCTGTTTGAATCTGTGCACCGCCTCTTGTACTCTGGATAGCTCTATATCTTTAATTTGGGCCCGGAGGGTTAGTATTTCATCCGCCAACCCTGGGTTAGGATTATCCTTACTGAGTCTTTCTTTGGACCAGAGGTTAGCTACTAGGAGACCCAAGGGGGCCCCCCTTTGCTTTTTAACAGAGGCCTGTTTGTGGATACAAACTCCCCGTATATAAGCTTTAAGGGCTGCCCATACCGTCTGGTGAGAGGGAGTGGAGTTGCTGTTATGAGACAAAAATTCCTGTATGGAACTTCTGATCAACGGTTGGAAGCTCGGGTCTGCCCACAAGGCGGCCGGAAATTTCCAATGCGGTCTTGCAGATGAACCCATGCCAGAATCTAGAGACACTATAAGGGCATCGTGGTCCGACCAGGAACAAAGCTTAATAGAAGCACTTTTGATTATATAGAGCGTCCAGGTATCTGTGAAGAAATGATCCAACCTAGAGTACGAGTGATGGGGCCTGGAATAGTATGTATAATCTCTGGCAGTTGGATGGCAAGCCCTCCACACATCATATAGATTATACTCCGAAATAAGGTCCCTGAACCTCTTGGCCGTGGATATTGAGTATGGATCAATCCTCTTACCCTGACCTACCTTTTTATCAAAGGAGGGGTCCCAAATCATGTTGAAATCCCCTCCAAGGATAAGTCTGCCCGTCTTTATTCTACACACATTTTGAAGGATAGTTTTGAGGAACCTAGGTTGATTTAAATTAGGGGCATAAAGATTCACCAATGTATAGACTTGACCCTCAATCTTACATATTAGAATGAGGTATCTCCCCTCTGGGTCAATTTCAAGATAGATTTGCTCGTAGCTGATCAGTCTATGGATGAGGATTGCTACCCCTCTGAGTGAGTAGCCGAAACAAAGTTAGTAAAGTGTTGGAACTTAAATGTAGAGGGAAGGTTATGTAACCAATGTGTTTCCTGAAGAAACACCACCTGTACTTTATTAGTTTTCATATAGTTGACCATAAGACTACACTTAGTGGAGGAATCGAGGCCCTTACAGTTCAGGGAAGCAAAGGTGAGGGCAGGCGTGGAATTCCTCATTTCGGAGGGTGTGGGAAGTAGGCAAGAAAGAGAATAGAGCAGTAGTATCAGGAGAGATAGAAAGTTAAAGCAAGGAAGGAGAATGGATTCTGCTCCACCTACCTGCACACCAGTTCTTAAATATGGAAGTTGGAGTATGTTTATTCTCATATCGTGTCCGTTGCAGAGACTGAGATACGCTGTATGGTAATAAACAGGAAGTTAGACAGAGAATCAGTGTGTATTTTATTGATATCATCTGAAAAGTTTTCAATACACTTTTTAATTTTTGTAACAATAAGTATGAATTTATCCCATCCCTATTAACTTTCCATATAACAATTTAATGTAGATGTTTTTAAGGTACATTTATTAATCGGCATGATTTATTTTATTTCAAGTCCCTTGTTGTATTCTAATATTCATGTGCTGTACCCCATATTCATGACAAATTGGTGCTTTTTATTTTATGTTATCTTTTAAAAGTAACTTTTTAAAATGTTAATTCCGTCATGTATACATATTTACTGACACGGTTAATATATATTCATTTAAATGTATTGCATGACACAGAGTATCCCCTTAGCACTCCCCTTCTGATGTTTGTTTGTTGGTATAATCCAATTAGAAGGATGATTCAGACACACAGCCTCTTTTTTGAAATACCCTTCATTTTCCCAATGAAGGGTGTTTATCAGAAGGGGAGTAACGTTTGTACTAGAAGCATTTTATTTTTCCTCTTGACAAAGCCGGTCGAGGACCAGGGGAAACGCGTTGAGGCTTCCTATAGCTTCCCAGCTTGATACGTTGTGGCCTATTTAACAAATGTCTGTCCGACATGATCCGATCAGCGTATCATGTCCAACAGACTACGTTAAATGCGGAGAGTAATACGCTCTCTGTATTCAGCATTGCACCAGCAGCTCTTGTGAACTGCTGGTGCAACACCGCCCCCCTGCAGATCCGCGTCCGCCAGCAGGGTGTGTCAATCAACCCGATCGGCTTGATTTCACGCGATCTCTGTCCGCCTCCTCAAAGCAGACGGACAGGTTATGGAGCAGCGATCTTCATAACTTGATAGGCCCCATTGTATGATCAACACAGGACTAATAGCTCAGAGGTTTTTCCGGACATACCGAGGTGTTTCTAAGAGAGTCGGATTCTGTGGCTCCCTCTGCACAATGCTTGTTTAACAAGCAAAATACATTTGTTGTGCTTTTTAATCACTTACCTCTAGTAAGTAAGTTTTTAACTGTTTTTGCGTGTCATTGTGCCAAAAATCTTCACTTGAAATTTTTTTTGCCCTGTTTTCTCCTTATCTATAGGAGCAGCAAAGAACCTAGGTTCTAGCTGCTGATTGGTGGCTGCATATATATACCGATTGTCATTGGCTCACCCATGTGTTTAGTCAGCAACCAGTAGTGCATTGCTGCTCCTTCAACAAAGCATACCAAGAGAATGACGCAAATATTATAATAGAAGTAAACTGGAAAGTTGTTTAAAATTGTATAATCTCATGAAAGAAAAAATGTGGATTTCATGTTCCTTTAACTTTATTTAAAGGGACATTAAACACTTTGAGATGGTAATATATATAAGCTGTTGTCCAGCTGCTTCTCTGCTGCAATGAAGAGGTTTCCCATAGTAAATAGTAGGCAAATATATTTTCTTTCCTAAGATATGGTGAGTCCACAGCGTCCTCAATTACTGTTGGGAATATCACTCCTGGCCAGCAGGAGGAGGCAAAGAGCACCACAGCTAAGCTGTTAAGTATCACTCCCCTTCCCACAAACTCCAGTCATTCTCTTTGCCTTCGTTGCAAGGAAGAGGGGAAGTTTTGGTGTCTGAAGAAGATTTCTCTTCAATCAAGATTTTATTATTTTGAAAGCCAGAGTAGGTTTGCTCTGATCTTTCCTCTCAAGATTGGGTCTAGCTGTACACCACGTTAGTCTCTTCAGTAGGGCAGTGGTGGCTTTCAAGCAGTTAGGAACTTGTGAGGTGGGCCTCACTGCATTTTCCTAACAGATTGCTGCCCTTGTATAGAAAGCCAGAATAGGTTTACACTGTCCTTTTTTGTTTTCACGGGTCTCTGTGGGGAGTGGCTTCCTCTCATGCCGGGTGAGCTTTCCTCTTGCCGGACAGCTAGAGGTGCAGGTAAGTGCCATTTTTGTCTTCTGGAAAAGAACTATGGCACTAAAGCAGATTTAGGTTGCACTTAAACTGGGGCTACATTCCTAAGTTCAGGACTCATAATGGCATAATGAATCATTGGTGGCTCGGTAATTTAGAATTTATTCACTGTGAATCCGGTTTAACAGATGGGTGCTTTGTGTAACTACAAGGGATAAATGTGCATGATATGCTAATTTTGTTCTTATGGCCGCCGGAACCGTCCCTGACATAGAACAGGGGACGCGGATCCTTTTCTGAGGCGGTAGTTGCTGCTAAAAGCGCGCAGTTTCACTTTGATGGCGCAGCTTATAGCAGGTCATGTGACATAATCTTCTCTGCATCGATCGGAGTCCGGAGCTGATGAGATACAGAAAACAGAGTTGCAATTCTGTTCCGTGGTGCAGAGGGGGTATGTAGGTGCATCAGCTATATCGCTGAGGTGTAGAGGTGTTTCTGTCACTATTTTAATTCTCATTTAAAAAGGATGTTTTTGGAATTTAAATTTTGGGCATTAAAATCAAATTTGGCAATTAAAACTTATATAGTTTTTACAGAATCTCTGACATATCCCTGTTGAGGGACTTTTACTTTTCAGAGCTTATATCCTTAAAGGAACAGTATTAAAGAAAAACATTTTTTTTGTTGTGGTTCTGTAAATTTTAATTGAAGTATGAACCAATAGTCTGTGCCTTCTGTTGAATGCAAGCTTTGTTTAGGTAACCAAGTTGAAACTCCTTTGCCCTTTTGTTCTTCATGTATTGAGAGGACTCTAATGTATATAGATAGACTTTTTGTTTTGGTTCCACCATTCTCTCAGGTTGATGCTGTTCAGGCAATGCCACAGCTTTTTCCTCAAACATCCCAAGCCTTAACTGAGTCACATGCAGTTCCCTGCGGTTCTTCTCAATCTCCTGGAGAATTCTATTTGCAAGCAGAAATTGCTGCCCAGGTATCCTCTGTGGTATCTGCGGCATGAGCTGCCATTCTCATGCTACAGGGAAGATGCAAGAGGAAATTTGGAGATTCAGATAGTAAGGTTTCTGATCCAGTCCCGACTAACCAAGTTGCTCTTTCTCATAAGTCTGAAGAGGAAGATACGTCGGTAGCCTCTGAGGGTGAAATCTCATATTCAGATAGTATAATTCCTTCTTCTGATGCTGAAGTTGTATCCTTCAGATTTAAGCTTGAACACCTTCGTATTTTGGTAAAGAAGGTTTTGGCTACCCTGGACGACTCCGATATCCCTGTCATTGTCAACCTTAAGAAATCTAGTAAATTAAATAAATACTTTGATGTTCCCTCCTCTGTGGAGGTGTTTCCTGTGCCAGACCATGCTACTGAGATTATTGCATGGGAATGGGAGAAACCTGGGATCCCTTTTTCCCCATCTCCGGTTTTTAAAAAGATGTTTCTGGTGGCTGACTCCATTAAGAAGTCATGGCAGACAGTGCCCAAGGTGGAAGGGCGATTGCTACTCTGACTGAGAGAACTACTATTCCTATTGAGGATAGCTGCTCTTTCAAGGATCCAATGGACAAGAAGCTGGAGGCTTACTTGAAAAAGATGTATGTTCATCAAGGTCTCCAATGGCAACCTGCAGTATGTATTGCTACTGTGACAAGTGTGGCAGCTTATTGGTTTGACACATTGTCTGAGTCTCTTCAGGCAAAGACTCCCTTGGAGGAGATCCAAGATAGGATAAAAGCCCTTAAGTTAGCCAATTCCTTTATTACTGACGCTTCATTGCAGGTCATTAAGTTTGGAGCCAAAATATCTGGTTTCGCGGTATTGGTGCGTAGCGCATTATGGCTGAAATCTTGGTCAGAGGATGTTTTATCTAAGTCCAAGCTTTTGGCGATTCCTTACAAGGGTAAGACTTTGTTTGGACCTGGTTTGGCAGAAATTATTTCCGATATCACAGGTGGTAAAGGGTTTTTTCTGCCACAAGATAAGAAGAATAGGCTGAAAGGACCTCAGAGTAATTTTCGTTCCTTTCGTAACTTCAGAGGTAAGTCTTCCCCCTCTTCTTCCAAGCAGGAACAGTCCAAACCTTCTTGGACCAGTCAGTCTTGGAACAAGGGGAAGCAATCTAAGAAACCCTCAGCTGAATCTAAATCAGGATGAAGGGTTTGCCCCCGATCTGGGATCGGATCAAGTGGGGAATAGACTTTCTCAGTTCTCTTAAGCATAGATACGAGATGTTCCAGAACCTTGTGCCATGGCTATAGTATTCCAGGGTTCCACCTCTCAAGATTATCTGCAGACCAGAGAAGAAAAGAGGCGTTCTTGAAATGTGTACAGGATCTTTCCTACCTGGGAGTGATAGTTCCAGTTCCAGTACAGGAACAAGGTCTAGGGTTCTATTCCAATCTATTCGTGGTTCTCAAAAAAGAGGGAACTTTCCGACCGATTCCAGACCTAAAGTTTCTCAGAGTACCGTCCTTCAAGATAGAAACTATCTGTTCCATTCTTCCTTTAGTGCAAGAGGGTCAGTTCATGACGACCATAGACCTGAAGGATGCATACCTTCATGTTCCCATTCACAGGGATCATCACAAATTTCTGAGGTTTGCCTTTCTGGACACTCACTTTCAGTTTGTGGCCCTTCCATTTGGCCTTATTGGCCTCCCAGAATTTTCTCAAAGGTTTTTGTTCCAGTTACAAGGGTGGTTTTCTTAGGGACCATTATAGAATCCCTATCGATGAAAATTTTTAAGACGGAGGTCAGAAGAAACAAGATTCTTTCCTCTTGCCTGTCTACAGTCTGCTGTATGGCCATCAGTGGCTCAATGTATGGAGGTAATTGGTCTGATGGTTGCTTCCATGGACATCGTTCCCTTTGCTCGATTCCATTTGAGAGCTCTGCAGTTATGAATGCTCAGTCAATGGAACAGGGATTATGCAGATCTGTCTCAGAAGATAGTTCTAGATCAGTCGACAAGAGACTCTCTCCCGTGGTGGCTGTCTCAGGAACATCTGAGACAGGGGACATGCTTTCAGAGACCTTCCTGGGTGATTGTGACCACGGACACCAGCCTAATGGGTTGGGGAGCAGTCTGGGACTCGTTAAAAGCACAGGGACTTTGGTCTCAGGAGGAGTCTGCTCTCCCCATAAACATCTTGGAGTTGATAGCAATGTTCAATGCCTTGAGGGCTTGTCCTCAGTTGGCCTTAGTGCGGTTTATCAGGACAGACTTTTCATCCCGGGGAGTGGGAACTCCATCCGGAGGTGTTCTCCAGGCTAACCATAAAATGGGGGGTACCGGAGTTGGATCTGATGGCGTCTCGACACAACACCAAGCTTCCAAAGTACGGTTCAAGGTCAAGGGATCCTCAGGCCTTCCTGATAGATGCACTGGCAGTTCAATGGAACTTCAGGTTGGCATACCTGTTTCCTCCGTTTTGCATTTTGCTCTCCTTCCTCGAGTCATTGCTCGTATCAAGCAGGAGCAAGCATTGGTGATTCTAATAGCTCCTGCATAGCCTCGCAGGATCTCGTATGCAGACTTAGTGGAGATGTCGTCTCTCCCTCCTTGGAGACTTCCTCTGAGGAAGGACCTACTACTTCAGGGTCCCTTCCTTCACCCAAATCTCGTTTCTCTGAAGCTGACTGCTTGGAGATTGAACGCTTAGTTCTGTCTAAGCGTGGATTTTCTGAGTCGGTCATTGAGACAATGATTCAGGCTTGCAAGCCTGTTACTAGATATATTTACTATAAGATATTGTGTAAATATCTTTATTGGTGTGAATCCAAGGGCTACTCTTGGAGTAGGGTCAGGATTCCAAGGATTTTGTCCTTTCTCCAGGAAGGTCTGGAGAAGGGTTTGTCTGTCAGTACTCTGAAGGGTCAGATTTCTGCTCTATCTATTTTGCTGCACAAGCATCTGGCGGATGTGCCAGATGTGCAATCTTTTTGTCAGGCCTTGGTCAGAATCAGGCCTGTGTTTAAGTCTGTTGCTCCTCCTTGGAGCCTTAACCTTGTTCTTAAAAATTTTCAGCAGGCTCCATTTGAGCCCCTGCATTCCATAGATATTTAGTTGTTATCATGGAAGGTTTTGTTTCTTACTACTATCTCTTCTGCTCGGAGAGTCTTGGAACGCTCAGCTTTGCAGTGTGATTCACCTTATCTCATTTTTCATGCCGAAAAGGCAGGTCTTCGTACTAAGTTTGGTTTCCTTCCTAAGGTTGTTTAAGGCAGAAATATTAATCAGGAAATTGTTGTTCCTTCTCACTGTCCTAATCCTTCTTCTCATAAGAAACATTTGTTGCACAATCTGAATGTTGTGCGTGTTCTTAAATTCTATTTGCAGGTGACTAAGGATTTTCACCAGTCTTCTTCCTTGTTTGTTTGTTTGTTTCTCTGGGAAACGTAAAGGTCAGAAAACTACTGCTACTTCTGTTTCTCTCTGGTTGAGAAGTATAATTCGTTTGGCTTATGAGACTGCTGGACAGCAGCCTCCTGAGAGAATCACAGCTCATTCCCCTAGGGCTGTCTCCTCTTCTTGGGCTTTCAAAAATTAAGCTTCTGTGGAACAGATTTGAAAGGCTGCAACTTGGTCCTCTCTGCATACTTTTTCCAAATGTTATAAATGTGATACTTTTGTCTCAGCTGAGGCTTCTTTTGGGAGAAAGGTTCTTCAAGCGGTGGTGCCTTCTGTTTAGGTCTACCTGTCTTGTCCCTCCCTAGTCCTCCGTGTCCTCTAGCTTGGGTATTGGTTCTCAACAGTAATTGAGGACGCCGTGGACTCACCATATCTTAGGAAAGAAAACAAAATTTATGCTTACCTGATAAATTTTTCTTTCCAGATATGGTGAGTCCACAGCCCCGACCTTTATTTTAAGACAGTTTTTTTTACTGAACCTCAGGCACCTCTACACCTTGTGTTACTCCTTTTCTCAATTTCCCTTCTGTCTGGGGTTTGTGGGAAGGGGAGTGATACTTAACAGCTTAGTTGTGGTGCTCTTTGCTTCCTCCTGCTGGCCAGGAGTGATATTCCTAACAGTAATTGAGGACCCCTTTGACTCACCATATCCGGAAAGAAAGAAATTTATCAGGTTAGCATAAATTTAGTTTTTGTTAAAAAACAAAACAAATATAAAGAGACCCATTTATGAAGCTATAGATGCAGCTTAGGGTCCTGAGCAGCCCTGAAATGCTAGTCTTAAAGGGACAGTCAAGTTCATGATTCAAATAGGGCATATAATTTTAAACAACTTTCCAATTTACTTTTATCACCAATTTTGCTTTGATCTCTTGGTATTCTTAGTTGAAAGCTAAACCTAGGAGGTTCATATGCTAATTTCTTATACCTTGAAGGCCGCCTCTAATCTGAAAGCATTTTGACAGTTTTTCACTACTAGAGGGCATTAGTTCATGTATTTCACATAGATAAAATTGAGCACACGCACGTGAATTTACCGAGGAGTGAGCACTGATTGGCTAAAATGCAATTTTGTCAAATTAACTGAAATAAGGAGGCTGCAGAGGCTTATATACAAGGTAATTACAGAGGTAAAACATTTATCATTATAACTGTGTTGGTTATGCAAAACTGGGAAATGGGTAATAAAGGGATTATCTATCTTTTTAAACAACAAAAATTCTGGTGTTGACTGTCCCTTTAAGACCCCAGCTACTTAGCATCTCTCCCATCTCAGGGGGGTTGTGGAGTTAAATCATCCTGATCCGATTGGGATGATTGACAAGTCCCGCTCTATTGCAAATTGTAAACAATTAAATGGACAGTCTAGACCTAATACATAATTTCGATTATTTATTGTTACATACCAGAGAAGCATCCTGTAACTTGTAAGAAGTACATGAAACATTTAAATATTCATTGTTTGTTAGGAGCCAAAAATGGCCACCAAATCTCCGCCCACCTATTCTGAGGATATTTTGGTATGTTAAATTTTCCTACTTGCACATGCTGATTTGTGCAAAAATATTAAACGTGCACTGCTAAACTGTCTTTTAATAAAACAGCTGACTGGACAAGAAGAAATATGTGGGTGGAGCTTGGTGGCTATTTACAGCTGCTAACAAACAATGATTATTTAAAAGTTTCATGTACTTTTTACAAGCTTCTAGATGTGGAACCCGTTGCAAGATGCTTGTCTGGTATGTAACAATAAGTAATTTAGAATAAGTATTGGGTCTAGACTGTCCCTATATATAACAATGTTAAACTGAGCCTATACCAGTGATGTGCAGTAATAGAAGTGCAGTAATAGAAGGCAGGGGAGGCTGCGCCTCCCCTGTCCAATCACAGAAGAAAGATTTTAAATAATGTTTATTTAAAAAATAAAAATATGTTTTTGTAATCTTTTTTTTTTTTGAGCCACCCCCACCACCAAGGGTACACCCCTCTCCCCCCCCCCCCACCTCCCCGGCAATTACCCACATCATATTTCATACAAATTAAATTCAGCATTCATGTTGCGCAATTAGGAGGCAGTGAGCCGGTCCGCTGCCCTCCATAAATTGCGCAACAGGGATTTGAATATAGTTTCACTTTAGTGCCACTCAGTGGTGACTTGCCGGGCCCCATACAAGCTCTAATAGAGGCAGTTCTCAAAACCGCTTCCATGATGGAGCTAGGTCACACAACCAATCAGCATCAGCGTGCCGGGAGGCGTGCCTGCTGGGTTGCTGCTGAGTGGCGTCGCGCCGCCCAACACAGACTTGAAGTTCAGGCGGGAAGAAGACTCAGAGACAGAGTCAGTACAGGAGGCTGGAGCTGAGCTGCTGGGATTTAGTGTGTGCCGTGGCTAGGAGGAGCTGTCAGCTGCTGTGTGGCAGCTGTGTGTGTGTGTGGAGGACCGTGAGGAGTGAGCCGGAGGCGACCTCTCAGGTAAATCAGACATCAACACATACAACAACACAGTGTCAGACAGACAGTTCATGTACAACTTGTCTTCTACTATATATTTTCCCTGAGGGACTTTTTTTTCTAAGGAAGAAAATAAAGGCTTTAGGGTCAGCTTAGCTAAATTTAATATAAGCACCCCCACCATTATTTCACTTTGCAATGAAAAAAATCTAAAGGAAATGCAATCTGAATTACTGTGTACAGGTAATTTCATTATCTGAAGCAAGAACACCATGTGACTAAAATGTTTAGTCCAGTTACAGAACCACAGTAAAGTCTGGTTTGAACACAACACACTGCACAGTAAATTAATTTAAAAGTATATTAATCTCTAAAAAGTACAATAACAGTCACAGAGTACTCTAACTGTAATAATAATTAATTGTATTGTATTGTAAGCCCTGCCAAACCCCATTATATTGATAAGTTGCAACTTGCAATGCAGTCAAGAAATGGTTAATTAATTCAGAATCACAGGAATTATCATCATACAATTTACCATCCATGACAGTAACTTTTATAATATAGTAATTTTATGATAATTCCTGTGATTCTGAAAGTTAAAAGTAAAGTTAAAAGTAAAATGTTTGTGCTCGAGTAAAAGCCTCAGGGGCACTAACATCTGAAATGTTAGCCACACTATCGCCCTTTTACTATTGACTTCTATGGGGCGTGTTACAAATCCCTCTTCTAGCTTTCGCTTGCTTACCTGAAGGTACACTGGGCCAATTGTGCTAAAGCCGAGGGTGCATTAAGGAATTCTTTAAATAGCATTGAGCTTCATTTAGAAGAAAATTTTATTTATATATATATATATATATATATATATATATATATATATATATATATTAATGTATATTTATATTTTACATACGTATTGATAGCTATATATCTATATGGAAGTGGATGAAAATATATAAAAATAAAACAACATTTTCTTTTGAGTGAATATTTAAAGTATTTCTATTAAAAATATTCACTTTGTTTTAAAGGGATATGGTATAATGCCAAGGGCTTTTAACAGGGAAGGTCTTAAATGTGTGTGTGTATATATATATATATATATGTGTGTGTATGTATGTATGTATGTATGTGTGCACATATTATTATTATTATTATGTTACTAGTATAGTGCTAAAAGATTCTGCAGCTCTAAATATATAGATATATATATATATATATACACACATACAAATATATATACACATATACACCTTTGATCCCTTCCCTGTCAAACACCTTGGCATATACCATATCCCTTTAACCCCTTAAGGACAAGGTCATTTTTCGATTTCTTACCCTTAAGGACCAAGGCTATCTTTACATTTGTGCAGTGTTTGTGTTTAGCTGTAATTTCTCTTAATCATTTACTGTACCCACACATATTATATAACGTTTTTCTCGCCATTAAATGGACTTTCTAAAGATACCATTATTTTCATCATATCTTATAATTTACTATAAAAAATATAAAATATGATGAAAAACTGGAAAAACACACACTTTTTCTAACTTTGACCCCCAAAATCTGTTACACATCTACAACCAACAAAAAACACCCATGCTAAATAGTTTTTAAATTTTGTCCTGAGTTTAGAAATACCCAATGTTTACAATGTTCTTTGCTTTTTTTTTTGCAAGTTATAGGGCAATAAATACAAGTAGCACTTTGCTATTTCCAAACCATTTTTTTTTTTCAAACTTAGTGATAGTTACATTGTAATACTGATATCTGTCAGGAATCCCTGAATATCCATTGACATGTATGTAAGTATTGATCTAGGCCAATTTTGGTATATTTCATGCCACCATTTCACCGCCAAATGCGATCAAATAAAAAAAAGTTCACTTTTTCACAAACTTTAGGTTTCTCGCTGAAATTATTTACAAACAGTTTGTGCAATTATGGCACAAATGGTTGTGAATGCTTCTCTGGGATCCCCTTTGTTCAGAAATAGCAGACATATATGGCTTTGGCGTTGCTTTTTGGTAATTAGAAGGCCGCTAAATGCCTCTGCGCACCACACGTGTATTATGCCCAGCAGTAAAGGGGTTAATTAGGGAGCTTGTAGGGTTAATTTTGGCTTTAGTGTAGTGTAGTAGATAACCCAAAGTATTGATCTAGGCCCATTTTGGTATATTTCATGCCACCATTTCACCGTCAAATGCGATCAAATAAAAAAAATCGTAAAATATTTCACAATTTTAGGTTTTTCACCGAAATTATTTACAAACAGTTAGTGCAATCATGGCACAAATGGTTGTAAATGCTTCTCTGGGATCCCCTTTGTTCAGAAATAGCAGACATATATGGCTTTGGTATTGCTTTTGAGTAATTAGAAGGCCGCTAAATGCCGCTGCGCACCACATTTGTATTATGCCCAGCAGTGAAGGGGTTAATTAGGTAGCTTGTAGGGTTAATTTTAGCTTAAGAATAGAGATCAGCCTCCCAACTGACAAATCCCACCCCAAGATCCCTCCCAAACAGCTATCTTCCCTCCACCACTCCACAATTGTCCCCGCCATCTTGAGTACTGGCAGAAAGTCTGCCAGTACTAAAATAAAATGCTTTTTTTAATTTTTATTTTTTTTAAATATTTATTCTGCCTTTTAGGATTTTCCTTAGTCCCCAACCTCCCTGATCCCGCCCAAACAGCTCTCTAACCCTCCCCCCTCTACCTTATTGTCCGCCATCTTGGGTACTGGCAGCTGTCTGCCAGTGACCAGTTGTCCATATAATTCTTTTTTTTTTTTTTTTTAAATAAAATAAAAAACACTATTTTTCTGTAGTGTAGCTTCCCCCCTCAATACCCTCCCCCTCCCGGATCCCTTTCCAAAAAATTTTCCCCATCCTTCTCCCTTTCCCTCTCCCTCCTTTCCTTGAGTTTAATGGCTGTGAGCGCGCGCACACACGCGTATGCTCACGAACCTCGCCCCCTGCCTCCTTATGTGCTCATGGACACTTTCATCGCAGGATATGGAGCACGCACCGACGATGGGCCGCCCACCCGCTTTCCTGCATTGGCTCCCACCCACCAACGATCAGCACCATCACTTACCCTCTCTGCATCGACAACTCTGCAATTCTATTTCTGCAGTGCCCCACTCATGGGGCATGCATAAATAGCGCAATCTTGCTATTTTGAGCGAGAACGCGCTTTTAATCTGAACAATGTTTAGTTTGGCGGTGAAAGTATAGGGCATGCTAAAGGGATGTTGGCATTCTCTGGTAATTCTGTTTTACCATGGACTTGTAATACCAGGTTGCACACTAGTCTTACCGCGTTCCTACAATATTGATATTGCACAAATTGCTATCAACAGCAATCCACTTGTAATCTAGGTCATAGTCAGCTATATGCTTAGATATAAGTAACTTTTTACGTGTTATATTTTATAATTCTTAAATCATTCCACATCTTCATACCTCCCAACATTTCAAAATTCAAAAGAGGGACAGTGCCCCCCCCTTCCATGGCAAAAGTGTGATATGTGGTGTGGTGGGCAGGAGCAGGGATGGGGCTTAAAAGACAAAAGTAATATAAATAAAATTATAAATAAAGTCATATCTTTTAATACTATTACGGCTAGTTTACGAGTTTTGCGTTATACTGAAAAAGCTTTTTCACTACCGCTGGTATTATGAGTCTTGCAGATTTAGGGGCACCGCACACTTTTTTGGCACACCGCAAATCAACTTACGCAATTTGCGTATAGTCTATTTCCAATGGGACTTCCATAGCGCCGGTATTACGAGCTTGTCCTGGGAGTCCAAAAAGTGAGCGGTACACCCTATCCCATCAAGATTCGTACCGCATTTTAAAGTCAGTAGTTATGAGTTTTACACTACAAAGCCGTAGCATTAAACTCATAACTAAAGTGCTGAAAAGTACACTAACATCCATAAACTACCTATTAACCCCTAAACCGAGGCCCTCCCGCATCACAAATACTAAAATTAAATTATTAACCCCAAATCTGCCACTCCGGACATCGCCGCCACTATAATAAACATATTAACCCCTAAACCACCGCACTCCCGCCTCACAAACACTATTTAAATATTAACCCCTAATCTGCTGTCCCTAACATCGCTGCCACCTACCTACATTTATTAGCCCCTAATCTGCCGCCCCAACGTCGCTGCCACTATATTAAATTGATTAACCCCTAAATCTAAGGCTAACCCTAACCCTAACACCCCCTAGCTTAAATATAATTAAAATAAATATAAATAAAACTTACTATCATTACCTAAATAATTTCTATTTAAAACTAAATACTTACCTATAAAATAAACCCTAAACTAGCTACAATATAACTAATAGTCACATTGTATCTACCTTAGGATTTATTTTTATTTTACAGGCAAATTTGTATTTATTTTAACTAGGTAGAATAGTTACTAAATAGTTATTAACTATTTACTAACTACCTAGCTAAAATAAATACAAATTGACCTGTTACACTAACTCCTAACCTTACCCTACAATTAAATAAATTCCCTAAATTAAATACAATTAACTAAATTCAATAAAATTAGCTAAATTACAAAAAAACACTAAATTACAGAAAATAAAAAACAAATTACAAGATCTTTAAACTAATTACACCTAATCTAATAGCCCTATCAAAATAAAAAAAGCCCACCCAAAATAAAAAAAAACCCTAGCCTAAACTAAACTACCAATAGCCCTTAAAAGGGCCTTTTGCGGGGCATTGCCTCAAAGAAATCAGCTCTTTTACCTGTAATTTTTTTTTACAAACAAACCCCCCAACAGTAAAACCCACCACCCACACAACCAACCCCCCAAATAAAACCCTAACTAAAAAAACCTAAGCTCTCCATTGCACTGAAAAGGGCATTTGGATGGGCATTGCCCTTAAAAGGGCATTTAGGTCTATTGCTGCCCAAAGCCCTAACCTAAAAATAAAACCCACCCAATACACCCTTAAAAAATCCTAACACTAACCCCCGAAGATCCATTTACCGGGAGAAGTCTTCATCCAAGCAGCAAGATGTCCTCAACCAAGCCGGCAGAAGTGGTCCTCCAGATGAGCAGAAGTGGTCCTCCAGACGGCAGAAGTCTTTACCCAGATGGCATCTTCTATCTTCATCCTTCCGACGTGGAGCGGCTTCATCTTAAAGACATCCGGCGCGGAGCATCCTCTTCAATCGACGTCTTCTTGCTGAATGAAGGTGATGCATCAGCCAATAGAATTTTTTCAACCTTAATTCCGATTGGCTGATAGAATTCTATCAGCCAATCGGAATCTAAGGGATGCCATCTTGGATGACGTCATTTAAAGGTACCTTCATTCAGCAAGAAGACGTCGATTGAAGAGGATGCTCCGAGCCGGTTGTCTTGAAGATGGAGTCGCTCCGCGTCGGAAGGATGAAGATAGAAGATGCCGTCTGAGTGAAGACTTCTGCCTGTCTGGAGGACCACTTCTGCCCGTCTGTAGGGCCACTTCTGCCGGCTTCGTTGAGGACATCTTGCCGCTTGGATGAAGACTTCTCCTGGTAAGTGGATCTTCGGGGGTTAGTGTTAGGATTTTTTAAGGGTGTATTGGGTGGGTTTTATTTTTAGGTTAGGGCTTTGGGCAGCAATAGAGCTAAATGCCCTTTTAAGGGCAATGCCCATCCAAATGCCCTTTTCAGGGCAATGGGGAGCTTAGTTTTTTTTAGTTAGGGTTTTATTTGGGGGGTTGGTTGTGTGAGTGGTGGGTTTTACTGTTGGGGGGGTTGTTTGTAATTTTTTTTACAGGTAAAAGAGCTGATTTCTTTGGGGCAATGCCCAGCAAAAGGCCCTTTTAAGGGCTATTGGTAGTTTAGTTTAGGCTAGGTTTTTTTTATTTTGGACGGGCTTTTTTTATTTTGATAGGGCTATTAGATTAGGTGTAATTAGTTTAAAGATCTTGTAATTTGTTTTTTATTTTCTGTAATTTAGTGTTTGTTTTTTTGTAATTTAGCTAATTGTATTTAATTTAGGGAATTTATTTAATTGTAGGGTTAGATTAGGTGTTAGTGTAACTTAGGTTAGGTTTTATTTTACAGGTCAATTTGTATTTATTTTTGCTAGGTAGTTATTAAATAGTTAATAACTATTTAGTAACTAGTCTACCTGGTTAAAATAAATACAAACTTGCCTGTAAAATAAAAATAAACCCTAAGCTAGCTACAATGTAACTATTAATTATATTATATATTAAGTTTAGGGTTTATTTTATAGGTAAGTATTTAGTCTTAAATAGGAATTGTTTAGTTAATTATTGTAGGTTTTATTTATATTTATTTTAATTATATTTATGTTAGGGGTGTTAGGGTTAGGGTTAGACTTAGGTTTAGGGTTTAATAAATATAATAGTGTCGGCGATGTTGGGGGCGGCAGATAAGGGGTTAATAAATGTAGGTAGGTGGCGGCAATGTTAGGGGCAGCAGATTAGGTGTTAATAATATTTAACTAGTGTTTGCAATGCGGAAGTACGGCGGTTTAGGGGTTAATATGTTTATTATAGTGGTGGCGACGCTGGGGACGGCATATTAGGGGTTAATAACATTAGGTAGGTGTTGGCGATGTTGTGGGCAGCAGATTAGGGGTTAATAAATATAATGTAGGTGTCGGCAATGTTGGGGGCAGCAGATTAAGGGTTCATAAGTATAATGTAGGTGGCGGCGATGTCCGGAGCGGCAGATTAGGGGTTAATAAGTATAATGTAGGTGTCGGCGATGTCGGGGGCAGCAGATTAGGGGTTAATAAGTGTAAGATTAGGGGTGTTTAGACTCAGGGTTCATGTTAGGGTGTTAGGTGTAAACATAAAATGTGTGTCCCCATAGGAATCAATGGGGCTGCGTTACTGAGATTTACATTGCTTTATTGCAGGTGTTAGACTTTTTCTCAGCCGGCTCTCCCAATTGATGTCTATGGGGAAATCGTGCAAGAGCACGTATAACCAGGGGAAATCGTGCACGAGCACGTATAACCAGCTCACCGCTGACTTAAGCAGGGCTGGCATTGGAGTGCGATATGGAGCACAATTTTGCTCTACGCTCACTTTTTGCCTTTTAACGCCGGGTTTGTAGAAACCTGTAATACCAACGCTGTAGGAAAGTGAGCGGTGAGAATAAAGTGCAAGTTAGTACTGCACCCCTCATAACTCAAAACTCGTAATCTAGCCGTTAGGCAGCAAATCAAACACAAGCTCAAACCACTGGTATAAATATTAATTGGACATTTAATAATAGATTCTTTCTTAAAAACTGCTTTCTGCATTCCCCATTAATATTCTAGATGCTTGCCTTTAAAGTCAGCAAAAATACACAGTCACACAAGCTAAACACATACATGTACACACACTCAAATACACAGAAACACACACTACATAGCATACACGTATACAGGCACATACACACTACACAGCATACATTTATACATGTAAAAAGATGAAACACCCAGGAGGTGGCGCACTAAAAATAACTGGTGAAAAAAAAGGGAAAAGGTAGAAATCTTTGTGATGTGAAAAAATGTGTCAATTTTTTTTTTTGGTTTAAAAGGTGTATGAATGATAAGTGGACACTCAAGAATGAGTAAAAATTTGTGAAATAATAAAATATTATTTAACATGATAAAGTAATAAATTAATAAATTCTGGTGACAGATGTGAAATAAGTTAACCTTAATAAATGACAGAAATAGTGTTCATGTTGAAGAAACAAAAGTTCAATTGCTGAATTTTTTTCAATCCAAGTAAAAAAGGAGTGTCTCAGGCAGCTCCACTTGGGGGAATGATCTCCGTTCACCTCAATGATCTAGCTTAGAAAGAAAATGGGCGCCTCATAGTGAAATCCATATGTGATATATAATAAAGGTAAATAGTAAAACTCACAATTTTTGAAGGCACTAGATAGTGCAAACAGGCAGGCTGACACTTGCAGTAGTCAGCTAACTGGATACTGATCCTGTATCAAGGTAGAGACCAGTTCTCAGGTCACAGGTAAGATCACAGGGAAGTTTGAATTCAAGTATCAAACAACAGGCTGAAGATATGGTGCAGGCAAACCAATTATGAGGTGATGGTTTGTAAAGTTCTCTGTGCAGATAGAGCAAATTCAATCTGAATAATCAGGCAGAAAGACTCCTCCGTATATATATATATGTTAAAAGACAAGTTTAATGTTGCTGCAACGCGTTTCTCGACCACACAACACGGTCGTTTCATCAGGCATAAAAATACAAGTAAAAAATTGCTTTTTTAAGCTGCCACAATGTGTTTCATTGGTTATCCAGCACTTTCATATCATCCAATGGACAACGGAGGGTTAAGGTGTCAAGTGTGGAATCAATTATTCGCTAATAATGTGTATTTGCAAACAGACAAAGAAATCTGTGATGAGACTTTTCTAGGAAAAAATATCTAGAAAATTGCATATAATGGTTTAAAAAAAGGGTTTGTTATGAAGGGAATGGTATTGATAAAAAAGGATATTTGTAAATTCATAAGATATACTATGAAACACATGTGTTACAATGAAATAGGATAGTATACACTTTGTTGCATCAATAAAAAATATATACATTTGTTGTTATTTCAAAAACCACTGGGAGAGTCAATATCTATAGCAAAATATATATAATTTTTTGTGACAATGTTTGGGATAAATCGTCTCCAATAAAAAAAGGAAAAACATGAGGAAACAGATTGTGTAATGAACCCAGTAACTTGGATAACAGTAAATAAGTGTAACAACTGTCTAAGATGAGGTGTGTAGAACAATATATGTGGTGTCAAGATGAACAAAAATGGACAACAGCAATAAAAATTCATGATCAACATCATATATATGAATAAATAAATATTCTAAACAAGATTTTTTTATAAAATTAATTCTTTAAAAAACTTTTTCTGCATGAGTTAGTGGGAGCTAGCTGAGTTAGCCCAAAAAATTAGTGTGTTATACTCAAAATAAATTTCTGTTTCTATCTGCACAGAGAACTTTACAAACCATCACCTCATAATTGGTTTGCCTGCACCATATCTTCTGCCTGTTGTTTGATACTTGGATTCAAACTTCCCTGTGATCTTACCTGTGACCTGAGAACTGGTCTCTACCTTGATACAGGATCAGTATCCAGTTAGCTGACTACTGCAAGTGTCAGCCTGCCTGTTTGCACTATTTAGTGCCTTCAAAAATTGTGAGTTTTACTATTTACCTTCTTTATTATATATCACATATGGATTTCGCTATGAGGCGCCCATTTTCTTTCTAACTTATACATGTAGGTAAGCACACAACACACACTACATAGCATACACTTACACATGCATATACACACACGCACTACATAGCATACACTTACACATGCAGATACACACGCACATGTACTACATAGCATACACTTACACATGCAGATACACACGCACTACATAGCATACACTTACACACACTACATAGCATACACTTACACATGCAGATAAACACACACACTACATAGCATACACTTACACATGCGGACACACACACACACATTACATAGCTTACACTTATGCAGATACACACACACACTACACAGCATACACTTATACATGCAGATACACACACACACTACACAGCATACACTTATACATACAGATACACATTAGCACATTAGCTGGCAGTCTGAGGCTGCCACTGTTCGTTACCCTGGTGTTAGCACTGCCTCATTGTATAAAACTGAAGGCATGCTAGTATTATCACCAGGGGCTGAGGTCATCAATACCAGAGGTTAGAGGTCACCATTACCTGAGGTCAGAGGGTATACAGCCTTCTTACTCCTGCTTAACGCATGCACCATTCCTTTTCCACAGGTAAACTAACAGTAATCAAACACTTTTTTTTTTTAAATGCATGGGGTAATGCAGAACAGATGGCAAGCAACCCGGGACAGCAGGACAGACCCCTAAAATCGGGACTATACCGCAAAAATCGGGACATTTTGGGGGTATGCATCTTGATTCATTACCCATTTGCAGCATCTACCTGTTCAACTTTCTGTAGATTGTACTTTTTTTCAGCATCAAAACATGCTCAATAATTACTACCAGTATTTAATCTTAACTTATCATGGAAGAAAAGGGAAAACAATTTAGAAGAGAAAAGAAAAAAAATGGAAATCTAGATTTTCCTCTTAAAATGTCCAACATCAGCAAATCATCCACAAAGGTGTTATTCCTCCACCTTAAATCACTATGTACATTGTCCCATCTGTAAGGAGTTCTGAATGATTCCAGTGCACACAAATGGAAAATCAGGGTGTCTTTAAATTGCCATTAATCTGTATGTGCGAAAGAAAAAAAAAATGTACCACATTATTACAGTTTCATACTAATTGCAACACTATTTATGCACATTCAACCACTATATAAACAATAGATTATCATCTGCTCGTATTGTACTACCTCTATTCTATATCACTAAAACTGGATTCCAAAGTAGTACTCAGTTGATAGTGATATGGCCCTACTGACCTCCTCATCTGTCAGCAATGTGTAATTTTTATGTTTAACCCTTTCGCAACCGGGAATTTCATAGAAGAGTTTGCCCAAAATACCGGATAATTTTTTAGCATTTTTGCTATCACTCCATTTAAACAGATAGAACCTTGCTTTTTTTTTTTATTTACCTATCAAAACACGGAAAATATTTACATACCGCTTGTGCAACCATGACACAAATGATTGTAAAAGCTTCTCCGGGATCCCCTTTATTTAGAAATAGCAGACATGCATGGCTTTGCCATTGGTTTTTGGTAATTAGAAGGATGCTAATTGCAGATGCGCACCCCACTTCTATTATTCCTAGCAGTGAAGAGGTTAATCAGGTAGCTTGCAAGGTTATTTTTAGTTGTACTGTAGAGATTACCCTCCTACCTGACACCTCCCGCCCTCTGATCCCTCCCAAGCAGCGCTCTCCCCCAACCTACCCACACTCATCTTCACCATCTTAGGTACTGGCAGATAGTCTGCCAGTATGTAGTTAAGTTTTTTTTATTATTATCATTTATTTTTATTATCATTATTTTTTTCTGCAGTGCAGTGATTCCCCTCAACCCTCCCACCTCCCTGATCACTCCCAAACAGCTCTATAACCCCCCACTAATGGTAGCCATCTTTGGTACTGGCAACTGTTTTTTTTTTTGTAGTGTAGTTGTCCCCCCATCTTCTCCTCTCGGCGATCTTACACAGGGCAACATCCCTCCCCCCCTTTTCTGTAGTGCAGCGCCCCATCCTTCCCTCTTCCTTGATTTTTGTTTATGGAATATAGGGCCTTTCCCACCATCTGCCGCTGGGTTTCCACCTGCCTTCTGCTTTCCCTCTCACCAGCACCAGCAGATGATCGTTACAGACGGTGACACACACAGTGTCACTATCTGTAACAATCTGACATTGTGCTCTGTTACCATATGCAGACAAATGCCTGCAGCGTAGGAACACCAGCTCTCGGCTGTCACTTGACACAAAACTGCTGGAGCTTCCTGAAGCTGCGACCGAGATCTATCTTATGTGGTATGATGGACTTTGTACCGCATGATGTAGATCTACATCTTATTGGTTTAAGCAACAATATCCATGTAAATCATCACTACCCAATCACTGTCAGGGAATTGGATTTTGTTATTTGTCCTACAAGATGGTAATTAAAGCTGACCCCCATAACAATAGCCACTTTTTAACTTGCTAGCCAGCAAAGGCTTAAGGATTATCATCTTGTTTCTACTGTTGCTTAAGTGTCCATCTGAGCCTCAGCTTTTGTCTTCAGTTCTTTTCTGAAGTCTTACTGCATATACAAAGGAACCTGTCTACCTTCCTTGCAAGTCACTACTTTTGAATCTACAGGAGAGTGCTCTAAAACAATAAACCAGTTAATCTATTCTATTTGTATCAGGTCTCTGTGCCAAGAATATCCAGTTCTTCGATTTTACTTTCTTGGACTCCTTTGGTGAGAGTCCCCATTTCCTATCACTGCAGATAACTACTTCTGTTGCAGGCCAAGGAACTTCTTGTTACATTTGATCTCAGATACAGGGAGTCTCTTTCTCTGTCCCCAAGACATGCTTGTGATATCACTCAGCATTTCTTTCAGGTTAAATTAATTTGCTGGATTCTGAAGTTTTTAACTGACAGAATAGTGATGCCTTGTGGGTAAGACCTGCCCGTACTATATCTACTTCTGTGGCAAGCCGTGGAAGAGTGTCCTTGTCTTTAAACCAACCCATTTGATTTCAAATGCGGAGGGTGTCTCTTCATCCTCAAGACGTGTTTATAATTTCACTTAGCATATAAGCCTTTGGATTTTCTTGTTTTACACCCCTGGTCATCAATTCATAGTTCATCTGTATTGTTAGTGGTGATAAATATATCCATGACTCAATAAAATCATTACTTTACAAAAAATGTTTTGTAAGTTTATAAGCAATTACACTTTTATATCACTATTGGGGCTTGTAGGATGCTAGTAGGTGTGGAAAGATCCTTGCATGCCTCTGTCATGATAATCCCTTAGGTGTTGCCCTGCAGCATAATCACATTCATATTTTACATTCTAACATCCTATTGGATTCAAGTTAGGGCTGCACGATAAATCGCGGATGCAGTTTTAAACTGCGATTAATCACAGCGGTTTAAAAACCGCGAGAGTACGCAATTTAAAAAAACAAAAACAAACTCATGAAACCTGAGGCAGAGAGGTAGGATGAGAGGTGGAGCAGTGTGCAGCTGTGGGCGGACCTGAGAATGCCCGTAAAACGGACATTTTTGCAGAGATTGCCGAGTGTGTTGGAGCAACAGGCATTGATCTGAGAGTCATCTGGGAGTGGTGTGGTGGTGGTCAAGCGGTGGTGTGGCGGTGGGACAGCTCAAAGTTGTGAGCAATAAAGTGAGTATTGTACAAAAACATTAAAGTTCCTTAATGACTATTTTTTTTTTTTTAACTTGCAAACATTGAGTTTGATAACATTTTACAATATATTTTATTTATAAATGTTCATTAAGGATTGCTTGCTTGTAGAATTTATTGTGAAATGAATAAAAAATAATAATATATTCACAATGATACAAAATAATATATATATATATATATATATATATATATATATATATATATATATATAAAATATATTAAATATCTACTAGACAACTCTTCTACTCTATCTAGTAGATCAATTATACAGGATGAAATTTGTATTACTAGAGTAGATACTGATAGATTTCTGATAAATGTAATTATAATATATTATTAATTATATTTATTTATAAATTATTTGAGTGAGTGTAGATTCCCAGAAGATAGATCATAAATCACACAGTGGTGCAGTGCACAACACAACCATTTTGTTTGTTTTTTTATTATATTTTTCCTCTAATTATAAGTGCTGTTAATTTTAAATGTAAAACATTACCATTACCCTCCCTGATTATACTGTACCATAATCCCAAGCCAACACAAATGTTTATATTTACATTAATAAAAAATGATTGATTGATCTCTCTATTCTATTTTCTGTAATTTCTGTTCCTAAAAAAGTAATTTTGGTTTTATTAAAATTTTAATTTTGTCATTCTTTATGGATGGATGCTGCTGCAGTGCAATTGCAATGCAATTAATTTTGTTCCTTTTTTAAGAAAGAAACATTTGAAACTTTGAAAGGGAATAATTTTTTATTGTAAGCACTAAGCTGCAATGCAAGTAATTTTTTTCTTTATCATTGCTGCTGCTATGCTAGTGCGGCAGCAGCTGCAACATTAAAAAATCATTAATGCATTTTGGGGATCCAAAATATCCTATAAATAGCAGCATGATGCTAAAATGTGCAACTGCAATCTGCGTCAGGTATGCAATGCCCTATTAACCTGTCCATGTGCATTGTGCATCCACAAAATTGCATCCCTGGCCTGAATGAATTTTGACTAAGCAATTCTTTTTAAGAATTAATAAAATATAGCTAAGTTAAGCTAATATAAGGCAATTCAAGTGTGAATGTTGTTTAAAATTGCATGCTCTATTGCTCTGTCTTGATTGATTCAGTTTCAGAACACAAAATAAATGTAATAATTAAATTACAATTTTTTTTTTTTTACTTGATGACGTCTCTCCCAGTCCATTACTGTTTTTGTGACTGTGTTTGTTGTCTTTACAAAAAGTTGAACTTGTCTCCCCTAACCACCCCTATTCTATGTTGTCTGTCTATTTTTCCCTCCCTTCCAAATCCTTATTCTAAAATATGTTTATGTTCATTGTTCAACCAACAGCAAAGACTGTCGGTGTATCGTCTCCTACTGTACCAAGTTCAACCAAGTCAGCCAACAGCTGTTGTTCCAGATTGCAGCCTGTTTCTTCTACAACAACAAGGTCATCCACATTCTGCAGCCTGTTTCTTCTTCTACAACAGCAAGGTCATCCTCATCCTGCAGCCTGTTTCTTCTTCTACAACAGCAAGGTCATCCACATCCTGCAGCCAGTTTCTTCTTCTACAACAGCAAGGTCATCCACATCCTGCAGCCTGTTTCTTCTTCTACAACAGCAAGGTCATCCACATCCTGCAGCCTGTTTCTTCTAATACAACAGCAAGGTCATCTACATCCTGCAGCCTGTTTCTTCTTCTACAACAGCAAGGTCACACACATCCTGCAGCCTGTTTCTTCTTCTACAACAGCAAGGTCATCCACATCCTGCACCCTGTTTCTTCTTCTATAACAGCAAGGTCATCCACATCCTGCAGCCTGTTTCTTCTTCTACAACAGCAAGGTCATCCACATCCTGCAGCCTGTTTCTTCTTCTACAACAGCAAGGTCATCCACATCCTGCAGCCTGTTTCTTCTTCTACAACAACAAGGTCATCCATATCCTGCAGCCTGTTTCTTCTTTTACAACAGCAAAGTCATCCTGCAAGTGCACTGCCTCTCTGCAAGCCTGTGTCTTCTACAACAGCAAGGTCAGCCATTCATCCAGTGTCTTCTACAACAGCAAGGCCAGTCCTCTAGAGTCAGTGTATTCTACTGATGGTCAGTCTCCTCCAGTGAAAGCCAGTGTTGCCTCAGTCTGAAATAAACATGATGAGCAAGCCCATTGTTGTCTTCTTTATATTCAATAATTCATTTCAAGTGTAAGCCTGTGGTCTTTTGTCTCTTCACAATCAGAATCAAGGTGACTGCATAATCATTAAGTCAATTGTTGTCTTATTTATATTCAAGTGCAGCAAGCCTGTGTGTTGTGTTCTCTCTTCAATCAAGGTGACCCCTTCATCAAGCACATTGTTGTCTTCTTTATATTCATTTCAAGTGTAAGCCTGTGGTCTCTTGTCTATTCTCAATCAAGGTGACTGCATCATCAAGCCCCTTGTTTTCTTCAAGTGCAGCAAGCCTGAGTGTGTTCTCTTCAATCAAGGTGACTCCATAATCATTAAGTCAATTGTTGTCTTATTTATATTCAAGTGCAGCAAGCCTGTGTGTTGTGTTCTCTCTTCAATCAAGGTGACCCCTTCATCAAGCACATTGTTGTCTTCTTTATATTCATTTCAAGTGTAAGCCTGTGGTCTCTTGTCTATTCTCAATCAAGGTGACTGCATCATCAAGCCCCTTGTTTTCTTCAAGTGCAGCAAGCCTGAGTGTGTTCTCTTCAATCAAGGTGATTGCATCATCAAGCCCATTGTTGTCTTCTTTATATTATTCAATTAATTTCAAGTGCAAGCCTGTTGTCTCTTGTCTTAATTGCTGCAGAGTGGAGAAGAAGATCTCAAATCTTTAGGAAGTTTTTTTAATACTGCTTCCGCTGCCTCATCTCTGCAACTTGAAGAAGCTAGCATTATCAGAGCTAAGCTAACAGCTATCTGGCATCATTCCTTGACCCACCATTCAAGACAACCTATATAAATGCGGATAACATCATCAAGGCCAGGGTGATGTCTGATATGGACATTGTGTCTGAGCAGCAAGTCATGCAAGCAATCAGCAGTCCCCCATGAAAAGTAATATATGAATGTAGAAGAAGAAAGAAACTGTGCCATAAATGCAATAACCTGAAGCCAGGTTCAAACTTTCAATGTTTTGATTTGAATATTGTATTCTCTCTTTTAAATTTGAAAATTGTACTCTTACTGTACTATGCTGCAGTGCTGCTGCTATAAGTTGATGCATGTATCGATGTTAAAAACAAGTTGCAGGATTTACCTTGTCAGTACCACATCCTTCATGTTTTCATGGATAGTCACTCAGCTAAATGACTAACACACATGAAGCAGTGTGCATTGACTACCGAAATTACTAGACTTAGAAACACAAATCATCAGTCAAAACAATCAATCAAATCATTCAAAAATCAATCAAATCAATCAGTCAGTCAAAATTCTTGTCAGCAGTTTTCAGATTTCTCCATGCATAGTTACACTGCTTAATTTGTTACCACAGCCACATACCACAGCTAGACTGACTGTCCATTAGAAAACATGGACAATGTGGCCAGCTAATTTCCTTTCAATTAGCTTTGTGTGTCTTGAGTTCACTTGTTTGTATTATGTACTCTAACTATAACTGTTCTTAGTGTTATGTACTAGTAGTACACTACAGAATAGCTGTGTGATGTAATATGACAGGCAGTGCAGGATGTCAGGATTGACCTTGTCAGTGCCACTTCCATGTTTTCATGGATACTTAGTAGTCACTCAGCTAAATGACACAGGAAGCAGTGTGCATTGACCACTAGACTACCTAAATTACTAGACTTAGAAACACAAATCATCAGTCAAATCAATCAATCAATCAATCAAATCATTAAAAAATCAATCAATCAAAATCAAATTAATCAAATCAATCAGTTATTCAAAAATCTTGTCAGCAGTTTTCAGGTTTCTCCATGCATAGTTACACTGCTTCATGTGTTACTCATACCACAGCTAGACTGACTGACTGCCCATTAGAAAACATGGACAATGTGGTAAGAACTGACCAGCTAATTTGCTTTCAATTAGCTTTGTGTGTCTTGAGTTAACTTGTTTGTATTATGTACTCTAACTCTAACTGTTCTTAGTGTTATGTACTACTAGTACAGAATAGCTGTGTGATGTAAAATGACAGGCAGTGCAGGATGTCAGGATTTTCCTTTACTGTATACTGTCTTGTACACAAATCATACTGATATAAATTCAGCACATTTCAGGTTTCTCCATGCATACACTGCTTCATATGTTAATCATACCACAGTTATGACTGTCCAAGACAACATGACAATGGTGTGTCAGAAGACCTAAGAAATGGCTAGTTGATACTATGTAACCACAGCACAGGAAGCTAATTTTATTTTAGGCCCTAATTCAAGTAATTCACTTCCAGAGATGCACCATATTTGTCTTAATGACAAGGTCCAGCATTAATTGATCTGTTCATATAGTGATAAGCCACATCTGAGACTGGTTGTTTTGTATGACCAGGAATTAAAGGGGATTACTTAGGAAATATACCTTTAATCAGCCACCATCAGAACTGGGTACTTGTGAATTCCTTTTTAAAACAGCTTTCAGTTAAATATATGTTCTAAATCTTTTATTTCAACTAGTAAAGGTCAACTGGTGCCTTTTCATGTAGTACTGAGAATTGATAGTATTGATCCTTTCTAATAACCATGAACTGTTACAAATAGCAACTGGGCACATCTCTTTTATGGATCCCAAGACTAATACTCACTAAGGTTTTAAGATCTATTTAATTTTTAACTGCAATATTAATTAGATCTGGCCTGTAAGAGAGTGCTGCAAATTGTGCTAACAATCAGCTAGATTACGAGTTTTGAGCGCTGCTATTACAGGTTTTGGAAAACCCGGCTTGTGTGGGTGATATGGTGGCGTTGAGCTCCATACCTCACCCAAATACAAGCAGTGTTTTGACGTGTTCGTGCATGATTTCCCCATCGACATTAATGGGGAGAGCCGACTAAAAAAAAGCCTAACACCTGCGATCGCGGAATGTCTATGGGGGGAAAAAAAGGTTATGTTTAAACCTAACACCCTAACATAAAAACCACGTCTAAACACCCCTAATCTGCCGCCCCCAACATCGCCGCTACCTACATAATGTTATTAATCCCTAATCTGCTGGCCCAAACATCGCCGCCACCAAAATACACTTATTAACCCCAAATCTGCCGCCCTTAACATCGCCGCCACCTACATTACAGTTAAACCTCTAATCTGCTGGCCCGAACATTGCCGCCACCTACATAATGTTATCAACCCCTAATCTGCCGCCCCCAACATCGCCGCCACCTACATAATATTATTAACCCGTAATCTGCTGGCCCGAACATCGCCGCCCCCTAAATACACTTATTAACCCCTAATCTGCCACCCTTAACATCGCCGCCACCTACATTACAGTTATTAACCCCTAATCTGCTGGCTCAAACATCGCCGCCACCTACCTACACTTATAAACCTCTAATCTGCCGCCCCCAATGTCGACGTCACTATACTAAAGTTATTAACCCCTAAACCTCTGGCCTCCCACATCACTAACACTACGTAAATATATTAACCCCTAACCCTAACCATAAATCTAACCCAAACGTAACCCTGAACCTAACCCTAACACCCCCTAACAAATATAATTAAAATCTAAATAAATCTTACAATTATTACTTAAATAACCTATTTAAAACTAAATACATACGTAGCTGTAAAATAAAACCTAATCTAGCTACAAAATAACTAATATTTACATTGTAGCTAGCTTAGGTTTTATTTTTATTTCACAGGTAAATTTGTATTTATTTTAACTAGGTAGACTAGTTAGTAAATAGTTATTAACTATTTAATAACTACCTAGTTAAAATAAATACAAAGTTACCTGTATAATAAAACCTAACCTGCCTTACACTAAAAACTAACATTACAATAAAATAAAAAAAATGAAATTAATCAAATACAATTATCTAAATTACAAAAAAAAAAAACACTAAATTACACAAAATAAAAAAAACGAAAATATCCAAAATAAAAACTAATTACTCCTAATCTAATAGCCTTATAAAAATAAAAAAGCCCCCCAAAATAAAAAAAAACCCTAGCCTACACTAAACTGCCAATAGCCCTTAAAAGGACCTTGCCCCAAAGAAATCATCTCTTTTACCTGTAGAAAAAAATACAAACAACCCCCCAACAGTAAAACCCACCACCCACACAACCAAACCCCCTAAATAAAAAACTGTCTAAATAAATCTAAGCTAACCTTTGCCCTGAAAAGGGCATTTGGATGGGCATTGCCCTTAAAAGGGCATTTAGCTCTTTTACATTGCCCAAAACCCTACTCTAAAAATAAAACTCACCCAATAAACCCTTAAAAAAACCTAACACTAACCCCTGACAATCCACTTACAGTTTTCGAATACCGGACATCCATCCTCATCCAGGTGGCAGAAGTCTTCATCCAAGCGGGCAGAAGTCCTCATCGAAGCCGGCAGAAGTCTTCATCCAAGCGGGCAGAAGTCTTCATCCAGACGGCATCTTCTATATTAATCCATCAGGCATGGAGCGGGTCCATCTTCAAGACATCCGGCACGGAGCATCCTCTTCTTCTGATCGAAGGGAATGAAGTTTCCCTTTAAGTGACATCATCCAAGATGGCGTCCCTTACATTCCGATTGGCTGATAGAATGCTATCAGTCAATAGGAATTAAAGGTGAAAAATCCTATTGGCTGTTGCAATCAGCCAATGGGATTAAGCTTTCATCCTATTGGCTGATCCAATAGGATTGAGCGCGCATTCTATTGGCTATTCCAATCAGCCAATAGAATTTTTTCACCTTTAATTCCTATTGGCTCCCAGGCAAACTTGTAATACCGGCGCTATGAAAGTCCCATTGATAAAGGACTTTTTTAAAAGTGCGGTACTGACGTTGCATGACAGCCAAAAAGGTGTACAGTACACCTATACCAACAAGACTTGTAATAGTGGCGTTAGGGAAAAAGCAACGTTATGGGCCATAATGATGCTTTTTCACTCATAACGCCAAACTCGTAATCTAGCTGAATGGCAGTGGGAATGCTTTTAAAACATTTTGGGCCAGATTAGAAGTGGAGCCTTATTTAACACTCAGGCTTGTATGCTAACTTTGCTAGAAGTAAGCTTTTTGCGCACGTCAGGTAGCACTCGCATTACAAGTTGAAAGTAAAAAGTTTTAGTACGAGCGCTAACCCGATATGCACAAAAATCCGAACTTAGAATATTGTGTGCGCGTAAATCTGATTGCATATTCTGAAGTGTGCTAACCTGACAAAAAATATAAATATTTCACATTCCAATGTTCTTCACAAAGCAAAATATGTTCTATTTATTGATAAATAAATATTCTATGTATATCTGATGTTTTATTTGGTAAAATATATACAGTATCTTTACACACACATATATATACAATCACTTGTAATAGCTGCGTTAGGAAAAAAGCAGCGTTATGGGCCATAACGACGCTTTTTCACTCATAACGCCAAACTCGTAATCTAGCTGAATGGCATTGGGAATGCTTTTAAAACATTTTAGGCCAGATTAGAAGTGGAGCCTTATTTAACACTCAGGCTCGTATGCTAACTTTGCTAGAATTAAGCTTTTTGCGCACGTCAGGTAGCACTCGCATTACAAGTTGAAAGTAAAAAGTTTTAGTATGAGCGCTAACCCGATATGCACAAAAATCTGAATTTAGGATATTGCGTGCGCGTAAATCTGATTGCATATTCTGAAGTTTGCTAACCTGACAAAAAATATAAATATTTCACATTCCAATGTTCTTCACATAGCAAAATATGTTCTATTTATTCATAAATAAATATGTATATCTGATGTTTTATTTGGTAAAATATATACAGTATCTTTACACACACACACACATATATATATATATATATATATATATATATATATATATATATATATATATATATATATATACAATATATATATATTGTAACAAGAATATTTGGCAACCACTCTCTTCTAGGGTTTAAATGCAATAGAGGACAATCCAGTGAATGTTTTCAAAACTTTATTTTCTTCCAAAACACCAATGTGACTTTAACAGCAGCATACAGTTTGTTCACAGGTAAGGCAAAAGGAACAGATTCAGTCTCTGCACAAGCTTCCAAAACAGCAAATATCTGTTGCATTGTCTGCAGCAACACAAATGTCCTTTACAGAATGAAACAGCAAACAGAAATTCAGCAAAATGTTTAGTACATAATATTTTCACAACACAACACATCAGGACTCCTGACTGGCTGTAATCTACTTAATTAGATAAATTCTTCCCTTTTAAACCCTAGGAGCAGTAATCATGAGCCACACCTGAATTTAATTGTCTTTAACAGCTGTAAGGTATTCACAACTAAAAAACACTAATCACTTCCCTGGGGTTTCTTAGCAAAATGGTAAAGTGAAATGTATTAAACTTGGTCTAATATATACTCCCTCTATCACCAAACCAGATTTTCTGTCACACTTCTTCCCCCCAGCTCACACTTAGTGGAGTGAGCGACAATAGACATTAAAGAGTGTACCCTTCAAAGACCATCAGCATTGCCCTGCAAAAGACCTGCTCTGTGCTCAACAATGAAATGAAAAGGCTGCAGACTAAGAAACCATCCATTTGAGAGGAGCATGATCTGTAATCAACCTGTATTTCCTCCCCAACAAATAGTACCGAAGAGACTCCAAAGCCCACTTAATAGCTAAACATTATTTTTCAACAATAGAGTAATTTTTTATCTTGTTGGTTTTATTTTCTACTAAGAAATAATACAGGATGCTCCTCCCCTTGTTACACTTAGGAAAGAACAGCCCCCACACCAACATCAGAAGCATCAGTCTGCACTATAAAATCTTTACAAAAATCTGGAGTTACCAAAACTGGATAGGCACAGACACAGGGCATCTTTCAAATGCTTAAAAGCCTTGTCTGCTTCTGTGGACCATTTAACAATCACTGGTGATTTTGCCTTTTCTAAGATCAGTTAAAGGAGCAGCTATTGTAGCAAAATCTGGAATAAACCTTCTATAATATACAGTCAACCCCAAAACAGCTCTAACTTGTTTCTTAGTTAGGGGCTGGGGCCAGTTTTTTATGGCTTCGATTTCAGTTGTCTGTGGCTTAACTAATCCTCTCCCATTTGTATATACCAAGAACTTCACCTCCTCTAAACCAATGGTACATTTTGAAGGATTTGCAGTTAAGCCAGCAGAGAAAATGGATTCAAGAACTGCCTGAACTTTTGGAAGATGTGATTCCCAATCTGTACTATAAATGATTACATCATTAAGATAAGCTGCAGCATAACGAACATGGGTGTTTAGAATTCTATCCATCATTCTCTGAAATGTTGCAGGAGCACCATGTAACCCAAATGGCAAAACTGTATACTGAAACAACTCATCTGGAGTTGAAAAAGCAGTTTTCTCCTTTGCCTGATCAGTGAGGGGTACCTGCCAATAGCCTTTTGTTAAATCAATTGTTGAGGAACTCTATAGGGTTTAAGGGAAACTTCTTTTCCTGGTTCTGTAACTATGTTATATTTAATTATGTTAGTTCTCCCTGGCATCATGAAAAAAAAACTCTCTGTTCCTTCTCATAAAGTCCTTGACCTCTTGCTTTTGATGCACAGATAGGGTTTCAGAAATATTTACTTATGGCTCGGTAACAGGTATCTCTGTTGTATTTACCGTACACAAAACCTCCAAATCCTTCCAGAGCTTCAGTAGATGAATGTGATATATCTGCTCAGGTTTTCTTCTCCCTGGCTGACCATATAGTT
The DNA here is from genome assembly GCF_027579735.1 of Bombina bombina. NCBI lineage: Eukaryota > Metazoa > Chordata > Amphibia > Anura > Bombinatoridae > Bombina > Bombina bombina. Next base: position 148,903 of record NW_026511547.1, read on the forward strand.
TACATCACCCACCTTTTCAATTATCTCATATGGGCCGTGCCAAGTAGTCAGAAATTTATTTCTACTGTAGGGACTAAAACTAGTACCCTGTCACCAGGCTGAAACACTCTAACCCTAGAATTACGATTATAACTGTGTTTTTGTGCTTCTTGGGCTTTTCCCATATGTTCCCTAACTATGGGCATGACAGCCTCTATTCGATACTGAATTTGAGATATATGTTCAATAACACTTCTATATGGTGTAGTTTCCTGTTCCCATGTCTCTTTAACAATATCAAGTAACCCCCGTGGATGTTGACCATACAAAAGTTCAAAAGGTGAAAACTCTGTGGAGGCCTGAGGAACTTCCCTGATTGAAAACATTAAATAAGTCAATAAAAGGTCCCAATTTTTTTCCATTCACATCAATTGCCTTTCTGTAACATACTCTTTAGGGTCTTATTGAACCTCTCTACCAGCCAATCAGTTTGAGGGTGATATACTAAAGTTTTCAGATGCTTAATATGGATCAGTTTACACAATTATTTTGTAACCTTAGACATAAAGGGAGTCCCTTGATCTGTGAAAATGTCCTTGGGTATACCCACTCTACTAAACATAAGCATAAGTTCCTTTGCTATCAATTTTGCAGAAATATTACGTAGGGGTACTGCCTCAGGATAGCGGGTTGCATAATCCAGGACAACCAGTATATACTGGTGTCCTCTGGCTGACTTCACCAGTGGACCTATCAAGTCCGTAGCAATTCTTTTGAATGACACATCAATGATTGGTAAAGTCACTAATGGACTACTAAAATCCTTTGTGGGAGCAGTTAGCTGGCACTTGGGACATGAAGAGCAATAATTATTAACAGCCTTAAACACACCTGGCCAGTAAAGCCTTCTAAGGACCCTTTCTTTAGTCTTATCAATTCCCAGGTAGTATGTGACTATGTGCAAGATTTAACACTGTATTATGAAAAACTTGAGGTACCAACAACTCTGTGGCCTATTTGTCTACTCTGTATAGCAGGTTATTATTTACTTCAAAGTGAGGATAAGGTAATGGATTTTCTGTCTGTGAACACCATTTACCCGGATATAATTTCTTGCTTCAGCCAAAGTGGGATCCTCCCATTCGGCACTATTAAAATTACTACAATTAACCTCCAAATCTATTAAATCATCATTGCTTTCTGTACTAACACCTGGCTCATTATTCTGGATAGACTGGTCTCCTATCAATACAGGCATAGGACAATAAGTTTTACTTTTACTGTTTAATTCCAAATCAATTTCAGATAAAGGAAACACAAAATCCTCAATTTTTTTTATTCCTTTTGGACTCCTTAACTGAATTTACTATTAAAGCCCATAATTCTAAAAACTTAGGAAAATCTCTTTCTATCACCACCCCATGAGCTAATTTGGGTACTACACCTACCCGATGTTTTAAAAATTTTAAAATTTAAAATTTTAAAATTTAAAAGTTTTAAATTGTGTTTTGAAATTTACATCAGCTGTAGCATATTCACATTTATCACCATGAACACAAAGAATACCTATTTTATGCAAACGATCTATAGTCACATCAGGTACTATAAATGTTGCCACTAATGTAACCATACTACCTGAATCAAGTAATGCTTTACACATTCTACCATTTACAGTCATCAAACACATGCGAGAGACATCACTATTATCAGGATGAATACAGTTAGACAGAAATGAGTGCGGCCCTGTATTATCACTTGTACTATAGTCCATTAGTTAATCTTTAAGGGCACAGTCTCTGGCAACATGACCAACCTCAATACACTTAAAATATTTAATACTATAATTAGATTTCCTTCCAGGTTGGTTATATTTAAATGTTCCTCTATCTCCCAGAGGAGTGTCTCTTGTATCTTGTAAATATAACTGCTGGTCTCTCACCCCCCTTCCCCCTTGAACAGTCTTGCCAGTTCTTGTAGAGTTCTGACAAATAGGAGAGGAGGGTAAATCTGCTGGAGGTAGATGCAAAACTTCTCCTGCCACAATATACCTTTCCACTAAAGCAATCAGTTGGTCTACAGTTTAAGGATTACCCTGACTGACTCATCTACGCAGGGAAGCAGGTAATCCTTGTTGAAAGCGATCCATCACCAATAACTCTACAATTTTATTAGTGGAGTTAACCACTGGTTGCAGCCATTTCCTGGCAAGGTGAATGAGGTCAAACATCTGTGATCTTGCAGCTTTACCAGATGCATATCTCCAAGAGTGAAATCTTTGAGCAAGTACTACAGAAGTCACCAGGATCTCAGGCTTCAGCTTGTCATAGTCACTGGCTTGGTCCGGCTCTAGGTCAAAGTAGGCCTTTTGAGGTTCTCCACTTTAAAAAGTTGCAAGTATGCTTGCCCACTCATCTGCTGGCCATGCTTCTCTTTCTGCTGTTCTCTCAAAGGCAAGAAGGTACGCCTCAACATCGTCCGCTGCAGACATCTTTTGAATATAGTGACTAGCTTGTATAACTTTAGAGCCTTGACAGCCACTGGCAGGATCAGAGTTCAGTCTCTCAGATATAGCTTGAATCTCTTGCCACAAGGTGCATGTGGCGTTCTGCTGTTCCTCACAAACCTTCCTGAATGTTTCTGCTTGAAATGTGACCATCCGTTGCACCAGCACTTCAGTACTCTCTTTCTGTGTTTTTGCCATAATTATAGCATTCTCCGTCTGTGCCAACACCAACTGCTACAGAACTGCACTGTTTTCAGCAGCTTTTCTATTGGCCTCCTGTTACACAGCGGTAGACTGAATCAGTGCTTTAATAACTTCCTCCATGTTGCTTACAAATGATAAAACCCACAGACATAAAATGTGGTGGCCCGCCTTCTCCACCATATGTAACAAGAATCTTTGTCAACCACTGTCTTCTAGGGTTTAAATCAGTAGTGTATTTATGTGTTGTGCTGCCATAGGCACTCAAAATTCTGCCGCCCTCCCCCCTCAAAGATTTTAGGCCTTTTTTCCACTTAATATTTTTTTGGGTCAGTGTGTAAAATGTTTTTGTTTTGCTTGTTTTTTCATAACAATTAAAAAGAAAATGGGCTAGCAAAACGCTTGCATACAGGTGGGTTGAATTGCATGCATCTCATACCATTTTCTCCATGAGCGAAGGAAGAGATAAGAAGGGGAGGGGGAAAAGGGAGGGAAAGGAAAGCAGGAAGGGAGGGAGAGAAAGAGAGAGAGAGAGAAGAGAAAAGAGGTGAGGGAAAGAAAGGAGCAAGGGAAGTAGTTGAGAGAAAGAAGGGAGGGAGTGAGTTGAGGGAAAAAAGACTACACTTTGATACAATCACTGCCCTTTACATGCAACAACATATGTATGTATTGGGTACTTATAAAGCGCAGCTAATCACCCGTAAGGGTCTCTAGGCGCTGCTCATTTTATCGTCCTCGGAAGGATGAAAGGCTGAGTGGACCTCGCCAGGGATCAAACCTGAAACCCTTGGGTTGCTACAGAGCTCAGCCACAGTGCCTTAGCATGCTGAGCTATCTGTCCAGCTTTCAACATACATTAGAAAGTTGTTTAAAAATGCATGCTCTTTCTAAACCATGAAAGAAAAAAAAATTGGGTTTCATGTCCCTTTAAGGAAGTTTTGAATACCTTGCAACTATCAGAACCAAATCCAGAGGATTACAAACCTGTACATAAGTTGAATAAAGTTTTTAAAGCTTTGCCTAAAGTGCCTAAGGCTTTTGAAGCACCAGGATTGGTTACAGACTATTCCATTTGCACCTTGAAACAGGTAAAAAAAAAAAAAAAAGTATCCACAATAAGAACAAATTAATAGCCTGGGAAGTAGTTTATAAGGTTTATGGAGCTATTTCCATCTTGGCTAGACACACTAGTACTCCTATAGAGGATAAATCTTTGTTTAGGGATCCAATGGATCGCAAATCTGAGTCCTTGCTTAGGAAATTATTCTCTCAATCGGCTCTTAGACCTGCAGTTGCAATCACCTGTGTAGTCGCTGCAGCGTCCCTCTGGTGTGATTCTCTTTCTCAGATGGTTCCTTATCAATCATCTGAGGATATTACCAACTGCATCAAAGTCCTTAAAGGGACAGTCAAGTCGAAAAAAAACTTTCATGATTCAAATAGGGTGTGTAATTTTAAACAACTTTCCAATTTACTTTTATCACCAATTTTGCTTTGTTCTCTTTGTATCCTTAGTTGAAAGCTAAACCTAGGTAGACTCATATGCTAATTTCGTAGACCTTGAAGGCCACCACTAATCTGAATGCATTTTGACAAATTTTCTATACTAGAGGGCATTAGTTCATGTGTGTCATATAGATAACATTGAGCTCACGCACGTGAAGTTACCTAGGAGTCAGCACTGATTGGCTAAAATGCAAGTCTGTCAAAAGAACAGAAATTAGGGGGCAGTTTGCAGATGCATAGATGCAAGGTAATTACAGAGGTAAAACTTGTATTATTATAACTGTGTTGGTTATGCAAAATTGGGGAATGCGTAACAAAGGGATTATCTATCTTTTTGAACAACAAAAATTCTGGTGTTATCTGTCCCTTTAAAATGGCTAATGATTGAATTTGTGATGCAGTCTTTGACATCATCAAAATTGATGTAAAAAATATGTCCATTGCTGTTTTCTTAATATGAAACCCAATTTATTTTCTTTCATGATTCCGATAGAGCATGCAATTTTAAGCAATTTTGTAATTTACCCCAATTAACAATTTTTCTCCATTCTCTTGGTATCTTTATTTTAAAAAGAAAGAATGTAAGCTTAGGAGCTGGCCCATTTTTAGTTCAGCACCTGGGTAGGACTTGCTGATTGGTGGCTTCAGTAATTCTCATAGCTCCAGCGTGGCCCTGCAGAACTTGATATGAGGACCTAATACAGATGTCATCTCTTCCTTCATGGGTGCTACCCCTAAGGAAATATCTGCTGTCTCAAGGACCATTGTATCATCTGGATCTCAAATCTCTGAATTTGATGGCGTAGAGGTTGAACGACTAGTTCTCAGAAACAGAGGTTTCTCAGATTCTGTTATCTCTACTTTACTGCAAGCCACATAGCCTGTTTTGCAGAAAATGTATTATAAGCTTATTTTCTTTCTTTGGTGTTCTTGTAGATGTTTCTCTTGGACATCTTTTAGAATCCCTAGAATTCTTAAGTTCCTTCAAGATTGACTATATAAGGGATTATCAGCTTGTTCTTTAAAGGGTCAGATTTTGGCATTATCGGTTTTGTTTCACAAAAAGACTTACCAAATTACCTGTTGTTCAAGCCTTGGTGAGAATGAATCCTGCTATTATACCCATTTCTCCCCCTTGGAATTTAAATCTGGTTCTTCCTGTTCGGCAAGGTTCCCCCTTTGAACCTATGACCTCCCTGGACCTAAAGTTATTGTTATGAAAGGTTCTCTTTCTTCTACCCATTTTGTCTGCTAGAAGAGTTCCTGAATTATTTGCCCTGTCTTCTGATCACCCCTTCTTGATTTTTCTTCAAGATAAAGCAGTCCTCCAGACTAAATATGATTTTCTATTGAAGGCAGTGGTGTATTTATGTTTTGTGCTGCCCTAGGCACTCAAAATTCTGCTGCCCCCCCCCCCCCTCAAAGGTTTAAGGCCTTTTTCCACTTAATATTTTTTTGGGTCAGCAGTGTGTAAAAAAAATTTTTTGTTGTTTTTTTTCATAACAATTAAAAAGAAAATGGGCTAGCAAAACACTTGCATGCAGGTGGTTTTAATTGCATTCATCTCATACCATTTTCTCCATGAGCGAAGGAAGAGATAAGTAGGGGAGGGGAAAAAAGGAAGGGAAATGAAAGCAGGAATGGAGGGACACAGAGAGAGAGAGAAGAGAAAAGTGGTGAGGGAAAGAAACGAGTGAAAGAAGGGAGCAAGGGAAGTAGTTGAGAGAAAGAAGGGAAGGAGGGAAAGAAGGGAAGGAGTTGAGGGAGGAAGGGAGGGAAAGAAGACTACACTTTGATACAATCACTGCCCTTTACATGCAACAACACACATTACTTACCATTATTCAAGTAGTGAAACTTTTTAAGTGTCTGTTTACTATTTACTCTATGGGTTCATGGATGCAGAGAAAGCTATCTATTAGTAGCTAACATACATTAGCACTGAGAGTTTATGATTAGACATCACAAGCTGATCTAAGTAGTGTACAGACGCATCCAATCTGTTAGCTGTAAAGACCTGCAATAAGCACTGTGCTCGCAGACCCACCACATCTGATAAGGGGATGCTGCATATCGGCACAAGATCTTCTCCTCCAGCCTCACCTTGGAAGCATATCCCCGGTCAAGTTTCTCACCAAGAACGCCTCCACTGCAAAAGTGCCAGTGGCTCTAAATGAACCAACGGTTTAAAGGAGCACTGCTAAAGAGCAACCTTAATCAGCGCATGTGCCTTGTCTTCTCTGTAAAAGCCTGCACTATATCGCTCACTGTACTGTGTACTGGCTTTTAGAGAGAGGATAGGACAGATGTGCTGCCCCTCCCAAATCTGCTGCCCTAGGCCATAATACGCCCCTGATTGAAGCTAGTGTCTTCAGAAAATATTAATCAGAAAATTGTTGTTCATTCTCTGTGACGAAATCCTTCTAACCATAAGGAATACCTACTTAACAATTTGGATGCAGTCAGAGCCTTAAAATTATATCTTCAGACTACTAAAGACTTTAGTCAGGCTTCTAGCTTGTTTGTCTACTTTTTACGACCCAGAAAGCGTCAAAGGACTGTAAACAGACTATTTGTAAGGTTCACTTGGTTGCGGGAAAACAGCCTCCGAAAAGAGTAACTGCTCTTTCTACTAGATCTGTACCTACTACTTAGGCCTTCAAAACCCCTATTACCTCCTAACCTGCCACACTCCCATATAGCAAACTACCCCCACTACATTATTAACCCCTAAACCACCACAAGCCCCACCACAAAATACCCGCTAACATCAAAACCCCTTACCAGCTAACCCCCCTAAGACAATCTTTGCTTATTCTAAAACTAAAGCCCCAAAATAAAAATAAACTAATCTAACACTAAACTATTGCAATAGCCCTTAAAAGGGCCTTTTGTAGGGCATTGTCCTAAAGTGATTCTACTTTTTTCAAGCAAAAAAAAAATTCTACACCATTCTACAAGTATCCCCCACCCCTCAAAAATAAAGGCTTTCTTTGGTGGGGGGTTATTTGTAGAATGGTGTAGTATTTTTTGTTTTGTTTGGGATATAGCTAAATCACTATTACTCTAGTTTAGTGTTAGTATAGGTTTTTTATTTTTGGGTGTTTTTTTTAAGTGGGGCTTTCCATGTAAATTCCTAAATATCTTATGATGATTATACTGTGTTTTCAATTTAGAACCTAAAATGTTGCAGTTGTAAATTATTTCAGTTGATCATATCATTTAAACTTACCTAGTTAATGAATTAGGCTGCTCTTTTTGGTCATTCTGGCACACCTTTTACCTAGAAATTTTGGGAAGGATGATATTGAGGATCATTATACTACCAAAAAGTGTTCTCTGCTTTCTTTACACAGATCATACGAATATAAAAATAAGACTTCAATTGATTTCAGTTATGGGAAGCACTATTATATTGTCTAGAATAGGCACACACCATTATTTAAGGTATATAGCTTAAAAAAGAAAGAAAGTAGGTGTACGAAAATAAGGATTCCTGAAAAGTCTGGAACACTGCACACTACTCGGAAGAAGCTCCCAGCTGCTATCACGGAGGAGAAAAATGTTCATCGGGACTTGTTGATCTGCAGCAACTCTCTGTAAGGACCCCACACAAATCCAATCCCAGCTGGGCTTGTGTTGTATATGGAACTTACACTGATTTCTTAAAGGACTACTAGCACATGGGTAACAGGTACCAGGGTAAGACTGGTGAAGGCAGAGGACGCTCTGACCGCAGTCTCCCTGACTGTGCATTTTGAACTTTGTTTACCTCTGAGGCTCCAGTGGTTATTGCCTACTATACAAGCTGGGTAAAGGACTGATTCATATGTGGAGAAAGTCCAGTTTTACTTGTGTGGCCACTTAAATGCTTTATTTCAGGAAGACTAACTTTATGATGCAGGACTTTTTAGTGGTGTACCATAGATTATTTCTAGTAGCCGGCTAAATATTTTGTTGTGAAGAGTCCTTTAGGGATTTTTAGAGTTAACTTTTGATATTAAATATTGTGTTGTGGTATAGCTACTGTTTCATCAGCTGAGTGCAGTGTTCTAGACTTCTGACTGTTCCTTATTTGGTACACACAATTTCTGTCTTTTTTAAGTTATATATGCTATACTTAGGTTGCAACTGCTGATTTAATAATTATTTATGTATTTTTCATTCATTTGGATGGGTGAGCAACTTTTATCTTCTATTATTTAAAGAACTTACGGAAATAGTTGATAGTACCGAGCACAATCAGCATGCAGAAGATAAAAGATAAACTGAATATCAAAACAAAAATGTTTTTTTGTTGGGAAATGGGATCCACAGAGGTCAGAATGCGGTCTAAGGCGATGATGTAATTGGGGCTTGAATCATCTTCCACCTTGTCCTCGTTCTTAGATGTGTCAATTTCTGCTGTGTAGAAAATTAGACTTTATCAGCATTGGTTTGGAGAAATATCATAATATTGTTAGCATGGAAAGGGTAGATAAAACCGAAGAGTATAACAGTTTAAAACAAAATCATATATATATTATATAAACAAAACATGTACAATTACTTCCCTCTGCGCTTCAGGGAGCAAGCTACTAAAATGGAACTACTATACTAAAATGGAGCTACTATAAAACAAAAAAAATCTAGTGCTGTTAGAAACTCAATTTTAGCACCTGTATCACACTTAAATTGTTATTGCTCAGTGACAGCATGTGCATGTATGTTACTATATTACAGCAGCTACTTATAACTAATTGCAATGACCATATTGACATATAATACAGGACCTGCTATCAAGTATTCCTAACAGCGACTTCTTTTCACACACACAAAATATAAAATAACAAAAATCCCTGTTCCAAACCAATGAAAGCCCTATCTTTTCCTCATCTTCAGTCCTGGGGGTAGATTTATCATAGTGCGAGCAGACATGATACGATGTAGCGTATCATGTCCGCTGCACATCGATAAATGCAGACAGCATACACTGGTGGCATTTATCATTGCATTTATCATTCTTGTGAACTGCTGGTGCAATGCCATCCCCTGCAGATTTGCGGCCAATCGGACGCTAGCAGGGGTGTTAATCAACCCGAACGTGTTCAATCGGGTTGATTTCTGTCTGCGGCCTCAGAGCAGGCGGACAAGTTATGGAGCAGTGGTCTTCAGACCGCTGCTTCATAACTGCTGTTTCTGCAGTTATGAAGCAGCGGTCCATACGGAGCTTGATAAATCGGCCCCTTGATCTGTTTTGGTGTTCCCTTCTCTCAGAAGTGTAGGAGGGTTCAGTACCAACAGTAAACCCTCACACCACAATCTTGATTGATTAATCTCTTAGCCAATTATGATTGCTTTAAAAAAAAAATTATGAATAAGAGGGGACACTGGACTAAGATTAGACCAGTGGCTAGATTGAGGAAAGGACTGACAATAGACCACAATGGGATGTGGGATTAATATAGGAAATTTGGAAAACCTGTAATTAGACAGGACATAAACAACTTAAAGGGACATTAAACCCCAAAAAAATATTTCAATATTCAGATACAGAATACAATTTTAAAAAAAGTTTCAAATTTACTTCTATTATCAAATTTGCTTTGTTCTACTGTTATTCTTTGTTGAAGGGATACCTAGGTAGGTAGCGTGCACATGCCTGAAGCACTACATGACAGGAAATACTGACATGACAGAAAAACTGCTGCCATATAGTGCTGTAGACACATGCACACTCATGAGCGTACATCACAGCTTTTCAACAAAGGATAACAAGAAAACTAAGAAAATTTGAAAACAGAAATAAATTGGTTGTTTAACATTGTATGTTCTATCAGAATCATGTTTTATGTCCCTTTAAACACCCAATTATTATTTTTTTAAATTACTGACTCGTTTATACTGGTATTGTTTCTGTTCAATACTTAAATGATAAATGTTATTATTTTTTCAATTATTTAATTAATTAATCATTGTAATTCTACCAGTATCTGAATTTATCTATACCATTTCTAGCCTTCAAAGATATTCCTAACAGGCCAGATTTTAAGCATTTTCCTTCTAAGGCTGTACATTAGCTCACTTGATATAACTGTCTCACCTGTGCCCAGGTAGGGAAATTCTTTAAATCTAGCATTTTAGGGGTCCTTGAGTACTGGAATTGAACAACACGGTGGCAATAACGTTCAATGTTTCAATAGGTCATCAGTCAACCATTTTTGCTTAGATCCCAAATTTCAGAACTTAACCCTGACTTTTCAAGGGCATTGAGTAAAGTTACCTATCACTGTAAAAATCCTGATTTTTCCTTGTGTATTCATATCTCCTGCTCTAAAATTGTCATTAATATAATTGTGAAGGCCATAATTCTCACCCTCCTTATTTGAACGAATTGGGCTTAAATAAGTCTTCTTTACACCATCGGAATTATTTGCCTGGCACATGAGCTCAACTTGAACTCCAGGAGTCAGTGTAATGGTGAAGTTTGTAGGCTGCCTTAAGTAGCTTTTTTCCTCCTGCAATAGTTCCTTCTTGTTATAGATGGAATACACGATGGGCAGAGAACCAGACTCTGAGAAGCAGCTTAGTTGGACTTGATTGTTTGAAATGTCGAGATATTTTATTTTTGGGTTGGAGATAAAAGCTGAAAAGAAATAAAAGTGGAAAATTAGAAAAATAAAATCAGACCACTTCTTCAAGGACAACCAGATCTCCCATGACATGCAGAAATGTTAAATGTATGGTGGGAAATAATTATTATAACTCTTCATTGCCTGCAATACAAAAAATCTAAAGAACAATATTAATGAGCGTAATACAGAAATGTCAGAAGCAAACTGAATTAAGTTATAGTTGTAAATACAAACATGGCATGCTTGGGGCTAGACAAAAATATATTTTGTCCATTCTATGGTCCAAAAAATATTCTTAACATTAGAGGAAAAATAAATTTTTAGTTGCACAATTATATATATATATATATATATATATATATATATATATATATATATATATATATATATATATATATATATATATATATATATATATATATATATACAGGGAGTGCAGAATTATTAGGCAAGTTGTATTTTTGAGGATTAATTTTATTATTGAACAACAACCATGTTCTCAATGAACCCAAAAAACTCATTAATATCAAAGCTGAATAGTTTTGGAAGTAGTTTTTAGTTTGTTTTTAGTTATAGCTATTTTAGGGAGATATCTGTGTGTGCAGGTGACTATTACTGTGCATAATTATTAGGTAACTTAACAAAAAACAAATATATACCCATTTCAATTATTTATTTTTACCAGTGTAACCAATATAACATCTCAACATTCACAAATATACATTTCTGACATTCAAAAACAAAACAAAAACAAATCAGTGACCAATATAGCCACCTTTCTTTGCAAGGACACTCAAAAGCCTGCCATCCATGGATTCTGTCAGTGTTTTGATCTGTTCACCATCAACATTGCGTGCAGCAGCAACCACAGCCTCCCAGACACTGTTCAGAGAGGTGTACTGTTTTCCCTCCTTGTAAATCTCACATTTGATGATGGACCACAGGTTCTCAATGGGGTTCAGATCAGGTGAACAAGGAGGCCATGTCATTAGATTTTCTTCTTTTATACCCTTTCTTGCCAGCCACGCTGTGGAGTACTTGGACGCGTGTGATGGAGCATTGTCCTGCATGAAAATCATGTTTTTCTTGAAGGATGCAGACTTCTTCCTGTACCACTGCTTGAAGAAGGTGTCTTCCAGAAACTGGCAGTAGGACTGGGAGTTGAGCTTGACTCCATCCTCAACCCGAAAAGGCCCCACAAGCTCATCTTTGATGATACCAGCCCAAACCAGTACTCCACCTCCACCTTGCTGGTGTCTGAGTCGGACTGGAGCTCTCTGCCCTTTACCAATTCAGCCACGGGCCCATCCATCTGGCCCATCAAGACTCACTCTCATTTCATCAGTCCATAAAACCTTAGAAAAATCAGTCTTGAGATATTTCTTGGCCCAGTCTTGACGTTTCAGCTTGTGTGTCTTGTTCAGTGGTGGTCGTCTTTCAGCCTTTCTTACCTTGGCCATGTCTCTGAGTATTGCACACCTTGTGCTTTTGGGCACTCCAGTGATGTTGCAGCTCTGAAATATGGCCAAACTGGTGGCAAGTGGCATCTTGGCAGCTGCACGCTTGAGTTTTCTCAGTTCATGGGCAGTTATTTTGCGCCTTGGTTTTTCCACACGCTTCTTGCGACCCTGTTGACTATTTTGAATGAAACGCTTGATTGTTCGATGATCACGCTTCAGAAGCTTTGCAATTTTAAGAGTGCTGCATCCCTCTGCAAGATATCTCACAATTTTTACTTTTCTGAGCTTGTCAAGTCCTTCTTTTGACCCATTTTGCCAAAGGTAAGGAAGTTGCCTAATAATTATGCACACCTGACATTCTTTGGGTTCCGGAGGAGGAGCTAACTGCAACACCTGTGTGTAGTTACCTTCCAGTCCTGCAGCTGCTGGCGGAGTTTCCCGCTCGTGCCGAACCCAGAGACCTGGGTAGCTACCTGGATAGCTTACACCAACGCTACTGGAATCAAACGATGGACAAACATCCCACCGTGTAGACATTCCTAGTCTGCTGCAAAATCTACCCCTTGTTGCCTTCTCTATAACACTGAGGCTATCGAGTCTAAATTAAAGAAACACTTTATTCAGAGGAATTGATTCCCTCCCTCCCCCACCGATGCTGCGTGGGAGGTCGAGGCTATTTTCCATATAAACTTTTCTCTCACTGCCCTACCGACAAAGCACCTGTAATCTTACCTGGATAACTGCAGGCTGCTGGCAGACTTCCTACGGGTCTCTCTCTCCCCCACCGAGGTTGCGTGGGAGACTGGGACTGCCTGACAATCCCCTGGAGGCTTGCCGCAGAGACACACCTCTCCGCTACTCTAGACGCCTTCGGACCTGCTGACACGGACCACGGAGGTGGAGCCGCTGGGGTGAGCCGAGTGAAGCCAACAGCCAAGGCGGCTATTCAGAGCGCTGAAGCGGATGCTTGCTCCTCGTCCCCCCCCAGTACGGAGGCTGAGTGGGAGGTATGACCTGTTCCTAACTGCTACTGGGAGCCGCCGCTGAAGTGCTGCTGCGAATTTTGCTGGGTGTGTTCCAACCGACTCGCCATAGTGCTGTGAACGGGACGGTGAGCTGAGAGGCAAATCTGTTGGGAGCTGGTCTTTTCGCCCTTGTTTCAACCGAGACTATCAGTTGGAGCCGGACACTCGCCTGTAGAGGTACTCCTGTAGAGACGGTCTGAGGACTGCACAGAACGACTACTTCTTAGAAATTTGTGGCACTCAGTTAACATTTTTCTTTCTTGCATGATCTCTCCTCACCTACCTATTACTTGAACACTGCTATAGGATGGAATCCAGGTAAGGTGACGAAAACTAAATACAAGAGAACTGACTGAACCCTATTAAGCACATATTGCATCTTGAGATTCAGTACTGCCAACTTAACTTAATTGTATTGACTTCTACAGAGACAATAATCTTGCATGCCTTATTGGTTCCCATATAAATCCCTCTGGCCTACAATACACCTGAGATACTGAATTAAAACGATTAACGACAGGGGAAAAGAAAAGAAAAAAAAAATATATACATATACTATGTAAAGAATGTCTGCCTTAATATTTCAAGGAAGCTAATGCCTAAGAAAACATAAGACCTGTGTATAACTTTAAGAGGAATCAGTTCTGCTTAGCTAACTATAATGATACCAATCCCAGATTCCTCAATGGTTCCTATATAAATGTCTTGAGTATATGACCTAGCCGAAATATTGGATTATAATATCCACTAATAAAACCTGTGTCATATAAAAACATTTCATATATTATCATAGAAAGGCTAACATTCGGGAAAATGTAAGCTTGTTTATTGTATAACAAGACATTGTACCCTCTCTTTAAACTGTTCTCCTCCTCCTATGGGAAGCTAGATAGAGAGAAAGGGACCTTGTTTCTCTCCCCTTGGTTTAATTCCTCTAAGTTATAAATTACTAACTGACCCAAGGAGAGAGAATTAAGGCTAGATACTTTGTTAAGACAAATATCAGATAATCTTACACAAAAAACAAGGCTACCATATTTATATTATTCGATGTTCCTATATAGGAGATGATTTGACCTAACAATTGAAGTAGAATACTGTTCTTGTTTTCCTTTTTTTCTTTTTTGCTTATCTTTCTTGCTTTTTTTCTTTTATTTTATTGCCTATAATTGTTATATAATTAGACATATTTGAAATCATACTCTGTAAGGGCTCTTTGCCCTAGCATATATTTGCATACTTCTTGAAGTTAACTAAAAAACAACCTGATAGAAAATAAACCATAACTAGTTCTGTTACACTTTAACAACTCACACCCAAATTGAACCGAAGAAATAACTCTTTATACTGCTTTTTGAAAGAAAGGCTCGCCACCTACCCCAGACCCTAGGGAAAGGCTTGAAGCATCAATTTATCTTAGCCCATGGGATGATATTGTAGTTCTTATACTTTGAACCTTATATACCCCCCGGTAGACTTAAACAACTGTTGTCTTAAAAACTAGGTTAAATTTTCCGAATAAACTTTATACATTTAGCACTCCCTCACATCTACTCCCATGGCTGGACTTCTCACATAACTAATTTGTTTAATTCTCTATAGACACTTCACCTCCACCTATTTTTTCCTTTTCCCTTTTTTTTTTTTTTTTTCCCCTCACTTGTTCCACACCCCCTCCTGGTCCCCACCATCCTCCCTAAGGTCTAAGCACCTCCTTAACCTTACACTTGGCTGTTTTTTTCACCTCCACAGAGCACTCTAATCACCCTTTTCCCTACACCTTATATAAACTTCCACTTTTTTAAAATTTTTTTGCAATTGCGGCACATGGATAAATTCTTACACACCCCACACAAGACCACTTCTCCAGCCATGGCAGCTAGACAGAGGGATAGGAAAGCGAAGACTACACAGGAAAATACTACCGATACACAACCAATATTTCCTAACGCACCACTGACACAAGAAGTAACTAACATTCAAAACCTGGTTACTAGTATTTCAGATGCCCTCACCCCTAAATTCGATGCTCTTAAAACTGAATTAAAACAGGATATCCTTTTGTTAACACAAGAAATACGGCAGTTCTCTGTTAGACTACAAGAAGTGGAACAGAGGGTGTCTGATCTAGAAGATACTACAAACATACATAGTTCAAAATTTGAAACAACAGAAACTAATATACAAAAAATCCAAAATAAACTGGAAGACTTAGAGAATCGCTCCAGAAGGAACAACATAAGAATTATCGGTCTTCCAGAAGAACATCAAAATGAGAACCTTGTCTCCTTTATCTCAGAGTCACTACCTAAAATTCTTAAAATACCAACCACACATCAACCTATACTAGTTGAAAGAGCACACAGACTAGGCTCCCCTTACACAGACAATAAAGGTAGAAATAGACCTAGGCCAATTTTAGCAAAATTATTAAACTACCAGGACAAAATTGCATTACTTCACTACTATCGTAAGCAGCAACCGATTACATTCAAAGGGGCTACAATCTTATTATTTCAGGATTTCTCTGCTGATACAGCAGCAAAAAGAAGGGAGCTTGCCCCTGCTTGCTCTAAATTTATTCAAAAAGGCCACCGAGCAATGATAATTTATCCCCACAAACTTAAGGTTATAGTACATGGAGAATCACATTGGTTCGAAGAAACCACTTCGGCTGAAATTTTTTTCAAAACACTTGACTCCCTAGACCAACAACAGAATGTAGAAGTGTAACAAACTTTAAAATCTAACAAAAGAATGTTTAGGAATGCAGACTTCCATTAGGGTAGACCCTTGTCCTTTGATAGACAAGAGTCATGGGATTTTTCCCCCTCACGTGTGTGACAGTTTTAAAGGAAAGGACCTCCCTCTAAGATGTGGGGTTTATTTTTATTTTTTTATTATTTTTTTTTTTTTTTTTTTCCCCTGTCTCTCTCTCCCTCAATCCCCGTCTTTATAGTTTAATACACTTATCTCCTAAATGGAAAAAATAGAAAAATGTAAGATTGTATCATGGAATGTAGGAGGCATCTCCACACCTATTAAACGCAAGGTAATTCTCACACAACTACGTAAGTTCCATACCGATATTGGTTTCATCCAGGAAACACATTTGTCCGCAGAGGAAACCTTAAAATTAAAAACCTCCTGGGTTAAAGATGTATACTTTGCTGCTGGTGTTGAGAGAAAGAGGGGGGTAGCAATACTAATAGGTAAAAAAATTAAGTCAGATGTTATTCACTGCGTGGCCGATCCGGGGGGGAGATATGTCATGTTAAAAATAAAGATTGCCAGGAAGATGTACACATTGTGTAATACATATGGCCCAAATGTGTTTGACTTAGAATATTGGGATAATCTCCAGTCAAAGCTCTTATCCTACACTGAAGGCTCTCTAATTATCGCCGGTGACTTCAATATGGCACCACAATGCCCACTAGACAGGCTAAGACAAGACACTAAATATCGGAAACAAAAAAGAGATAACTTAGAAACTAAAATGTATAAAAAAATTATGCACAATCTAGCTATATACGATATATGGAGAAATCAAAACCCAACCGCCCAGAACTTTACATGTCTTTCAAAAGCCCATAAAACCATGTCCAGAATAGATATCTTTTTGATTGACGAGCGTATTCCAACAACAAGTGTCAAAGCGACAATAATGCCAATATTACTTTCAGACCATGCACCCATCTCTCTTGAATTGTTAGTAGCACCTGCGCACCGTATTGCATCACGTTTCTTCTTTCCCTATCACTTAACATCTGACCTAAAATTTAAAAATTGCCTATTGAATAAATATAAAGAATATGTACACTTTAATAGAGATTACCTTAAAAACCCTGAAATATTTTGGGAAACAGCGAAAGCTGTAATGAGGGGGGAAATTATTGCCTATGGTGCCACTTTGCTAAAAAAAATTAGGCTAAGGGAAAAGGAATCTCATAAATTCTTGCTTAATTCTTATAATCAGTATTTATCGGATAGAACCCCTCTCAATTGGGCAAAATACCTACGCGCAAAAAGCGAGAGAGATGCCTTTGTACTATCTCAAGAAACACAAAAAGAATTAAGAATCCAAGCCAGAATGTACAGATACGGCAATAAGTCAGGTAGAATATTGGCTAAACTAATCAAAAATGAAAAAAAACAACTAAATATAGATAAACTGCACCATAAAGGGGAACTTGTCACTAAACCTGATGACATTCTGACAATATTCTATGAATATTTTAAAGAACTGTACGCGCCTAAAGCCAATGAGGCAAATAACTCGGATGACTTCTGGAGCAAAATTGAACATCCTACACTGGCTCCAGAAGACATTAGCAATCTGAATGCCCCCGTTTCGACGGAAGAGATTGAGAAAGTAATATCCAAATTATCTTTAAACAAAGCACCTGGCCCTGATGGTCTGCCTAGTGAATTCTATAAAATTATGCTTAGCGAAGCCACTCCGCATATCTGTACTCTTTTTAATAGCTTCTTTATTGATGGCAAACCCACCCCCCCATCCTTTTCTCAATCATATACAACATTAATACTTAAAGGAGGCAAAGATCCCGCTTGCAAAGAATCATATAGGCCTATAGCCCTCCTTAATGTTGATTATAAAATTTTAACAGCAGTATTGGCGGCTAGATTACAAGGGGTTCTTGCAAAAATCATCCACTCAGATCAATCAGGGTTTCTAAATAATAGAAACTCTGCTGCGAAAATTAGAGAGGTGTTGGTGGTGTCAGAATATCACAAGGTTATGTCTGACATAAATAGCGGGGGAGAGGGCATACAGGATCTTGCTATCATTTCTATTGATGCAGAGAAGGCATTTGACTCAATTATCCACGAGCATATATATTCTTCATTAAAACATTTTGGTATTAAAGGTAAATTTATTGACTTTATAGGAAACCTCTATGCCTTCTCTGCTACAAAATTGATAGTAAATAACAACTTCTCTCCCTCTATCCCTATAGGTAGAGGAACACGGCAGGGCTGCCCTCTCTCCCCGCTCCTCTTCAACATTGCCATTGAACCCTTGGCAATTAAAATAAGACAAACTCTAGATGGTATCAAAATTCATAATCATGAAATTAAGATCGGATTATATGCGGATGATCTACTTGTCTATATGGCAAATACTAAACTAAATATGCCGAAACTCTTCTCTATAATGGACAACTTTGGTTCCTTCTCGGGATATAAAGTAAACTACACGAAATCTGAGATATATTGGCTCAGGAATACTAAAAACTCGGTAACAAATTTACCATTTCGACAGGTCATAGATTCTTTTAAATATCTTGGGATTCATATCCCGGTCAGAACTGAGGATCTTTACAAACTTAATATCCCTCCAGTGCTAAAGGTAATTAAAGAAAAGCTTAAGCACTGGCATAATTTGCCAATATCACTATCAGGCCGAATAGCCCTATTTAAAATGGCCCTCCTCCCAAAATTACTCTATATTCTCCAGAATACACCTATATTACTATTAGGGAAAGATATTCGATTAATTAACAGCTCACTTACAGAATTCCTATGGCAAGGGAAAAGAGCAAAAATATCTTTGAGGAAACTCTCAGTACCAAGGGAATCTGGGGGACTGGCCTTGCCTGATATTTTGCTATATAATCTTTCTTTTCTTGCGCGTATACCTATAGACTGGATCATCTGCAATAACTACATTTTAAATAATGAATTAGAATCCAATGTCTGTTACCCATACGACCTAACTGCACTGCTCCACCTCGACCTAAAAGAAATTCCGATAGAAATTAAAAAGTTTAAAACAATCTACAATCCGATCAAAGCTTGGCAAAAAATAGCAAAGCTTCTTTCAATAAATAGCAAAGCCTCTCCATATCTTCCGATATTAGGAAATCCTAAATTCCAGGCAGGCATTCTTTCAGATGTCTTTAAAAGATGGCAATATACTGGTCTGACTAAGGTTTATCAAATAATTGATAAAGAAAGACAATGTATTAAATCATTTCAAGAACTAAATATAGACTTTAGCCTGCCAAATAAAGACTTTTTCGCATATTTACAACTTAGGCATTATGCGCTGGAATTAGTTAAAAAAAAAGGCTGGAACTGGAATATAGGTAAACTTGAAGACTGGTTGACACTAACCAGAAATGGCCATATTTCTATTGCACCGTGCTACTACTTTCTAGGTATCAATAAAGGTGCTTCTGTTCTAACACAATTGACTGCAAATTGGAATATACCAAATGTTTTGAATAATATAGAAACAAAAACCCTTCAACTTTCAATTAAAAAGATTACTCAAAACACACTCTCAGCTACATGGAGAGAGGCTCATATTAAATTTCTTCACAGGGCATATTTCACCCCGGAGATAGGCTACAAATGTGCTAACTTGGGATTTTATAAATGTCCCAAGTGTTCGTATCTGGCAGCCAATTTCTTGCATATGATATGGTACTGTCCAAGAGTCAGGAATCTTTGGTTTAAAGTAGAATACTGGCTAAAGAACGTACTTAAAATAACCCCTCTTTCTCTAACACTATTTCAGATAGTATTTGGATTAAGGGAACAACCCGGTAAACAAAGTAGTGAAAAGATTGTAATCTCCACTATATTAGCCACAAGGTATTTAATTTGTAAAAAATGGAAGACCCAGTCAATTCCATCTCTCCCTGAAGTTAAAAACTGTTTAAAAAAACAGTGTATATTAGAACAAAGGGATACAAACATAGAGAATGAGCAGGATGTCAAAAGATTCTTCAGTAACTGGGCAATTTTTAAAAAAATACTTTCTTCTACAGAAATAAACCACATAATCTTTCCGTTTCAGAATACAGAAATAGTCTTACTTGGAAACTGGTAGATAATAGAGAGAGAAAAATTCTTGCTGCGGGAGTGGGGGGGGGGAGCTGAGGGAAAGAGAAACTCTTCTTTTTTTTTTTTTTTTTTCTTCTCTCCTACACACGTGAGGGGGAGAAATGAGGTGGGATTGGGAAAATAAATAAAACCCCAAGACATTTCCATAGATGATCACATGGGATGTAACAACATTAATCAATATAACTTTAAATACCGAGGCTATCTAGATTGAATACAGAATTATTTAAACAAAGACATCGGCCCATGATACGGCTTCATAATTATTTCTACTCTTGTTTCTATCTGTTTACTTTGGATGACAATTGTATTATCTCTGACCTGTACTAACTTTATTTCGGATCTAGATACTTCCAAAGATAAATGTATAAAATACACTTAATGTAGCTTTAAATCTCCATCTTTATGTTCATGTTCATGTTCATGTTAAAATCATACTAACTTTGTGTAAATTTAGCAAACTCATTTTGATATATTTTGTTCTAATGGCTTTGTAGCTTGGTCTTTATATTTGTCTTCTGTACAAAATAGTAAATGTATGACATTGGATTTTTGGAATTTGTTTTGGTTTATAAATAAATAAAAAAAAATAAAAAAAATAATTATGCACACCTGATATAGGGTGTTGATGTCATTAGACCACACCCCTTCTCATTACAGAGATGCACATCACCTAATATGCTTAATTGGTAGTAGGCTTTCGAGCCTATACAGCTTGGAGTAAAACAACATGCATAAAGAGGAAGATGTGGTCAAAATACTCATTTGCCTAATAATTCTGCACTCCCTGTATATATATATTTTACTTTTTCTGTTTATTTATTTGTACAATCGATTAAGTTACAGCATGTTAACATCAAGATACTGTACATTGCAAAGATTCACATACATTTCTGAAACAACATTTCTTTTACATTTTTCATTTGAACATAATATCCTGAGATTACATATATATTTTATCAAAATTTGATACCCAGAGGAAAAAAAAAAAATACTCCAGCTGAAATACTTCTCCTCCTACCCCTATTTATTACTTTATACTTTTTTGGGGCAATTCCATAATAAAGGTACTATATCTGCCCTGTATCCGCATCCATCCTCATTAGGGGTTAATCACTCGCAGTTAATATTGACTGTTCCTAGAAAGGACTCTGATCACGCATATGTATTTTGGTGTATTGGATGTTTTACTGTATTTTATACGTTTATTTTAATAAATTGTTTATCTTGAAGCCCTTGGAAGATTGTTAGTCTGCCAGTATAAAAACAGGTGTGCGCAGTGAATGAGCTTACTATAGCTCCATCTCATGTGAGTAGGATACCGTCAAAACACATTCTTTTTACTATTGGGTATATCACAGAGTTACACTATATATTGTTTTTAATTTTTTCACTTTGAGGATTTCTTTCAAGACCATCGGATTTAATCACAATATTCACTAGACATATCCTTTATATTTTGTATATATTATAGATCTTTGGATCGTTTATTGAAATCTTTATTATACTCATTGTCTTTTTGACATCCGCTATCACATTTATTTTTCACTATATCTGCTGCCAAAAAACTGCACTTATAATAGATATTTTAATATATGCACTATCTATTCTCGTATCCATAATATGAGATGACCATTTCTCCATTATATAATTTAAGTTACTACTCCCTCCTTAAGCTAATAGTATTTTATACCATTGTGAGATGGAGTGTAACCCATTTCTAACTAAGAACAACCATTGTTCCAATACATTCCAGTTATAGTCAAAGCCATATTTGGATACTAACTTCTTTGTATAGTGCCTTACTTGTAAATATGCGTAAAAATCTTTATTATACAATCCAAACTTATTTTTAAGATATTCAAATGTTTTCATGGTATGACCCTCTTTATCCAGGAGCTGATGTATACAACCTAACCCCTTTTCTTACTCTTCCGGCTGCTAAATACCCCCCCCAGACACCCCTTCTGGAAACTCCAGATTTCTTTATTTCTTTAGGAATTTTTCAGCTTTTATATGCAGGATGGAAGTGAGATGATATGGATAGATCAGATTTTCTTCTAATTCTATGGGGCTGATTTATCAATGTGCGGGTGGACATGATCTGCGGTAGATATGTGCAATGCTAAAAATTTTGTTTTGTTTAGTTTTTATTAGTTAAATAAATAATTTTGTTTAGGTAAATTTGTTTAGTTAAGTTTAAAAAAAATTGTTTCGGCAAATTAGTTATGTTAAGTTAAATCGTTTTTTGGATCTGTTTGTTTTTTCGCATACACTCTTTATTCATATGCATTATTCTATTCTGAAATTTAGAATAGAATAATGCATATGAATAAAGAATGGATTCGAAAAAATGAAAGGATCCGAAAAAACTATTTAACTTAACATAACTAATATGCCGGCAATTGCCGAAACAAAATTATCTAAAACTGCTGCCACCGCCACCCACATCGCCGACACTAAATAAAGCTATTAACCCCTAAACCGCCATCCCCCCATATCGCCAACACTACCTAAACCTATTAACCCCTAAACCGCAGCCCCCCACATTTCTGACACTAAATTAACCTATTAACCCCTAAACTGTCGTACCCCGACATCATCAACACTAACTAAACCCCTAAACCGCAGTTCCCCAAAATCGCTGAAACTAACTAAAACACTAAATAAACCTATTAACAACTAAACCTCCGATCTCAAACATCGCCAACACTAACTAAACCTATTAACCCCTAAACCACAGTTCCCCAACATCGCCGACACTAACTAAACCTATTAACACCTAAACCACCGTACACCCACATTGCCAACACTAACTAAAACACTAAATAAACCTATTAACCCCTAAACCACCGTACAGCCACAAGGCCAAAACTAACTAAACCTATTAACCCCTAAACTGCCGCCCCCACATCGCAACAAGCTAAATTAAACTATATTAACCCCTAAACCTAACATCCCCTAACTTTAACATAATTAAAATAGACCTAAATTAAAGATACAATTATTTACTAACTACCTAGTTAAAATAAATACAAACTTATCTGTGAAATAAAAATAAAACCTAAGCTTACACTAATAAAACCTAACATTACTAAAAATAATAAAAATAAACACTAAATAAAAAAAAAATTAAAAAAAATACCATTACAAAAAATAATAAACGAAATTATCCAAATTTTTTTTTCCTATTCTAAAACCCCGTTTAAAAAAAAAAAAAAAACACCCCAAAGTAAAAAAACCCTAATCTATAATAAACTACCAAGGGCCTTTTGTAGGGCATTGCCCTAAAGTTAACAGCTCTTTTACAAAAAAATAAAACAAACACCCCCTAACAATACAAATCGCCTCCCCCCAAACCCACAAAAACATAATTTATGCTTACCTGATAAATTTATTTCTCTTGTAGTGTATCCAGTCCACGGATCATCCATTACTTATGGGATATTAACTCCTCCCCAACAGGAAGTGCAAGAGGATTCACCCAGCAGAGCTGCTATATAGCTCCTCCCCTAACTGCCATTACCAGTCATTCGACCGAAAACATGCAGAGAAAGGAAAACCATAAGGTACAGTGGTGACTGTAGTTTAATGGAAAAATTACCTGCCTTAAAGTGACAGGGCGGGCCGTGGACTGGATACACTACAAGAGAAATAAATTTATCAGGTAAGCATAAATTATGTTTTCTCTTGTTAAGTGTATCCAGTCCACGGATCATCCATTACTTATGGGATACCAATACCAAAGCTAAAGTACACGGATGACGGGAGGGACAGGCAGGCTCTTTATACGGAAGGAACCACTGCCTGAAGAACCTTTCTCCCAAAAACAGCCTCCGAAGAAGCAAAAGTGTCAAATTTGTAAAATTTGGAAAAAGTATGAAGAGAAGACCAAGTTGCAGCCTTGCAAATCTGTTCAACAGAAGCCTCATTCTTAAAGGCCCAAGTGGAAGCCACAGCTCTAGTAGAATGTGCTGTAATTCTTTCAGGAGGCTGCTGTCCAGCAGTCTCATAGGCTAACCGTATTATGCTACGAAGCCAAAAGGAGAGAGAGGTAGCCGAAGCTTTTTGACCTCTCCTCTGACCAGAATAAACGACAAACAGGGAAGACGTTTGTCGAAAATCCTTAGTTGCCTGTAGATAAAATTTCAGGGCACGGACTACATCTAGATTGTGTAGCAGACGTTCCTTTTTCGAAGAAGGATTAGGACACAAAGATGTAACCACAATCTCTTGATTGATATTCCTGTTAGTGACCACCTTAGGTAGGAACCCAGGTTTAGTACGCAGAACTACCTTGTCTGAATGAAAAATCAGATAAGGAGAATCACAATGTAAGGCAGATAACTCAGAGACTCTTCGAGCCGAGGAAATCGCCATTAAAAACAGAACTTTCCAAGATAACAACTTGATATCAATGGAATGAAGGGGTTCAAACGGAACCCCCTGTAAAACATTAAGAGCTAAGTTCAAACTCCATGGTGGAGCAACAGTTTTAAACACAGGCTTGATCCTAGCTAAAGCCTGACAAAAAGCTTGAACGTCCGGAACTTCTGACAGACGTTTGTGTAAAAGAATGGACAGAGCTGAATCTGTCCCTTTAAGGAACTAGCGGATAAACCCTTTTCTAAACCTTCTTGTAGAAAAGACAATATCCTCGGAATCCTAACCTTACTCCATGAGTAACTCTTGGATTCGCACCAATATAAGTATTTGCGCCATATCTTATGGTAAATCTTTCTGGTAACAGGCTTCCTAGCCTGTATTAAGGTATCAATAACTGACTCAGAAAAACCACGTTTTGATAAAATCAAGCGTTCAATTTCCAAGCAGTCAGCTTCAGAGAAATTAGATTTTGATGTTTGAAGGGACCCTGGATCAGAAGGTCCTGTTTCAGAGGTAGCGACCAAGGTGGACAGGATGACATGTCCACTAGATCTGCATACCAAGTCCTGCGTGGCCATGCAGGCGTTATTAGAATCACTGATGCTCTCTCCTGTTTGATTCTGGCAATCAATCGAGGAAGCATCGGGAAGGGTGGAAACACATAAGCCATCCCGAAGGTCCAAGGTGCTGTCAAAGCATCTAACAGAACCGCTCCCGGATCCCTGGATCTGGACCCGTAACGAGGAAGCTTGGCGTTCTGTCGAGACGCCATGAGATCTATCTCTGGTTTGCCCCAACGTCGAAGTATTTGGGCAAAGACCTCCGGATGAAGTTCCCACTCCCCCGGATGAAAAGTCTGACGACTTAAGAAATCCGCCTCCCAGTTCTCCACTCCCGGGATGTGGATTGCTGACAGGTGGCAAGAGTGAGACTCTGCCCAGCGAATTATATTTGATACTTCCATCATTGCTAGGGAGCTTCTTGTCCCTCCCTGATGGTTGATGTAAGCTACAGTCGTGATGTTGTCCGACTGAAACCTGATGAACCCCCGAGTTGTTAACTGGGGCCAAGCCAGAAGGGCATTGAGAACTGCTCTCAATTCCAGAATGTTTATTGGTAGGAGACTCTCCTCCTGATTCCATTGTCCCTGAGCCTTCAGAGAATTCCAGACAGCGCCCCAACCTAGTAGGCTTGCGTCTGTTGTTACAATTGTCCAGTCCGGCCTGCTGAATGGCATCCCCCTGGAAAGATGTGGCCGAGAAAGCCACCATAGAAGAGAATTTCTGGTCTCTTGATCCAGATTCAGAGTAGGGGACAAGTCTGAGTAATCCCCATTCCACTGACTTAGCATGCACAATTGCAGCGGTCTGAGATGTAGACGTGCAAAGGGTACTATGTCCATTGCTGCTACCATTAAGCCGATCACCTCCATGCATTGAGCTAGTGACGGGTGTTGAATGGAATGAAGGACACGGCATGCATTTTGAAGCTTTGTTAACCTGTCTTCTGTCAGGTAAATCTTCATTTCTACAGAATCTATAAGAGTCCCCAAGAAGGGAACTCTTGTGAGTGGAAAGAGAGAACTCTTCTTTTCGTTCACCTTCCATCCATGCAACCTTAGAAATGAACCTTACTAACTCTGTATGAAACTTGGCAGTTTGAAAGCTTGAAGCTTGTATCAGAATGTCGTCTAGGTACGGAGCTACCGCAATTCCTTGCGGTCTTAGTACCGCCAGAAGAGCACACAGAACCTTTGTGAAGATTCTCGGAGCCGTAGCCAATCCGAATGGAAGAGCTACAAACTGGTAATGCCTGTCTAGAAAGGCAAACCTTAGATACCGGTAATGATCTTTGTGAATCGGTATGTGAAGGTAAGCATCCTTTAAATCCACTGTGGTCATGTACTGACCCTTTTGGATCATGGGTAAAATTGTCCGAATAGTTTCCATTTTGAACGATGGAACTCTTAGGAATTTGTTTAGGATCTTTAAATCCAAGATTGGCCTGAAAGTTCCCTCTTTTTTGGGAACCACAAACAGATTTGAGTAAAACCCTTGTCCTTGTTCCGACCGCGGAACCGGATTGATCACTCCCATTAATAAAAGATCTTGTACGCAGCGTAGAAACGCCTCTTTCTTTATTTGGTTTGTTGACAACCTTGACAGATGAAATCTCCCTCTTGGGGGAGAGAATTTGAAGTCTAGAAGGTATCCCTGAGATATGATCTCTAACGCCCAGGGATCCTGGACATCTCTTGCCCAAGCCTGGGCGAAGAGAGAAAGTCTGCCCCCCACTAGATCCCTTCCCGGATTGGGGGCCCTCGATTCATGCTGTCTTAGGGGCAGCAGCAGGTTTCCTGGCCTGCTTGCCCTTGTTCCAGGACTGGTTAGGTCTCCAGCCTTGTCTGTAGCGAGCAACAGCTCCTTCCTGTTTTGGTGCAGAGGAAGTTGATGCTGCTCCTGCTTTGAAATTACGAAAGGAACGAAAATTAGACTGTCTAGCCTTAGGTTTGGCTCTGTCTTGAGGCAGGGCATGGCCTTTACCTCCTGTAATGTCAGCGATAATTTCTTTCAACCCGGGCCCGAATAAGGTCTGCCCTTTGAAAGGTATATTAAGCAATTTAGATTTAGAAGTAACGTCAGCTGACCAGGATTTTAGCCACAGTGCTCTGCGTGCCTGAATGGCGAATCCGGAATTCTTAGCCGTAAGTTTAGTTAAATGTACTACGGCATCTGAAATAAATGAGTTAGCTAACTTAAGGGCTTTAAGCTTGTGTGTAATCTCATCTAATGGAGCTGATTCAAGTGTCTCTTCCAGAGACTCAAACCAAAATGCTGCTGCAGCCGTGACAGGCGCAATGCATGCAAGAGGTTGCAATATAAAACCTTGTTGAACAAACATTTTCTTAAGGTAACCCTCTAACTTTTTATCCATTGGATCTGAAAAGGCACAGCTATCCTCCACCGGGATAGTGGTACGCTTAGCTAAAGTAGAAACTGCTCCCTCCACCTTAGGGACCGTTTGCCATAAGTCCCGTGTGGTGGCGTCTATTGGAAACATCTTTCTAAATATCGGAGGGGGTGAGAACGGCACACCGGGTCTATCCCACTCCTTAGTAACAATTTCAGTAAGTCTCTTAGGTATAGGAAAAACGTCAGTACTCGCCGGTACCGCAAAATATTTATCCAACCTACACATTTTCTCTGGTATTGCAACTGTGTTACAATCATTCAGAGCCGCTAACACCTCCCCTAGTAATACACTGAGGTTTTCCAGCTTAAATTTAAAATTTGAAATATCTGAATCCAGTTTGTTTGGATCAGAACCGTCACCCGCAGAATGAAGCTCTCCGTCCTCATGTTCTGCAAATTGTGACGCAGTGTCTGACATGGCCCTAATATTATCAGCGCACTCTGTTCTCACCCCAGAGTGATCACGCTTACCTCTTAGTTCTGGTAATTTAGCCAAAACTTCAGTCATAACAGTAGCCATATCCTGTAATGTGATTTGTAATGGCCGCCCAGATGTACTCGGCGCTACAATATCACGCACCTCCCGAGCGGGAGATGCAGGTACTGACACGTGAGGCGAGTTAGTCGGCATAACTCTCCCCTCGTTGTTTGGTGAAATATGTTCAATTTGTACAGATTGACTTTTATTTAAAGTAGCATCAATACAGTTAGTACATAAATTTCTATTGGGCTCCACTTTGGCTTTAGCACATATAGCACAGATATCTTCCTCTGAATCAGACATGTTTAACACACTAGCAAATAAACTAGCAACTTGGAAATACTTTTCAAGTAATTTACTATAATATGAAAACGTACTGTGCCTATAAGAAGCACAGAAAAAGTTATGACAGTTGAAAATTAATAAACTGAAAAGTTATAGCATCAAATCTTTGTAAAAAACACAATTTTAGCAAAGGATTGCTCCCATTAGCAAAGGATAACTAACCCTGATAGCAGAAAAAAAAATAAATTAAAAAAAATACAGAAATAAACGTTTTTTTTATCACAGTCAACTACAATCTCACAGCTCTGCTGTGAGTGATTACCTCCCTCAAAACAAGTTTTGAAGACCCCTGAGTTCTGTAGAGATGAACCGGATCATGCAGGGAAGACAATAAACTTCTGACTGAATTTTTTGATGCGTAGCAAAAGCACCAAAAAAGGTCCCTCCCCCTCACACATAACAGTGAGAGAGATCAGTAAACTGTCATAAATTAAATAAAACGACTGCCAAGTGGAAAAAAATAGTGCCCAAAACATTTTTTCACCCAGTACCTCAGAAAATTAAACGATTTTACATGCCAGCAAAAAACGTTTAACATTAATAAATTGAGTGTTATTAAAAAGCCTGTTGCTAGTCCCTGCAAATTAGGCTAAAGTTTTATGCATACAGTATAATTCCAGTGAAGTGCCATTCCCCAGAATACTGAAGTGTAAAATATACATACATGACAGCCTGATACCAGTTGCTGCTACTGCATTTAAGGCTGAGTTTACATTATATCGGTATGGCAGAATTTTCTCATCAATTCCATTGTCAGAAAATAATAAGCTGCTACATACCTCTTTGCAGATTAATCTGCCCGCTGTCCCCTGATCTGAAGTTTACCTCTCCTCAGATGGCCGAGAAACAGCAATATGATCTTAACTACTCCGGCTAAAATCATAGAAAAACTCAGGTAGATTCTTCTTCAAATTCTACCAGAGAAGGAATAACACACTCCGGTGCTATTATAAAATAACAAACTTTTGATTGAAGGTATGAAACTAAGTATAATCACCACAGTCCTCTCACACATCCTATCTATTCGTTGGGTGCAAGAGAATGACTGGTAATGGCAGTTAGGGGAGGAGCTATATAGCAGCTCTGCTGGGTGAATCCTCTTGCACTTCCTGTTGGGGAGGAATTAATATCCCATAAGTAATGGATGATCCGTGGACTGGATACACTTAACAAGAGAAATAAAAATAAACCTAATCTACCCATTTCCCTATTCTGCTCTTTTACTGCCCTTAAAAGGGCATTCAGTTCTTTTTCGGCCCATTAAAATAAAAAAAGCAATAATCTAAGAAAAAAAACACCCCCAAAAAAACAAAGAAAAAACCTAACAATAACCCCAAAATCGGTACTCACAGTTGCTGAAGTCCGGTGAAAGATCTTCATCCCATTGGCGAAGCATCTTTATCCAGGTGGCTCCATCTTCATCCATCGCGGGACCGGCATCTTCTTCTTCCCTGCACAGGCCGAGTGGTCAATTCATAGAGGTCCAGGCAAAGGTTCATTGGTCTGACGTGGAGCTCTTTATGCGATCGTCCACCGCACACTGAGGATTCAATGCAAGGTACCCCTTTTATACTGGGGTACCATTGCATTCCTATTGGCTGTAAATTAAAATCAGCTAATAGGAATTAGAGCTGCTTAAATCCTATTGGCTGATTTGAACAGCCAATAGGATTTAAGCAGCTCTCATTCCTATTGGCTGAAATCAGTCAACTGCTCCGCCTCCGCTGGGATGAAGATAGAAGATGAAATAAGTAAAAAACAGAGGCGCCACCATGACCTAGTACCACCAACACATGTATATAACAGGATAGCAGGTAGATGTGAATACTCACAAACATGAAGCACCCCACGTTTGTGAGTATTCACATCTACCTGCTATCCTGTTATATACATGTATTGGTGGTACTAGGTCATGGTGGCGCCTCTGTTTTTTACTTATTTCAGATTTTGAATACTAGGACAGCCATCCTTCGACAGAGTGCTGCCTCGACGTTTGGATTCTTTTGTCACCTTGGTTATATGGACTTTTTTATGTCTGTGCAAACACTGTTCTATTACCATATTTGGGGTATAGTATCTGAGTTTTAGGCTTTGTCTGCATTTCATAGGGGCTCTTTATATTATCATATATATTTATTTCTGCTCAATATATATATACACAATACCAAGGAAGCGCCCCCTAAGGGCGTGGTGTGTGTTGTACACATCACTCTCTATATCACTGAAGATAGAAGATGCCGGTCCCGCGATAGATACAGATTGAGCCGTCTGGATGAAGATGCTTCGCTGCTGGGATGAAGATCTTTTGCCAGACTTCAGCAACATTGAGTACCGATTTTGGGGTTAGTGTTAGGTATTTTTCTGGTTTTTTGGGGGTGTTTTTTTTTTAAGTTCAGGGCTTTTTTTATTTTAATGGGCCGAAAAAGACCTGAATGCCCTTTTAAGAGCAGTAAAAGAGCTGAATGCCCTTATTTGTTTGTAAAAGAGCTGTAAACTTTATTGCAATTCCCTACAAAAGGCCCTTGGTAGTTTATTATAGATTAGTTTGTTTTTTTTGGGGGTGTTTGTTTTTTTAAATGGGGTATTAGAATAGGAATAATTTTTATTATTTTGGATAATTTTGTTTGTTATTTTTTGTAATGGCAGTTTTTTTTATTTTTTGTAATTTTAGTGTTTATTATTTTTTCTAATTGTAGTTTTAATTTTTTTATAGTAATGTTAGGTTTTTTTATTTTTAGTAATGTTAGGTTTTTTATTTTTAGTAATGTTAGGTTTTATTAGTTTAAGCTTAGGTTTTATTTTTATTACTAGGTAGTTAGTAAATAGTTATATTGTAGCTAGCTTAGGTTTGTTTTTTTTCATAGGTAAGTTTGTATTTATTTTTAGAGTTTTCTATCAATGTCGGCGGTTTAGGGGTTAAAAGGTATAGTTAGTGTTGGTGATGTTTGGGAACGGCGGTTTAGGGATTAATAGGTTTAGTTAGTGTTGTCAATGTTTGGGAATGGCGGTTTAGGGGTTAATAGCTTTATTTAGTGATTTCGTTAGTGTCGGTGATGTCGGGGAACTGCAAAAATTCCGAATATGAATAAAGAATGCATCCGAAAAAAAGATTTATTCATTTTTGGAATTTTTCGGAATTTTAGTTATGGTGCTGATTCAGAAATTTGGATTCATTCAAATCTCCGAATCGGCCAAAATTTGCCCGAAACCGAATTGCACAAGTCTAATCTGCTGTAGCGGATCATGCCCGCCCCACATCGATAAATGCCAACAGTGTATGCTGTCTGCATTTATCATTGCACAAGCATTTAGTGTGAAATGCTTGTGCAATGCCACCACCTAAACATTAGCGGCCAATCAACCACTAGCAAGGGGTGTCAATCATCCCAATCGTATCTGATAGGGATGATTGCTGTCTGCTGCCTCAGAGGTGGTGGACGAGTTAAGTACCGCTGCTTCTTAACTCCTGATTCTGGCGAGCCTAATGGCTTGCGCTGAATAAGCAGCATTGACTGCTTGATAAATCAGTCCCCAAATCTGTATAATAAGGATTTCCACTAAGCTATTCTATTACTATTTTACTAAAACCAACTAAATTATATGGTTCCAGATCTGGGAGTGATAAGCCACCATTTTGTTTTAATATACAATATACGTAAAAACGCTATTATTGGTTTCTTATTCTGCCTTATAAACTTTACAACAGCTGCATAAAAAGATATTTTATCCTTTCTTTTTGATAGAGTTGGTACATTTTGAACTATATAAAAGATTTTAGGGATAGAGATGATTCTTATTTAAAAAGCAGAAATATAAAGCTTAGGAGCTTGCCTATTTTTGGTTCAGTACCTGGGTAATGCTTGCTTATTGTTGGCTAAATGTAGCCACCAATAAGCAAGCGCTATCCATGGTGCTGAACCTAAAATGGGCCGGCTCCTAAGCTTTACTTTCCTGCTTTTTAAATAAAGATAACAAGAGAACGTAAAAAATTGATAATAGGAGTAAATTCGAAAGTTGCTTAAAATTGAAAGCTCTATCTGAATAATTAAAGAAAGAATTTGGGTTTAGTGTCCCTTTAAAGTGTTTTTTTTTTTTTTAAATTAAATGTTTTTATTAAACTTTTCAAACATTAATACAGGAAATGCATTTGTATGAGTACAATCAGCAGACTTATACGGAATATGAAGAATATCGGAGGAACCTATGAATACAAAACTACATCCATCAGTGCTTTGAATTGCTATTAAAAGCTGAAAGTATAGGTAGCCCTCAGTTTACGCCGGGGTTAGGTTCCAGGAGGAATGGTTGTAAATCGAAACCGTTGTAAATTGAAACCCAGTTTATAATGTAAGTCAATGGGAAGTGAGGGAGTTAGGTTCCAGGCCCCTCTCAAAATTGTCTTAAGTAACACCTAGTACATTATTTTTAAAGGTTTGAAATGAAGACTTTAAATGCTAAACAGCATTATAAACCTAATAATATAGATTGTATCATCATCAAACTAAGTTTAATGAACAAAAACATTTGCTAAACATCACCTAATAAAATAATTACACAACAGATTGCATCATCATCAAACTAAGTTTAATAAACAAAAACGTTTTTTTTAACTTGCATTTTTCTGCAATCAGTTCTCTGCATTGTTAGCATGTTAGATAATATTGGTTCTGCACCTATTCTATGCATTTCAATCTGCAGTGATTAATAGGCAGTTAGGCATCCTCATCTCAAGCAGCTGGACAGGAAGATAATAGGGAAGTGATCTTGCTCGATAGCTCTGGTCTGCTCTGTGTACACAGATCAATTTCAGGCTGTAAACTAGCTTAATTTTGCTGAAACACAAGCGGACAGCTCCACCTACTGGCTATTTTAATTAGTGCACTGATTTCTAATGCATTGTAATAGCATTCCCATGATTGAAAAAAAAAGGTTGTTATTCTGAAGCGGCGCAAATTGAAGCGCCGTAAACCGAGGACCACCTGTACACGTTTTATGCATCCAATACTTTTGCCAGGTCCCAAAGATAACTCTTGTTGTTAGGAGACTTCTACATTTTATCTTCAACAGATTATAATTATTCAAACATATGAACAACACATTTTGACTTGAAACTGACTAACATAATAATACATCACAACAATTCCTATAGCCTCCCTTGTTCCCAGATATACATGATGTCAGCAATAAAGTCTTGTTTACCTATGTAGGTGTAGAGTATTTTTTTTTCTAGAGATAGAACATAATCTACTTATCTTAACCACATGGCATAGCTGGAGGCTTGGACTTTCTTTCAGAATCTAGGTTTAAAAGGTCTGGCACAGTTAAGTATACAATGAAGTATTTTTTTCCGGTATATACAAGTAATAGGGGGAATATTGTTCAATAAAACTATAGTAGGCAAGAGTGGAAATGATGTGCCTAAAGTTGAATCGATACATTTGTTTATATCATACCAATAGGTTTGAAGAAGAGGGCAGGACCACCAAATGTGGGGTAAGGTGCCTGTTTCTCCACAATGGGGCCTATCTATCAAGCTCCGAATGCTCTGAGCAGGTGGACAGACATCGCCGGAATTCAACCCGATCGAGTACGATCGGGTTGATTGACATCCCCTGCTGGCGGCCCATTGGCCGCGAGTCTGCAGGGGGCGGCGTTGCACCAGCAGCTCTCCACATTCAGCGAGGTCTTGTAGACCTGATCTGCACTGTTGGATCAGGTGCGCAAGAACTATGATAAATAGGCCTCAATGTCTCCAACATAGGGATGAGGAATTAAGGAAGATACTGTGGAGACGCTGAGGGGTTAAATACCATCTAGAGAGCAGTTTGTAATTCATTTCTGCTAATGATAATGATATAGATAATTTTTTGGTTTCTTTGAAGATGTGATTCCATTGAGTGTCTGTCAGAGTAATATTTAATTCTTTTTCCCATTTTGTGATAAATTATGTTTTTTGGCGGGGATGGCATCTCTTTTTTTTATTTTTTATTGGAGAATAACGACAATAGAATAAGACAAAATTACAATCTGAAATTCCCAGAACAAGGAATCTTTAAGAGTAGTTATATAAATCAAACTTACAAAATAAGAAAAAGCAAGTCATGAATCAGGTAGATTTTAACTCTCACAAACAAAAGACAGTTTGGAGCACCAAAAAACGAGTGAAAAACAAAAATTTTTTATTTATAACAATAGGGTTACATAACCGGTGTTTAATCACCTTCCGAAAGTACACAAGTCTACTGATAATGTCCAGGGGAGACCAATTGTCAGCGGAATCGGCTTACTTACTGAACATCTTTCAGAATGGCTGGATGACATTCTACAGCCAATGGTAAACACCCTTTGGAGCTTTTTAGCTGACACAAAACATGTCCTGAATTTACTCACTGACGTAACTTGGCAAAGCAATTATTATTGGTTAACTGTTGATGTCAAGTCTCTCTATTCCACTATACCCCATGAGAAGGGACTTGAGGCTTTAGAATTCTTCCTCTCCAGATGGTACACGGGGAACCGGGCATTTATTGCATATGTTTTAAGAGTCACTAGGTTCCTTCTCACCCACAACTATTTCCTGTTTGAGGGGGAGTTCTTTCTCCAGAGGCGGGGGACGGCTATGGGGGCCAAGTTTGCCCCCTCGTACGCCAACCTATTTATGGGTTGGTGGGAGTTCTCCCATGTCTTTGGGGAGCGAAACCCCTTCAGACAGGAGATAGTGTGGTATAGACGGTTCATAGACGACCTGTTGTTCATCTGGAAGGGATCGAGAGAAGATCTGGAAGAGTTTATTAAGGGTCTCAACCAAAACACGGCAGGGATCAGTTTTACTTCAGATGTTCAGGAACACACAGTTAACTTTTTAGACATCACACTGAAGGGCCAGACAGGTCAGAAAATTAGGACTGAAACCTATCGAAAACCGATTTCAGGTAACTCACTCCTACATGCAACCAGCTGCCATCCAAAGAAGGTTTTTAAAGGGGTAGCAAGAGGGCAGTTTATCCGCTTAAGAAGAAATTGTACTAGTCAGCGTATATACGAAGAACAAGCGGATGAGCTTACGACTAGGTTGTTAGAAAGAGGTTACCAAAAGTCGATAGTTACTAAGGAAAGAAATTTGGTCAGTAGAATGGACAGGGCCAAGTTACTTGAACAATCTAAAAGAAGGCCAAAAAACAGCAATGGGAACAGGAAGCAGGCTAGGAGAGAGTGGGAACAACTAAAAGAGGGTAACAAAATTTTGTTCATAACTGATTATTCACGACAGTACCATCAGATATGCCAGATAATCAAAAGTAACTATCAACTACTCTCGGCTGATGATGCATTAAAAGATACAGTGAATGAAGGCATACGATTCGCTTACAAAAGGAATCGTACGATTGGTAACATAATAGCCCCCACTAGACTGAAGCAGGAAGAGACCAGTGGCTCAACCTGGTTGAGACTTAATGGTACATTTAGATGCAATTATCTTTCCTGCAAGGCATGTGAAAGAGTGGTAGTGGGGGATTCATTTAGGTCTCTAGTCACAGGTGAAACTTTCCAGAAGAGACTGTGCCTAAACTGCCGGTCAAATTTCGTGGTATATCTAATATCATGCACACATTGTGCCCTCCAATATGTAGGTCTAACGACCAGGGAGGCACGAGTTAGAATAAAGGAACATCTGGCTGATATAAGAGCAGGTGAATTAACAACGCCTCTGATCAATCACTTTTCCGTGATACACCAAAAAGATCCCAGGTACTTTTCGTGGACTATCATAGAGAAGGTCCCTGTACAGAATAGAGGACTGGATA
Organism: Bombina bombina; assembly: GCF_027579735.1. NCBI lineage: Eukaryota > Metazoa > Chordata > Amphibia > Anura > Bombinatoridae > Bombina > Bombina bombina. The sequence continues at coordinate 185,056 of NW_026511547.1, forward strand.
GAACACGGAAACTGGGAGAAAGGGAGGCCTTCTGGATTTTTAGGTTGAGAACCAGGTCTCCAGAGGGCCTGAACTCAGAATTCGATTTAATTAATTTTTGGTAGCTGTAGTAATTCCCTTATAATTTCATACTACACAAATAATTTCTAACCAGCACTTAAAAATTTAAAAAGTTTATAAATATAAACTACATTAATTATAAATGCACACAACAAAAGATAACCCAATCAAAATATATATTTCAGTACTTGATATCTAACTAGTTGTAGAACAATGCCCACACGATTGTAATAAGGTAACAGTGAGCAAAAGCTTTACAGTGTTCCGTTCACAGAGCAGATCCATTACAGTATTCTTAGGGATAGAAAATATCTGCTTAAATTTCATATTATCGTCAACCTTAATTGCACAAACCCCCCCCCCCCCCAAACCCCGCTTCCACCCCCTCCCCTCCCCTTTAGCGCAACAGACGCACACTATACAGATAGAGCTATTCAGCCGCATCTATTAGGGTTAAACGTACATTTATTGAGTGAGGGCTCTTCGCTTTGTGAGGTTACTTTGGAGAAACCATCTAACAAAAGGCCAGGGGTACCGCTAACACACCTCCTCCACATATATTATTAAAGTGGAAGGCGGATTAGTGCTGTGGAAGCGATGGGGCATGCAAGCCTATAGGGCGGAACTAGAGGTGTGATTCACACGTCACTCATGTAAACAAATACACACGCATCCTCGAACAGCTGTAATCAAATCCCCTTTTTTGCTATGAAAGTTTGTACACAAAGGGATAGTGGGCATTATCAGACCCAGGCAGTCTCAGGTCCCACAAACTTTTTCTATTCTAAGATGTTGTAACGTTCAGGATACGTAAGATATTAGACAGCATTACATACACGGAGATATGTTGATATAAAAATGGGAAAAGATAAATGCAAATTTTGCTAATATAAGCTATAAGTCTAATTAAATACAACTACAATTTGTTTCAGCAGTTAATTAGATGTGACGATGGGCACTTTTGTGCGGTCTGTGTGTCGGCAAAGGAAAGTTTACAGTTAAAACTTTAAGAGGGCTGCACAGACTTCGCCACACCTAATAACATTAGTGATGTCAGTAGGCAACACAGGTGTCTGATAAATTAGGAAGTTGAACATTGGTCAACCATTAGAAAGGTGTGAATTTCACACCCAATTGAAACACAGAGGTGGATTTTAAGCTGTGAATTTTACTAACACTTTTAAGCAGGCTAGGATTAAGGCACACGCCGAAACCGGTCAGCCTTTTTGTTCTCTGTTTTTTCGTTTTATTGTTTATACACTCTTACCCTGGGGTTATGTAACCCTATTGTTATAAATAAAAAAAAAAATTTGTTTTTCACTCGTTTTTTGGTGCTCCAAACTGTCTTTTGTTTGTGAGACTTGAATTGTTTGGCCATTGTGAGCACACTCAGCGAGTTCAAACACCTTTTAATTCCCCTATTGCGGAGGTTTAGCAATTCCCAGCTTGGATACTCACCAGCATCACAAGAATATCAACAACACCACTTGGATACAAGAGAAAGATTAACCTAAACAGGACTGTGGTGAGTTTCTTTGCAATATAATCAAAAGTGATATTACTTGACTGCATTGGAGAGTTTCATATTCATATACACATGTCATTTTCATTCGAATTTGGCTATAGTCAGGGGAGATTGGGGTGACCCGCTGACATAGCAAGTTTATGAACTTTTGTTTGTTCAATCAAGCTGGCGGTGCAATTGTGATTTATTATTATTTTTACATATGAAATTACACACTCCGTACACACCCAACCAAGCATCCCCCACTTCTCACAGATTTTAACTCTACCGATAACACTCGCGAGATTATATAAATCACTTCAAACAAAATTTCAGCAATATGTATTAGTCTGAAAAGTACCACCTTTCTTATATAGAAATAAAAGACATTATAATCAATTAATTGTGCTTTGTAAGTGATATTTACAGACTTAAATATATCCTTTGAGACCTTATTCTAGGGCATACACCTGTCTCAAGTATATTCACTCTAGTGTCTAGCAAAAAAGTATCATCAATTGGACTTTGTACATAGCATACAGAATTTAAACTAATAAGGCCTCCTATGGCCTAAGACGGACAATGATTCAGAAAGGGGAAAGGAAAAAGGAAAAGAGAAAAAAAAGGGATCTCATTACCTTTTTCCTTAATTTAGGCATAAAAGAACTATCTGCTATTTCCTCCCTCGACAGCCCTTCCCACTTCTTCAAACAAAGGGAGAAAAGGTTGAAGCTCAGTGAGAGTAATATAATTTTTAAAGGGATACAGTATGTGTATTTGGATATTAAGGGGAGAGGTTTTGATTATGTCTTCCCAATTAGAAATGAAGTTATGAATACTCGAGTCTAACTGCGTGTCAACTAAATTTTGTTCTAAAGTAATTTGACGATTTTTATGTTTTATCTTAGAATTCCTTAAAACTGAGTGATTTTCGAGACTTCCAGTACTTCAAAATTTGCTGTTTGACCAAGAAAATCACTGTATTGATAAGGTTCGAGTTAATACTATTGGGTAGATAATCAACTAGAAAAATTACCTTAGAAATATCAAATTCTATCCTGTAAGTTAATCTAGTGGATAGCCAAAAAGCTACCTTCAACCATAGAGAGTTAACTTTGGGACATAACCAGAAGCAGTGAGTGATATCAGGTCTAGGGAAGCCACATTTTGGACAATTTGCACTCTCAGGGTCCCTTTTTGAAAGTATTAACGGGGTCACATAAGCTTTATGAATAATTTTATAATGTGACTCTCTCCAAATGATTGATGGTGAGGTAGATAGAGCCTTAGAGATGCTTGAGCTAATCATATTATTGTCTATATTAAAAAAGGGTATTTTTTGCCATTTTTCTACTAAGGTTTGGATAGTTTCTTCTCCTTTTTTAAGCAGCGTCTTATACCAGAATGACAAGTGGTGATTACCTTGTTTATAAATGTTAAAGCATGAGTATAGAGGGTACCAATCCTCCTCAAGGCTTCTGCCAGCCGGTAAGAGACTTAATAGGTAGTGTCTGGCTTGTAAGAAAGCAAAGAAATCGCGACTGTCTAAATCAAATTCAACTTTCAGATCTTGATAAGATTTAATTGATCTGAAATCAGCGTTAATCAATTGACGTGTGTCAGGGTTTTTCCCTGTTGTGTTTGCCATGTGCTGCTGGCAGCCATTTTACTCACCTCTCTTCCTGACTATGGTGCATTGTGGGGGATGCTGCTCAATTCCTGCACTTCCTTTTATGGCCAGACTGGTATGCATCATCCATGTGAGACAGGATGCAGTCTCAGAATTGTGATGTCATCACTTATTATTTAAAGGGCCTCTGTTCAGTATGCTTTGCCTTTGCGATGTCTCAGACCTGTTTGTGAGAGTTCCTGTGTATTACCTGGCTGCCTGACGTCCTTCCTGGTTCCTGATACCTGGCTTGTTCCTGACTTGTGCACTTTTTATTATTTTTTGCTATTAATAAAGGTGTGATTATTTTTGCACTTCTCGTCTCAGTCTGATTCCTGGCACCCTGACATTACGCAAAGGCCATGAATCCTGATGGTGCTAATAATCCACCTTTACCTGCCATCATTTCCAGGATGGATGTACAGGATCACCGCTTGGATCAATTTGCACTAGCCCTGCAAACCCTGCTGACTCGCACGGCACATTTGGACCAAAGTGTCCCGCAAGTTATGGCTGCTCCTGGAGCATGTCTAGTTCTGCACCTCTACCTCAGCGATATGGAGGCGATCCTATTCAGTGCAGAGGGTTTTTGAACCAGGTGGGCATTTACTTTGAGATGTTACCTCAGGCGTTTCCCTCTGACAGAGCTAAGGTGGGATTTCTCATCTCGTTACTCTCTGACACAGCTCTTGCCTGGGCTAATCGCTTGTGGGAGACTAATAAACATGTGATTTCAAATTTCCCTGAATTTGTGGCCTTCTTTCGAAGGGTATTTGATGTTCCGGCTCGCTCCTCCTTTGCTGCTAAACGACTCATGTCCATTCAGCAAGGTACAAGATCTGTTGCTCAGTATGCTATTGATTTCGTACACTTGCCGCAGAGGTAGGTTGGAACAATGAAGCCCTTGTTGCCGCCTACTTTCATGGGCTCTCTGATGCGATTAAAAACGAAGTTGCTGCCAGAGATTTACCAGAGGATCTCGAGGCATTGGTGTCTTTTTTGATCCTAATTGACATCAGACTCAGAGAGAGGCCCTCTTTCAAGGAGCGCTTGCGGAAGCCTCCTGTTCCGTTGTCTCCTATGAGTTCGTTCCCACCCATGCCTCCCTCTCCTCCCATGCCTCCTGGTCCCGAGTCACCAGGTACTGCTGAGCCGATGCAGCTGGGATTCACTCATCTCTCCGCAGCGGAGAGGGCCTTTAGGAGGAGGGAGGGGCTCTGCCTCTATTGTGGGTTACAGGGCCACCTTTTGAAGTCTTGTCCTACACGGCCGGGCAACGCTCACACCTAAGGTCCTGTCAGGGGCAGACCTTGGGTGGTTTATCCTCGTCCCCGGAACCGCTTAAGGAGAAACCTTTGGTCACGGTTGTCCTTTCCTGGGTGGACTCCTCCATAGTCACCCAGGCTCTTGTTGACTCTGGTGCTGCGGGCTATTTCATTGATAGTGCTTTTGTATCAAAGCACTCCATTCCTGTTTTGCCTCGGTCCGTTCCGCTTGCTATTGAAGCCATTGATGGCAGGCCCCTTCAGCCCACACTCGTTACTCACGAAACTGCTCCATTGTCCATGGCTGTTGGGGCTCTCCATTTTGAAACCCTCCAGTTCCAGGTGATAAACTCTCCGCATTTTCCGATTGTTCTGGGTTATCCCTCACTCCAAAAGCACAATCCCAGTCTCTACTGGCGCAGGTCCGAAATTTTGTTGTGGTCCCCGCAATGTATTTCCACTTGTCTTCGGAAACCAGTTAAAGTCTTGTGCACTTCTTCGGTTTCTCAATTGCCAGAGGAGTACCGAGAGTTCCTAGACGTGTTTGACAAGGTGTGTGCCGGTACGTTGCCTCCTCACCGGTCTTACGATAGTGCCATAGACCTGTAACCCGGAGCCATTCCTCCTCGGGGACAGGTGTACCCTCTGTCTGTTGCAGAGAATTGTGCTATGGAGGAGTATGTTGCCGATGCTCTGTCACGGGGGATCATCCGCAAATCCTGCTCTCCTGCAGGGGCTGGCTTCTTCTTTGTGAAGAAAAAGGGTGGCGACCATGTATCGATTATAGGGGTCTTAATCATCTTACCATTAAGAATGCTTACCCTATTCCGCTTATTACGGAATTCTTTGACCGCCTCAAGGGAGCTACGGTCTTTACTAAACTTAATTTGAGAGGAGTGTACAATCTCGTTAGGATTAAGGAGGGCCACGAATGGAAAACAGCATTTAACACCAGGAGCGGGCATTATGAGTATCTTGTAATGCCCTTTGGCCTATGTAATGCTCCTGCTGTTTTTCAGGAATTTATTAATGATGTCCTACGAGATATGTTGCAACAGTGTGTTGTGGTGTACTTAGACGACATCCTCATACACTCACCCACACTTGAGGCTCATCTTTCTGATGTTACACAGGTTCTTCAGAGACTACGTGAGAACGGCCTGTTTTGTAAACTCGAGAAATGTGAGTTCAATCAGACTCAAGTAACCTTCCTAGGTTATGTTATCTCCGTTGCAGGGTTCTCCATGGATCCTGAAAAGTTATCTGCAGTTCTGCAGTGGCCTCGCCAAGTTGGTCTTCGGTCTATTCAACGTTTTTTGGGGTTCACCAATTACTATAGAAAGTTTATTAAAAACTTTTCTTCCTTGGACAAACCTATCACAGACATGACCCGTAAAGAGAAGATCCACTCCATTGGTCACCTACTGCCATTAAGGCCTTTGATAGTCTTAAGACTGCCTTTGCTGCCGCTCCAGTTCTGGCTCATCCTAACCCTGTCCTGCCTTTCGTTCTTGAGGTCGATGCGTCTGAGACTGGAGTAGGTGCCCTCTTGTCTCAACGTCCTACGCCTGACGGTTCCTTGCATCCGTGTGGTTTCTTCTCTAAGAAATTGTCTCCAGTGGAGTACAATTATGAAATTGGTGACAGGGAATTACTGGCCATAATTTTGGCACTTAAGGAATGGAGGCATCTTCTCGAGGGTACTAGCGTGCCAGTGCTCATTCTTACTGACCACAAGAATTTAACTTATCTATCTGAAGCAAAACATTTGTCACCCCGACAGACCAGATGGGCGCTATTTTTATCTCGGTTTAATTATGTGGTCTCCTACCTGCCTGGTAGTAAGAATGTTAGGGCTGATGCCCTCTCTCGACAATTTTCGCCTCTGTCCAAGGAGGAGTCTGTACCTACTCCTGTTATACCTCCTGACCATTTTTTGGCTACCATACGTACTAATTTGACTTCTCCCTTGGGGGAGGAGATTCTGGCTGCACAAACCAATGCACCTCCTGAGAAACCTAGTTGTAGGTGTTTTGTTCCTGAGAATCTTCAAACTAAACTTTTGCACACTTACCACTATCCTAAAGCCGCAGGTCACCCAGGCAAGAACCAAATGATTTGGTCTGTCACTCGACAATTCTGGTGGCCAGGTCTTCGTTCTGATGTTGCTGCGTATGTTGCCTCCTGCTCAGTTTGTGCACAGAATAAGACTCCTCGACATCTTCCTGTGGGTCTTCTTCAACCTATTGCTAATGGTGAGCGTCCTTGGACATATCTTTCCATGGACTTCATTGTCGAGCTCCCTGTTTCCAATGGAAATACTGTTATCCTTATGGTGGTTGATGGTTTTTCTAAAATGTCACATTGCATTCCCTTGATGAAGCTGCCTACTGCTCAGGAGCTTGCTTCAATTTTTGCCCGGGAGGTCTACCGTTTACATGGGTTACCCAAGGAGATAGTGTCGGACCGGGGTAGCCAGTTTGTCTCCAGATTTTGGCGTTCCTTTTGTGCTCAAATGGGGATCCAGCTTTCCTTCTCCTCAGCATATCACCCTCAATCCAATGGGGCTGCAGAACGGTCTAACCAAGCTCTGGAACAGTTCCTCCGTTGCTATGTCTCAGATCACCACAATAATTGGTCTGATTTAATGCTTCCTCCAAGATATCACCATTCATGGCGAATTATGGGTTTCAACCATCCTTGTTGCCCGATTCATTCATGTCTCAGGGTATTCCGGCTTTGGAGGAGCATCTCCTGCAACTCCGTTCCACGTGGGTGCAGATTCAGAATTGCCTTCTTCGTTCTATGCAGCGCCAAAAGTTCCAGGCTGATCGTAGGCTTCTGCCCGCACCTTCCTACCAGGTTGGTGAGAGAGTTTGGCTGTCCTCCCGCAACTTGAACCTTCATGTGCCTTCCAATAAATTGGCTCCCCGTTATGTTGGTCCTTTTTGAATACTGCGACGTGTTAATCCTGTGGCCTACGCTCTTGACCTTCCTCCTGCTATACGCATCTCCAATGTTTTTCATGTCTCCCTCTTGAAACCATTGGTTTGTAATCGGTTTACCACTGTGTTGCCTCGTCCCCATCCTATCTTTGTTGACAACCATGAGGAGTATGAGGTCAGCAGCATTATTGACTCTCGTATGTCCAGGGGCCGTGTACAGTATTTGGTTCACTGGAGAGGCTACGGTCCGGAGGAGCATTCTTGAGTTCCCTCCTCTGATGTTCATGCTCCCGCCCTCCTCCGTGCCTTCCATGCCCGTTTCCCCAATAAGCCTTTTATCCTCCCATGGGGGAGGGGTCGTTGAGGGGAGGGTACTGTCATGGTTTTTTCCCTGTTGTGTTTGCCATGTGCTGCTGGCAGCCATTTAACTCACCTCTCTTCCTGACTATGGTGCATTGTGGGGGATGCTGCTCAATTTCTGCACTTCCTTTTATGGCCAGACTGGTATGCATCATCCATGTGAGACAGGATGCAGTCTCAGAATTGTGATGTCATCACTTATTATTTAAAGGGCCTCTGTTCAGTATGCTTTGCCTTTGCGTTGTCTCAGACCTGTTTGTGAGAGTTCCTGTGTATTACCTGGCTGCCTAACATCCTTCCTGGTTCCTGATCCCTGGCTTGTTCCTGACTCTGCTGTTTTCCTTGTTCCTGATTCCGGCTCGTCTGACTATTCGCTTTGGCTCCTGACTCGGCTCGTCTGACTACCAGCTCTGGTTTTGATTCCTGGCTTGTTATTTGACTTGTGGACTTTTTATGATTTTTTGCTATTAATAAAGGTGTGATTATTTTTGCACTTCTCGTCTCAGTCTGATTCCTGGCACCCTGACAACGTGGACAGGATAGACCTTTATTCTCCCATCTTAAAAATACCTCAGAGAGATGCTTTCAGGGAAGTTAGGATTAGCTTTAAATGTTAAAAACGTAGAGATTTTGTTATTTATCCCGAGCTGTCTCAGAAATTTGTGCCACTCTGCGATTACATTGCTTATACAGATCATCTCTCTAGTTAAAGCTGGGCGCAATTTACTGTCTAAATGCAGTAGATTGTTTAATGAGAAGGGGCAAACTAAGTTAGATTCTAACTCCCTGGAAGAGAGATATTGAGTATCCGTTAATCATTCTGCCGCAAATGTAGCTAAGGAGGCCCAGTTATAATATTTAATATTGGGGACTGCAAAACCTCCAAACTGTTTTAGCTGATGGAGTTTTTTTTACAGCTAATCTTGGTTTCTTTTTACCCCATAGAAAGGTTTTCAATGCTGAGTATATAATTTGAAGGTCTCTCCTCGAGACAAAGATGGGCAGATGAAACTTATATAGTAATTTTGGAAAAGCAATCATTTTGAATAGAGTAATCTTTCCCGAGAGTGAGAGCGAAAGGTTAGTCCAGTTCTGTAAGAGAGAGGTGATCTTCTTAATGGTTTCATGGCTGTTTAACTTATACCATTCTCTTGGGGATTTACTAATATTGATGCCCAGATAGGAAAGAGATTTTTCTGCTTCCTGGAATAAAGATGCATTAAAAGAATGATTATTTTTTAATTATCCAGAGAATTTGAGATTTACGTATATTTATCTTGTAGCCAGAGAAAGAGATAAACAAGTTGATTATGTGCAAGAGTTCAGGAATATTCTTTTTTGTATTAGATATATTAGGAGATCGTCAGCATATCATGAGATGTTTAAATCCATGTCAGCTAGGTGGATCCCTTCCAGTTTCTGTGTGAGTAGAATAGCAAGGGGTTCAATTGCAATATTGAATATGAGGAGGGATAACGGGCAGCCCTGTCTTGTTCCTCTATGGAGCTTAACATCTCCAGATATAAGACCATTAACGAGAATGGCTGAGATAGGATTATTATAGATGTTTTGGATGTAATTAAGAAAGTTACCTTGAATTCCAAATTTAATTAAAGAAGTAAACAAGTGAACCCAGTTGACCCGGTCAAACGCTTTTTCAGCATCTAAAGTGAGAATAGCAGAGTCTGATTGTGGAGAATTTTTTTATCTTTGCTTTGGCCCAAAAATAATCTAAAACCAGCAGAGTTTTATGAATATTTCCAGATGAATTACGACCGATCATAAAGCCTGTTTAATCCGGGTAAAACTGTTTGAAGTCTTTTAGCGAGGATACTAGCTATAATCTTGTAATCTGAGTTTAAAATTGATATCGGACGGTATGCACTAAGACAAAGGGGATCTTTCTGTTTTTTTTAGGATTAGAGTAGTGAGAGCTCTTTTGAAGTAATACGATGATATATTCCTATGAGTATAATATTGATTGAATAAGTCTGACAGGGTATGGACAATATCAGGATCTAGAAGTCTGTAGAATTCATTGGGTATTTGATCTGGGCCAGCTGCTTTATTTAAAGATAAGGCCTTAATAGCTGTCAGTATCTCCAGATCTGGGATAGGTTGATTAAGGGCTAAACATTCCTGAGGGGATATAATAGGGGTACAGATCTGTTGCCAAAAGTCCTCTTTATTTTGGGCATCTGTCCTATCCATGTCATAAACCTTTTGATAATATTTGTAAAATTGATTAGATATATCCTGGGTCTCAGAGAAGGATGCAGCTCCAACCTTGATAAGATCTATCCGGTTAGATTTTTTATACGCTTTCCCCATATTAGCGAGATTTTTGTCAGATCTGTTACCAAACTTGAAAAAAAAAAAACTTTGTCTCCTTAACTCTTCCCTACAAGAAGTTTGGATTAAAAAAAGGCCCCTTTCTTTATGAGCAAAAATGTATTTATGCCAGTTATTGCTAATAGAATTAGTTAGATAGGCATTAAATTAGTTCACCACTTGATTAGAGAGCGGATTTTTCCTGGCTAACATTTTCTTTTTAAACTTGATCATAAATGCTTTAATTTCGCCTTTTAAAACGACTTTGGCTGCTTCCCATAAAATTTCAGGTTTCTCTATATAGTCATGATTATTTATAGAATATTCTTGCCATTTATTCTTCAGCCACAGTTCAAATTTTTCCTTATTTAACATAAATTTTTTTGGGGGGGGGGAAAGTTGTTGGTTGCCAAATTTTGGGGGGGGGGGGGGGGGAAGTTGCCAGATTTTTATCAGCTATTCTGTAAATAGAAAGAGAGATCGGAGCGTGGTCTGAAATGCTAAAATCTTTTATATCGGCTTTCAAGTCCATAGAGAGCATTTTCTCTGAGACAAGTAACATATCCAACTGCGAGAACCCTTTATAGGTGCGAGATTCGTATGTATAAGCTTTAGTATCTAGGTAGAGGTATGGGTGTTAATATGATACTTTTTAAAGTGCCTCTAAATATCTATAAGAGAGTAGTCTCTCTCTTATACTTATGGAAGGCCTGGGAGCATGGTTTGCTTATATCAACAGGAATTTTTGCCACCATATTAAAATCACCAGTGACAATTAAATTTTGATCTGTAAATCGTAATAGCTTAATTTTCATTGAATTCCAGAATTCCAGATCGCAGTTATTGGGGCCGTATATATTACAAATGATATATTCGATGCCTTGAATAGTTAAAAGGACATGAAACATTTTTCTTTCATGATTTAGGTAGAACATACAGTTTTAAGCAACTTTCCTATTTACTTCTATTATCAAATTTGCTTCATTCTGTTGGTATGCTTTGTTGAAGGAGCAGCAGTGCACTACTGGTTTCTAACTGAACACATGGGTGAGCCAATGAGAATCGGTATACATATGCACCCACCAATCAGCAGCTAGAACCTAGGTTCTTTGCTGCTACTGAGCTTTCCTAGATAAACCTTTTAGCAAAGGATAGCAAGAGAAGGAAGCAAATTAAATAATAGAAGTAAATTAGAAAGTTGTTTAAAATTGCATGGTCTTTCTGAATCATGAAAGAAGAAATTTGGGTTTCATGTCCCTTTAAGTGAGCAATAACATATCTACCATTAATGTCTTTATCAACATGTTTCAGCTCATAGAAGAGATTTTTATTTAAGAGGATCACAACCCCGTGTTTCCTCCCTATACTATCTGCTGCAATAACTTTGCCTATCCAGTTACATTTTAATTTATTGACTTCAGCTGATTTTAACTTGGTTTCTTGTAGTAGGGCAATATCAGTTTTTAAATCCCTAAGGTGTTTAATGATGGCTTTCCTTTTCATGGCAGAAGAGATACCCCCAACATTTCATGATATCATATTAACAGCCATATATTAAAAATCATAAGGAGAAGCAAAGACATGACCGACTATATTGACTGCAGAGGGGGTAGGCAGAGTAAAAAAAAAAAGGATAAAAGCAGAATAGACATAGAGGCCTATTTATGAAATGTCAGGTCCAACTCTCCGTATTCAGCATTGCACCAGTAGCTCTTGTGAGCTGCTGGTGCAACACCGCCCCCTGCAGACTCGCGGCCAGCAGGGGGGTGTCAATCAACCTGATCGTACTCGATCGGGTTGAATTCCGGCGATTTCTGCCCGTCTCATCAGAGCAGGCGGACAGCGTTATGGAGCAGCGGTCTTTAGACCGCTGCTTCATAACTGGTGTTTCTGGTGAGCCTGCATGCTCGCCAGAAACACAGGCCCTCAAGTTCCGTACGGAGCTTGATAGATAGGCCCCATAGTCTAAAAACAACCATTTTCAATTATGAATGCTTGCATGCCTTTATCAATAAAGTATGTACACATGGGTTGCATCTCCTTTCTTTAACTTTGGGTTTCAACAGAGAAATCCTGGAAGATGAGAACTTTTTTATTATCTGCAATAAACACATCTCTTTTCTTCTTAAAATACCTCATGATTTTACTTTTACCTTGGAAATTTTAAATTTTTTACAATAACCAGCCTGGGGCCCTGCCTGGCGTCTTTTCTATGCATACTGGTCCCTATCCTGTGAGCCCTTTCCACAACTAAAGGTGCATCGTCTATTGGAATATCTAGCAATTTTGGGAGGGTGGAAGTCACAAAGTGTATAAAATCATCAAACTCTTGTGTTTTAGGGATGCCTATTATTTGTAAATTTATTACGCCTTGAGCGATCTTCAATTTCAGAAAGTTTTTCCTGTAATTTTAATAGTTCTTTATTGTCCTCTCTTTGAAGCAATTCAAAGTTAAGAAGCTGATCCTCAAGGTCAAAAATGTGCGTTTTTGCCTCTGCAAGCCTATTGGCATATTGTTTGACGTCGCTTGAAAGAGATGTGGCATCTTTCCTGATCTGTTCAAACTGAGGGAGAATAAGCTCAGAGATTTTTTTGATGAGGTCTTGTTGGTCATCTTTATATGATAGAAAGGAACCCTCATCTATACTTTCCTGTGTGGGATCCTGAACCTGTTTGCCTTTTCTATCCTTGTTACTCCCAGCCATTGAAGGTGATTTAGGTTTAGTATTAGTGATACATTTTTCTATAGGAGAAAAAATGTGAATCAATAAAAAAAAACGTGGGAGGGATAACAAAAAAATATACTGTGTATTAGGTAGTGATATAAGTGAAGTTGTGTGGGAAAGTGATAAATAAATGGTGAGGGAGAGAGAAAAAATAAAAAAAAGAAGGGGTGAGGTTGAAAGTGAATAAGAGGGAGGAGTTTCTATCTCAAGAATATGATAATGGTAAAAAAGTCTGATATAGCAATTAACAGTACTCAGGGTAACAGGCCCTCAAAAAGTACACGATCGTTTGAGATATAAATAGTCAGCACAGCGACCAAAACAACCCTAGTTTCTTTCACAAGTAAGGTGGATTTTTAGGTCAAGTGTACAAAATTTTGCAAAAATTAGGAGGAATCAGACACAATCACAATTGTAGAGATTATACTATACAATACAAGTGAGCTTCAGCATAAATGGAAGAAATCTGACCAGCCACCCGTGGCTGGGGTGATTACTGGATAAGATTCTGAGATGAAAATAATATTGGGTATGAGAAAACAAGCAGTAAATCCACAATCAACACTTATTTGTACTTCATCTTCATTTAACCTTAGAAAAAGATATAGCCCTTCAGAAATACTAAGGTGAGGGAAAGGCCCTGTAAATAATATTCGTATCAGGAGCTAATGTTGAGTACTAATAAATGGAAATAATTTCCTTCTTTCTTAAATGCTTCCTCCCTTACCCCCCTTTTCCCCTACCGTAAGCAGAAAGCTAAACAGGCAAAAAAAATTGGGCCTTATCAAAGGTGTAACAAGCTAGAAGTTGAACTTTAGGAGAATAGACAACTTTGTGCAAAAATGTAGGTGAGAGGTGGATTCATCATAACATATTAGCAATATAACTAGTATAATAGTATAACACACAGGTAGGCAACATGGATGCTTATAATAAAAAAGAGGGAAAAAAAAGAAGCAGTCACTGGATAATTCCAGAGGAGGGAGGGTCAACCTCCAAGATTCAAAACCGAGACCATGGATATAGTCCACGGGTGTAGAGATTAAACTTTATGAGAGAGTCATAGGAGTGTTTCCTTGATCTTCCAGTTAAAGATGAAAAAAAAGAGTTTATCTTTTCTGCTGTGAAGTACCCTTTACAAACTAAGAGTCTAAGATGATACGAGGGCAGGAGAGAGATTCCAAGCAAAGTTATTATTGAGCCTTCAAAAAATGGGAAGAGAGGAGAGCTTTGTGATTTTAAACAGAGGCGGTTAATAGCGTCTCAGAAACTGTTCCATATGAGAGCAAAACCCCTTATTTTCTTCTCCTCCTCCTTGCTCCCTTTTTTTTTCTTTCCTCCTTCCCTTTTTTCCTCCCCCCCATTCCTTCTCTTTCTCCCCCCCCCCCTTTTTTCTTCCTTCCCCTTAGTGTCCTTTTTTAGCCTAGTCGCTTGCCTTAGTGAAATCACATTAGGTGGAGAACCAAGGTAGTTGAAGGATTAGAAATATAATGGTATTCAGCAGTCCCAGTGTGCAGGGTTGCTGGTGTCTTCACTGGGGTAGGTGGATTCAAGCAGTTGAAAACCAGAAAGTCCCTTAAAAGAAATCAAGTGTATATTATGACTGGATTAAGGAATCCCTCCCAAGACTCAATGACCAGCAAACCAACTATGCAAGTGAATACAGGAAGGAAAAAAGAATGATCCAATCTCACCTAAGTTCTTCCAGGATTAACATCTGCTGACAAGGAAGACACAGCCAGATCTTAGCTGTGACCAAACAGCATCGGCATATGTTTGAGGAATTCAAGACTTCGGCGTGGAAATCCACATGCTTGCAGCACCAATTAGGGGTAACTCCTGAGGTCCGCAGTAGGAAGGAAGAGATGGAATACTTTGTGCTGGTTACCGGATCATCCCGGGGTCTCCGCGGCCTGGGAGCAGCGCCTCACTGCTTTTTTCCCCCTTCGATGTCTGTACTCCACCATCTACCTTCGCAGAGCAATCAGAGAAGTTCAGTAGCATGTTAGAGATGCTGTAGTGCCCGGCTCGAGGGATTCAAGGCAAGGGCTGAAGCGTGGTGTGCTGTCTCTCTGCAGCAGGAGAGTCAGGTTGCAGCATCTGTGTGGTGTGACGCTAATCGGAAGGCACCTCTTAGTATTTTATAGATTATAGAAATATGGGATCTAGTTATTGAGGGGGGTAGTATATAGAACTTCAAGATGGGTGAGGGGTCTGATGAGGTCAGCTTTATAAGGGTTATTGAATATGGCATGTCATTTTTGTAGGAATATCTCCTTTGTTTAGTATCACATGAACCCGGAATATTTGTAGACATACCTGCAATGATTGGAGATTGTATGGTGTTAGGTTGTAACAAGAGAGGGTTATTGAGAAGCGGGGTGAGGGGGGATGGTTGACTCAAGATTGATTTGTCGGATGCTAAGAGTTTGTCCCATGTTCGTAATGTAGCAGCAAACATAATAATTAGAGTTGATTCCCTTTAAAGTGTTTTATAGCACAACAGATTACGCTTCTATTTTATGTACCAATTTACTAGCAAACTATTGAGAACAAAGGATAGGTGTGTCATATAGCAAACTTATATCCACATAGTTAGCAGCCTTGATACAGCTCTCAGAAGATAGCATGACGTTTTATTTTGGAAGCTTTTTATTTAATGACTAGTCCTAAAGCCCGTTCACACGGGCCATTTTTTACAGTACAGCGGTCCCACCCCTTGCTCTCTTTCTCCCCCTCTCTTTCTCTCTCTCCCCCCTCTCTTTTGCTCTTTCTCTCCCCCTCTCTTTTGAGCTCTCTCTCCCCCCCTCTCTTTTGAGCTCTCTCTCTCCCCCTCTCTTTTGCGCTCTCTCTCTCCCCCTCTCTTTTGCGCCCTCTCTCTCCCCCTCTCTTTTGCTCTCTCCCCCCTCTCTTTTGCGCTCTCTGTCTCCCCCTCTCTTTTGCGCTCTCTCTCTCCTCCATCTCTTTTGCGCTCTCTCTCCCCCATCTCTTTTGCGCTCTCTCCCCCCCCTCTCCCCTCTCTTTTGCGCTCTCTCTCTCCCCCCTCTCTCTCTCCCCTCTCTTTTGCACTCTCTCTCCCCTCTCTTTTGCGCTCTCTCTCCCCTCTCTTTTGCGCTCTCTCTCCCCCCTCTTTTGCGCTCTCTCTCCCCCCTCTTTTGCGCTTTCTCCCCCCCTCTGTTTTGAGCTCTCTCTCCCCCCTCTCTTTTGCGCTTTCTCTCCCCCCATCTCTTTTGCGCTCTCTCTCCCCCCTCTCTTTTGTGCTCTCTCCTCCCTCTCTTTTGCGCTCTCTCTCTCCCCCCTCTTTTGCACTCTCTCCCCCCTCTTTTGCGCTCTCTATCTCTCCCCCCCTCTCTTTTGCGCTCTCTCCCCCTCTCTTTTGCGCTCTCTCCCCCCCTCTCTTTTGCGCTCTCTCTCCCCCCTCTCTTTTGCTCTCTCTCTCCCCCCTCTCTTTTGCGCTTTCTCCCCCCTCTCTTTTGTGCTCTCTCTCTCCACCCTCTTTTGCTCTCTCTCTCTCCCCTCTTTTGCTCTCTCTCTCTCCCCTCTCTTTTGCGCTCTCTCCCCCCTCTTTTGCGCTCTCTCTCTCCCCCTCTCTTTTGCGCTCTCTCCCCCTTCTCTTTGCGCTCTCTTCCCCTCTCTTTTGCGTTCTCTCTCCCCCTCTCTTTTGTGCTCTCTCTCTCCCCCCTCTCTTTTGCGCTCTCTCTCCCCCTCTCTTTTGCGCTCTCTGTCTCCCCCTCTCTTTTGCGCTCTCTCCCCCCTCTCTTTGCGCTCTCTTCCCCTCTCTTTTGCACTCTCTCTCCCCCTCTCTTTGGCGCTCTCTCTCTCCCCCCTCTCTTTTGCGCTCTCTCTCCCCCTCTCTTTTGCGCTCTCTGTCTCCCCCTCTCTTTTGCGCTCTCTCTCTCCTCCATCTCTTTTGCGCTCTCTCTCCCCCATCTCTTTTGCACTCTCTCCCCCCTCTCTCTCCCCTCTCTTTTGCGCTCTCTCTCTCCCCTCTCTTTTGTGCTCTCTCTCTCCCCCATCTCTTTTGCGCTCTCTCTCTCCCCTCTCTTTTGCTCTCTATCCCCCCTCTCTTTTGCGCTCTCTCTCCCCCCTCTCTTTTGCACTCTTTCCCCCTCTCTTTTGCGCTCTCTCTCCCCTATCTCTTTTGCACTCTCTCTCCCCCCTCTCTTTTGCGCTCTCTCCCCCCTCTCTTTTGCGCTCTTCCCCCTCTCTTTTGTGCTCTCTCTCTCCCCCCTCTTTTGCGCTCTCTCTCCCCCCTCTTTTGCGCTCTCTCTCCCCCCCTCTCTTTTGCGCTCTCTCCCCCCTCTCTTTTGCGCTCTCTCTCCCCCTTCTTTTGCTCTCTCTCCCCCCCTCTCTTTTGCGCTCTCTCTCCCCCTCTCTCTTTTGCACTCTCTCCCCCTCTCTTTTGTGCTCTCTCTCCCCCCTCTCTTTTGTGCTCTCTCTCTCTCCCCCCTTCTTTTGCTCTCACTCTATCTCACCCTCTCTTTTGCGCTCTCTCTCCCCCCTCTTTTGCACTCTCTCTTTCCCCCTCTCTTTTGCGCTCTCTCCCCCCTCTCTTTTGCGCTTTCTCTCTTCCCCTCTCTTTTGCTCTCTCTCACTCTCCCCCCTCTCTCTCTCTCCCCCTCTCTCTTTCTCTCTCCCCCTCTCTATCTCTCTCCCCTCCTTTCTCTCTCTCTCTCTCCCTTCCTTTCTCTCTCTCTCTATCCCCTCTCTATCGTGCGACCGTGCCTGGCCATGCCCCCTTCATGCCCGGCCACACCCCCTTCACGCGGCCACGCCACCTGGTCACGCCCACTTCTGCCTCAGGTCAGCTAGGGACTCAAAGGCCAGGTGTGTTTGTCCTCGTGCTGTCTATACTGTGCATGACAGCTTCAGACAAACACACTTGGCCTTTTAAATTATAGGATTTGCAGTAATCCAAATGTAATGTGATAAAATCATTGATGAGTATGAAGATATTCTGAGAGATTTACTTACTTAATCTTGGCTTAATTTTTAAGATAAAAGAAACACCTGCTGTTTTTGAGAAAAGTTCACAATCAAGATGATACACTTGATCTGAGGTCTGCAACTGCAATCATCTGTATTTATAGAACAATTGT
This sequence comes from Bombina bombina, assembly GCF_027579735.1. Classification (NCBI taxonomy): domain Eukaryota; kingdom Metazoa; phylum Chordata; class Amphibia; order Anura; family Bombinatoridae; genus Bombina; species Bombina bombina. The sequence goes on from NW_026511547.1 coordinate 203,015, forward strand.
TGACTTGGTTACAATCTTGTTATTATTAGATGCATTCCAGGGAAGCAGTACACCTAAATATACTCCCTGATTTGATAATCAGTATACTTGCTTCATCCACTGTTCTTCTGTTTCTGCTCTATTTTAGATATCAAACTTAAATTTTAGTCAGATAAACAAGACCCAGAGTTTTGCCTCTTTTGTCTATATCAAATGGGATAATTTGTGTAAAGCTCAGAGCATGTATCATGAAAAGTTTTCAAGTTGTGAAATATTTGTATTCCACCTGGGTGTTAAAGTCCTCTATGAGTTAGTGATTCTAAAGTTTAATGAATTACTGCCCAGTATCTAAAAAATAATCTTTAAAAACAAGGGCACTTTAATTCGTTAAACTTCACAAAGACAATTCAACAACTTATCTGTAAGATCATTTGTACTTTTTACTTTATTTTATTTTATGTTATATATCTTTTGTTTTGTACATTTTTTTTTAGCATGTATTGAGCAGATCGATGACGAATCTGGCTTCCTCTAATTGTTGCATGCCGCACTAGCTGGACGCCAAAGGGGGAATGCAAGGATTGGAGGAAGCCGGATTCGTCATCGATCTGCTCAATACAGTAGGAGATGGAGGGCGTGCCTGGGTGACGGCCATGACCAGCAGCAAAATTAGAGGCTCTGAATGGGACATGGCTAATCCGCTGAATATCTCTACCTAAGCCCGTCATCTATCATAAAGACTAATGACAGTTGTGAGGGGTGTAATTCCTGTATCAAATGATACCGCCTTTATGCTGTCTAGGTTAACAGAGACTTTAATCCGAAACGTCAACTGTTTTCGGGCTGCGGCCTAGCAAAAAAAACGCAACAGCCCTCCCCTGATGGTCCAAATAAAGCAGGAGTCACTAGCTATATGTCTCTGACTGTCTTTGCACTGTAACTATAGTAATGATATGGACAGTACCTTATAGAACATCCTATTGCTAGTTGAGAAAGCGTCATGAAGGCGGTAGAGAGTGAGACATAGGAGAAAAATATGCTAGATCGGATGGCACAACATTTTAAGCAGCTGAAAAACTATCTCAGATCGACACTTCACTAAATATCAACAAACCCTACAACCACCTACGTGGTGTGTACAGAAAAGTCCTTCATCTCCTATATCGACCGCCATCATGTGGATGAACAGACAGGGACGGACGATCCCATGGCACGATAAGCACACACTTCCTTTTTGACCATGCAGCAAAAAATTGCTGCTAGAGCTGGAGACTACAACATGGAGAAACCTGGACGAATCTATAGATCGAAAGACTGGAGTTCAGCCCCAGTGACATCGGGTGGCAGTCTTCCTAACCTACCTTTGTTCCTCCCCAAATATGGTATGGCTCTCCAGCTGGTCCACTATGCTACCAGGGCCGCTCGAGCAGCTCTGCAATATTTGAAGAAAAAATGCACATGCTGCAGTGGATGGATGATATACTTGAGTTCAACAGATCAGAAATCGGGTAGGAAATTGCTTGGAGTACCATCCATTTCCCTTTTGGGTGACTGCTAGATATTATGTAGGACTTGTCCTGGAATTCAGATCTAGCATGAGACTCTCAAACTTCCCTGCAGAGGACTTTCACTTTATTCTTTATATATGCCTTTTACTCAATTTAAAATCACACATCCATGCGCACTGCAGGACCTGTCTCCAAACCTGTTTATTTTTAGTTCTACAACCAGGTATATTATTGCTAATGCCCTGACTATGTTACTCTATCTCGTTTAAAATTAGTATATTATGCTACTTGCAAGTATCACCAATTACTAAACCTGTTTTAAATTTTAGTCCTGTTACATAGTTATTCTCAACATAAATACTGTGGTTGCTAATATACGCCTAGATTACGAGTGTTGTCGGTAAAAACTTGCGGAGCTAACGCTCCTTTTTTTTCCAGCGCTCACTTTAAACAACGCTGGTATTACGAGTTTTCTCAAATAGCAAATATATTTATTTAACACTTTATTTAACAAATATGCTTTGAACAGACGTTACCAGGGGGGGAAAAGAAATATATCCACGGTTAAGCAACCTCTGGACTAATTATAAGTTTCCAAACTCTAGGGATCCCCACCGGTAATTAGACAAGTAAAATAAGGATGTATATATAGAAGGCTAAAAAAGAATGGGATAAGTCACTTCCATACTTCAAAAAGGTAATAGCCAAATTATATAACATCCACGTTTAAAACTGAGGGCTAGTGGACTAGGTGTTGCGTGTCAAGTCAGTAAATCAAACAGAGTAGGGAAATTAACATTTAAAATGATTCCATACACACAGGGTAGGTATTAAGGACAAGCATACAAATGTACAAGCTGTGCGCTCAAAGGCGTCCTCCTGCCTACGTACTGCTCTGATTGAACAGAGTCAGCCGATTTCTGGCTAAAGTCCCTATCAAATAAAGCTAGTTTACATACACACAAGTCGTTCTCATTCTCATATGCGTTAGGATGTATTATTATTCAATACAGAGTGTCACCATAAATTTCTTCTTAGTTACGTTCAAACCGATACATTCAATTCAGCTTTAAAGAATACTATGTAGCTTATAGCGTAATGGCGTATAGAGCTTTAGCAGAAATGTAGCTGTTCGTAACTATGCAATTAAGCTTATTCTTAGACGACAGTTAAATTATATAACATCTCTCCTATAGTTGCAGTTGGACTGAGAAGACTATAGCAGTATACGTATAAGGTTAAAGCGGTATTAAGTTGGGAGTCATCAGTTTTCAAAAAAAACGCTATTGCTATTTTAGGTATATGGCTAGCTCGCACGCTTGTTCCACCAAGGCCACGCCCACCTTTGAGCGCACAGCTTGTACATTTGTATGCTTGTCCTTAATACCTACCCTGTGTGTATGGAATCATTTTAAATGTTAATTTCCCTACTCTGTTTGATTTACTGACTTGACACGCAACACCTAGTCCACTAGCCCTCAGTTTTAAACAAGGATGTTATATAATTTGGCTATTACCTTTTTGAAGTATGGAAGTGACTTATCCCATTCTTTTTTAGCCTTCTATATATACATCCTTATTTTACTTGTCTAATTACCGGTGGGGATCCCTAGAGTTTGGAAACTTATAATTAGTCCAGAGGTTGCTTAACCGTGGATATATTTCTTTTCCCCCCCTGGTAACGTCTGTTCAAAGCATATTTGTTAAATAAAGTGTTAAATAAATATATTTGCTATTTGATACAAACAGTGTATAATTCTACACTTGAATTCAATGTCACAAATCCTCTTAGGTTCCCTAACCTTACTATTACGAGTTTTCTGAATGGCTGCGTTAGCCTCAGAAAAGTGAGCTTTGAGCAAAATTTAGCTCAACTTCTCACCTCAATACCAGCGTTGCTTACGGTAGCGGTAAGCTGGAAAAACGTGCTCGTGCACGATTTCCCCATAGGATACAATGGGGCTGAGCTTGCTAAAAAAATAAACTAACACCTGCAAAAAAGCAGCGTTCAGCTCCTAACGCAGCCCCATTGTTTCCTATGGGGAAACACTTTCTAAGTCTACACCTAACACCCTAACATGAACCTTGAGTCTAAACACCCATAACCTTACACTTATTAACCCCTAATCTGATGCCCCGACATCGTCGCCACCTGCATTATACTATTAACTCCTAATCTGCTGCTCCGGACACCGCCACCACCTACATTATACTTATGAACCCCTAATCTACTGCCCCCAACATCGCCGACACCTACATTATATTTATTAACCCCTAATCTGCCCCCCCAACGTTGCCGCCACCTACCTACACTTATTAGCCCCTAATCTGCCGACCCGACATCCCCGCCACTATAATAAATGTATTAACCCCTAACCCGCCACACTCCTGCCTCGCAAACACTATAATACATTTTATTAACCCCTAATCTGCCCTCCCTAACATCGCCGCCACCTACCTACAATTATTTACCCCTAATCTCCCGCCCCCAACGTCGCCGCTACTATAATAAAGTTATTAACCCCTAAACCTAAGTCTAACCCTAACCCTAACATCCCCCTAAGTTAAATATAATTTAAAGAAATCTAAATAAATTTACTATAATTAAATAAATTATTCCTATTTAAAAATAAATACTTACCTATTAAATAAACCATAAGATAGCTACAATATAACTAATAGTTACATTGTAGCTATTTTAGGATTTATATTTATTTTACAGGCAACTTTGTATTTATTTTAACTAGGTACAATAGCTATTAAATAGTTAATAACTATTTAATAGCTAACTAGTTAAAATAATTACAAAATTACCTGTAAAATAAATCCTAACCTAAGTTACAAATACACCTAACACTACACTATCAATAAATTAATTAAATAAATAAATAAACTACAATTATCTAAACTAAAATACAATTAAATAAACTAAACTACAAAAAACAAACACTAAATTACAAAAAATAAAAAAATATTACAAGAATTTTAATCTAATTACACCTAATCTAAGCCCCCTAATAAAATAAAAAAGCCCCCCAAAATAATAAAATTCCCTACCCTATACTAAATTACAAAAGTAATCAGCTCTTTTACCAGCCCTTAAAAGGGCTTTTTGCGGGGCATTGCCCCAAAGTAATCAGCTCTTTTACCTGTAAAAAAAAATACAAGACCCCCCCAACATTACAACCCACACACCCCTACTCTAAAACCCACCCGATCCCCCCTTAAAGAAACCTAACACTACCCCATTGAAGATCACCCTACCTTGAGCCGTGTTCACCCAGCCGGGCACCACTGGTCATCCGATCCGTCCAGAAGTGTTCATCCGATGGGGCAGAAGAGTACATCCGGACCGGCAGAAGTCTTCATCTGATCGGGGCAGAAGAGGTCCTCCATCCAGCAGAAGTCTTCATCCAAGCAGCATCTTCTATCTTTATCCATCCGGCGCGGAGCGGGTCCATCTTCAAGACATCCGACATGGAGCATCCTCTTCTTCCCGACGACTAACGACGAATGAAGGTTCCTTTAAATGACATCATCCAAGATGGCGTCCCTCGAATTCCGATTGGCTGATAGGATTCTATCAGCCAATCGGAATTAAGGTTGGAAAAATCCGATTGGTTGATTTAATCCGCCAATCGGATTGAAGTTCAATCCGATTGGCTGATTGGATGAGCCAATAGAATGCAAGGTCAATTCTATTGGCTGATCCATTCAGCCAATCGGATTGAACTTCAATCCGATTGGCTGATTAAATCAACCAATCAGATTTTTCCCACCTTAATTCCGATTGGCTGATAGAATCCTATCAGCCAATCGGAATTCGAGGGACGCTATCTTGGATGACGTCATTTAAAGGAACCTTCATTCATCGTTAGTTGTCGGGAAGAAGAGGATGCTCCGCGTCGGATGTCTTGAAGATGGACCCGCTCCGCGCTGGATGGATGAAGATAGAAGATGCCGCTTGGATGAAGACTTCTGCTGGGTGGAGGACCTCTTCTGCCCCAATCGGATGAAGACTTCTGCCGGTCCGGATGTCCTCTTCTGCCCCATCGGATGAACACTTCTGGACGGATCGGATGACCAGTGGTGCCCGGCTGGGTGAATACGGCTCAAGGTAGGGTGATCTTCAATGGGGTAGTATTAGGTTTTTTTTAAGGGGGGATCGGGTGGGTTTTAGAGTAGGGGTGTGTGGGTGGTGGGTTGTAATGTTGGGGGGTATTGTATTTTTTTTTACAGGTAAAAGAGCTGATTAATTTGGGGCAATGCCCCACAAAAAGCCTTTTTAAGGGCTGGTAAAAGAGCTGATTACTTTTGTAATTTAGTATAGGGTAGGGAATTTTATTATTTTGGGGGGCTTTTTTATTTTATTAGGGGGCTTAGATTAGGTGTAATTAGAATAAAATTCTTGTAATATTTTTTTATTTTTTGTAATTTAGTGTTTGTTTTTTTTGTACTGTAGTTTAGTTTATTTAATTGTATTTTAGTTTAGATAATTGTAGTTAATTTATTTAATTAATTTATTGATAGTGTAGTGTTAGGTGTATTTGTAACTTAGGTTACGATTTATTTTATAGGTAATTTTGTAATTATTTTAACTAGTTAGCTATTAAAAAGTTATTAACTATTTAATAGCTATTGTACCTAGTTAAAATAAATACAAAGTTGCCTGTAAAATAAATATAAATCCTAAAATAGCTACAATGTAACTATTAGTTATATTGTAGCTATCTTATGGTTTATTTTATAGGTAAGTATTTATTTTTAAATAGGAATAATTTATTTAATTATAGTAAATTTATTTAGATTTATTAAATTATATTTAATTTAGGGGGGTGTTAGGGTTAGACTTAGTTTTAGGGATTAATAACTTTATTATAGTAGTGGCGACATTGGGGGCGGGAGATTAGGGGTTAATAATTGTAGGTAGGTGGCGGCGACGTTGGGGGGGGCAGATTAGGGGTTAATAAAATGTATTATAGTGTTTGCGAGACGGGATTGCGGCGGTTTAGGGGTTAATACATTTGTTATAGTGGCGGCCATGTCGGGTCAGCAGATTAGGGGTTAATAAGTGTAGGTAGGTGGCGATGACGTTGGGGGGGCAGATTAGGGGTTAATAAATATAATGTAGGTGTCGGCGATGTTAGGGACAGCAGATTAGGGGTTCATAGGTATAATGTAGGTGGCGGCGATGTCCGGTCTGCAGATTAGGGGTTAAATAATTTTATTATAGTGTTTGCGATGTGGGGGGGCCTCGGTTTAGGGGTTAATAGGTAGTTTATGGGTGTTAGTGTACTTTGTAGCACTGTAGTTAAGTGCTTTATGTTCCGGCGTTAGCCCATAAAACTCTTAACTACTGACTTTTTTATGCGGTAGGAGTCTTGGAGGTAGAGGCTGTACTGCTCACTTCTTCCAAGACTCGTAATACCAGCGTTAGGCAAATCCCATTAAAAAGATAGGATATACGCAATTGACGTAAGGGGATTTGCGGTATGGAAAAGTCGCGGAAGAAAAGTGAGCGGTACACCTGTACCTGCCTGACTCGTAATACCAGCGGGCGTTAAAAAGCAACGTTCGGACCTCTTAATGCTGCTTTTTAAGGCTAAAGCAGAACTCGTAATCTAGGCGATAGGGTTTAATATTGCAGCGGTCCACCTTTGTTATTTGCTTTTTTCTCCTGAGCCAATCTCACTTCCCTAAGTCCATAAGTGGCCTTATATAGTACAGGAGGAGTAAATATTCTGACATATTTTTTCTACATCACCTATTACATATTCTATCAACATAGTCAGTTCCTAATTTGGAATACCTCTCCCTCTGTAGTTGTATATATATTGTACCTTTTTACAGAGAGGTCTGTTCTAATATTTGGTTTAATATAGTTTTTTACTAGATGGCAGTAAGCTTTTATTCATATCTGCTGAGGTATATACATAACTCCTAGAAGCCTACAATGCTGAATATGATCCCTATATATTTATTCTAATTCAAAACTCTGTCTCGTGGCATTTTGTCTGTGCAGTAGTATGTCATTTGCAAAATATATCTATTATATATGCTGCTCCATTTCCTAGGTTATTAGAATGACTATTAAGCATCACTAGTTCTCCCTTTATAAGTTACAAGAATGTATTTGGGTACCGAGGTGACCCTTTGACAAATGGGAGTATCCTATAGTACATTATGATAATACATAATTTCACTATAACTATGCATTATATGCACAACTATTTTTGATTGGCCACCTCCCAACTCTGTTACTGATTGCTTCCCCACCATAGTTTACTTGTTAAATGCTGGAAAATAGCCAAGTTACTTGTATTTATGTCCCATCATTGAAGCCGTTTTGATTCTGATGTACCAGGTATCAAAAGTATGCCTATGTTTATAAAAAACAACTTCTACTTCAATACAGATACTGAGAATGTATATCGTTCAAGGGACACTGAACCCAAATTTTTTCTTTCATGAATCAGATAGAGCATGACATTTTAAGCAACTTTCTAATTTACTCCTATTATCAAATTTTCTTCATTTTCTTGGTATCTTTATTTGAAATGCAAGAATGTAAGTTTAGTTGCCGGCCCATTTTTGGTGAACAACCTGGGCTGTTCTTGCTGATTGGTGGATAAATTCATCCACCAATTAAAAGTGCTGTCCAGAGAACTGAAACAAAAAAAAGCTTAGATGCATTCTTTTTCAATAAAGATAGCAAGAGAACAAAGAAAAATTGATAATAGGAGAAAATTAAAAAGTTGCTTAAAATTGCACGCTCTATCTGAATCACTAAAGAAAACATTTGGGTTTGGTGTCCCTTTAAATAGCGGACTTTGTCCCATTCCTCTAGGCTCCTTAAGTATCATAGATCATATACCCCACTAGTAACACAGTATATATGTTAAATTCTTATATAATGCTCCTAGGGAAGCTTATTATATATGCATTACTTGTTTTTATATAGTTTGATACATCACCTGTAATTCTTAAAATATACAAGAGTGTGCTTCTGACATTATGACGTTGGGGGGGCAGATTAGGGGTTAATAAATATAATGTAGGTGTCGGCGATGTTAGGGACAGCAGATTAGGGGTTCATAGGTATAATGTAGGTGGCGGCGATGTCCGGTCTGCAGATTAGGGGTTAAATAATTTTATTATAGTGTTTGCGATGTGGGGGGGCCTCGGTTTAGGGGTTAATAGGTAGTTTATGGGTGTTAGTGTACTTTGCAGCACTGTAGTTAAGTGCTTTATGTTCCGGCGTTAGCCCATAAAACTCTTAACTACTGACTTTTTTATGCGGTAGGAGTCTTGGAGGTAGAGGCTGTACTGCTCACTTCTTCCAAGACTCGTAATACCAGCGTTAGGCAAATCCCATTAAAAAGATAGGATATACGCAATTGACGTAAGGGGATTTGCGGTATGGAAAAGTCGCGGAAGAAAAGTGAGCGGTACACCTGTACCTGCCTGACTCGTAATACCAGCGGGCGTTAAAAAGCAACGTTCGGACCTCTTAACGCTGCTTTTTAAGGCTAAAGCAGAACTCGTAATCTAGGCGATAGGGTTTAATATTGCAGCGGTCCACCTTTGTTATTTGCTTTTTTCTCCTGAGCCAATCTCACTTCCCTAAGTCCATAAGTGGCCTTATATAGTACAGGAGGAGTAAATATTCTGACATATTTTTTCTACATCACCTATTACATATTCTATCAACATAGTCAGTTCCTAATTTGGAATACCTCTCCCTCTGTAGTTGTATATATATTGTACCTTTTTACAGAGAGGTCTGTTCTAATATTTGGTTTAATATAGTTTTTTACTAGATGGCAGTAAGCTTTTATTCATATCTGCTGAGGTATATACATAACTCCTAGAAGCCTACAATGCTGAATATGATCCCTATATATTTATTCTAATTCAAAACTCTGTCTCGTGGCATTTTGTCTGTGCAGTAGTATGTCATTTGCAAAATATATCTATTATATATGCTGCTCCATTTCCTAGGTTATTAGAATAACTATTAAGCATCACTAGTTCTCCCTTTATAAGTTACAAGAATGTATTTGGGTACCGAGGTGACCCTTTGACAAATGGGAGTATCCTATAGTACATTATGATAATACATAATTTCACTATAACTATGCATTATATGCACAACTATTTTTGATTGGCCACCTCCCAACTCTGTTACTGATTGCTTCCCCACCATAGTTTACTTGTTAAATGCTGGAAAATAGCCAAGTTACTTGTATTTATGTCCCATCATTGAAGCCGTTTTGATTCTGATGTACCAGGTATCAAAAGTATGCCTATGTTTATAAAAAACAACTTCTACTTCAATACAGATACTGAGAATGTATATCGTTCAAGGGACACTGAACCCAAATTTTTTCTTTCATGAATCAGATAGAGCATGACATTTTAAGCAACTTTCTAATTTACTCCTATTATCAAATTTTCTTCATTTTCTTGGTATCTTTATTTGAAATGCAAGAATGTAAGTTTAGTTGCCGGCCCATTTTTGGTGAACAACCTGGGTTGTTCTTGCTGATTGGTGGATAAATTCATCCACCAATTAAAAGTGCTGTCCAGAGAACTGAAACAAAAAAAAGCTTAGATGCATTCTTTTTCAATAAAGATAGCAAGAGAACGAAGAAAAATTGATAATAGGAGAAAATTAAAAAGTTGCTTAAAATTGCACGCTCTATCTGAATCACTAAAGAAAATATTTGGGTTTGGTGTCCCTTTAAATAACGGACTTTGTCCCATTCCTCTAGGCTCCTCAAGTATCATAGATCATATACCCCACTAGTAACACAGTATATATGTTAAATTCCTATATAATGCTCCTAGGGAAGCTTATTATATATGCATTACTTGTTTTTATATAGTTTGATACATCACCTGTAATTCTTAAAATATACAAGAGTGTGCTTCTGCTTCTTGAAACATTACCCCCCCCCCCCCAATCTTAAATTATATGTCCCATTGCAAGTTATATCATAGTTAATTGGGACGTCACTTGAATTGAACTTCAATAAAAATTACTAAAATATATATACAGGGAATGCAGAATTATTAGGCAAGTTGTATTTTTGAGGATTAATTTAATTATTGAACAACAACCATGTTCTCAATGAACCCAAAAAACTAATTAATATCAAAGCTGAATAGTTTTGGAAGTAGTTTTTAGTTTGTTTTTAGCTATAGCTATTTTAGGGGGATATCTGTGTGTGCAGGTGACTATTACTGTGCATAATTATTAGGCAACTTAACAAAAAACAAATATATACCCATTTCAATTATTTATTTTTACCAGTGAAACCAATATAACATCTCAACATTCACAAATATACATTTCTGACATTCAAAAACAAAACAAATCAGTGACCAATATAGCCACCTTTCTTTGCAAGGACACTCAAAAGCCTGCCATCCATGGATTCTGTCAGTGTTTTGATCTGTTCACCCTCAACATTGCATGCAGCAGCAACCACAGCCTCCCAGACACTGTTCAGAGAGGTGTACTGTTTTCCCTCCTTGTAAATCTCACATTTGATGATGGACCACAGGTTCTCAATGGGGTTCAGATCAGGTGAACAAGGAAGCCATGTCATTAGATTTGCTTCTTTTATACCCTTTCTTGCCAGCCACGCTGTGGAGTACTTGGACGCGTGTGATGGAGCATTGTCCTGCATGAAAATCATGTTTTTCTTGAAGGATGCAGACTTCTTCCTGTACCACTGCTTGAAGAAGGTGTCTTCCAGAAACTGTCAGTAGGACTGGGAGTTGAGCTTGACTCCATCCTCAACCCGAAAAGGCCCCACAAGCTCATCTTTGATGATACCAGCCCAAACCAGTACTCCACCTCCACCTTGCTGGCGTCTGAGTCGGACTGGAGCTCTCTGCCCTTTACCAATCCAGCCACGGGCCCATCCATCTGGCCCGTCAAGACTCACTCTCATTTCATCAGTCCATAAAACCTTAGAAAAATCAGTCTTGAGATATTTCTTGGCCCAGTCTTGACGTTTCAGCTTGTGTGTCTTGTTCAGTAGTGGTCGTCTTTCAGCCTTTCTTACCTTGGCCATGTCTCTGAGTATTGCACACCTTGTGCTTTTGGGCACTCCAGTGATGTTGCAGCTCTGAAATATGGCCAAACTGGTGGCAAGTGGCATCTTGGCAGCTGCACGCTTGACTTTTCTCAGTTCATGGGCAGTTATTTTGCGCCTTGGTTTTTCCACACGCTTCTTGCGACCCTGTTGACTATTTTGAATGAAATGCTTGATTGTTCGATGATCACGCTTCAGAAGCTTTGCAATTTTAAGAGTGCTGCATCCCTCTGCAAGATATCTCACTATTTTTGACTTTTCTGAGCCTGTCAAGTCCTTCTTTTGACCCATTTTGCCAAAGGAAAGGAAGTTGCCTAATAATTATGCACACCTGATATAAGGTGTTGATGTCATTAGACCACACCCCTTCTCATTACAGAGATGCACATCACCTAATATGCCTAATTGGTAGTAGGCTTTCGAGCCTATACAGCTTGGAGTAAGACAACATGCATAAAGAGGATGATGTGGTCAAAATACTCATTTGCCTAATAATTCTGCACTCCCTGTATATATATATATATATATATATATATATATATATAAATATATATATATATACTGTATATAGTAGGAGATGCGGGTGTAGGAACATGGTGAGTCCACGGCTTGAGTAATTACTGTTGGGAATATCTCTCCTGGCCAGCAGGAGGAGGCAAAGAGCACCACAGTTAAACTGTTAAGAATCACTCCCTTACCCATAACCCCCAGTCATTCTCTTTGCCTTCGGTGCATGGAGGAGGTGAAGTTTAGGTGTCTGAAGAAAAATTTTGATTTTATCTACAAGCAAGTTTTGGGGTATAGCCATATTCCATGTAATTCCTTGCAGTCGGGTAGTGGTGGCTTTAAAGCAGTTAGGAACTTGTAAAGAGGTACTTACTGCGTTTTCCTAACAATTGCTGCCCTAGTTTAGAAAGCCAGAGTTGGCTACTCTGTTCTTTCTTTTTCAAACGTTAAAGAACTGTGTCTTCTCATACCTTGTAACTGTCTACATGCCGGACAGCGAAGCAGGTAAGTGCTTTTTCTTCCAGTTGGGGAGACCATGCACTTAACAAATTAAAAGACACTGCTTTTTTATTGGGACATAGATAATCCTGTTGTATGGGTTACACTGGGGCATGAAGCAGGCACTGTAGCATGTGTGAGACTAACATTTAAACTCTTTTAAAAAGAAAGGGTAAAATGTTTTTATTAGGCTTTATTTTCTGACACACATTTACTTGATAAAACAATATAAGTTTAAACTGAAAGTAAGGCTGAATTTTCTATTTCAGCAGTTTATTCATTTCCCCTTTGCTTTAAAATAAAACGATGCAACATTTTAAACTGTCAGGTTTAAAAAAACAAATATTTCTGGTACTCAGTGTACCAGGAAGTAGTGCCTCTCTGTGTCGCAGCAGTAATTTGCGCTCGGTAGTTGCAGTCACATGACCGGCTTTGCTTCATAACGTTTCTGAGAGAAAATGTCTCCATTTCTGGGTGATCCGGTCTTAATTGGTAGCTGTAAGGCACCTCAGTTATTCGAGGTGTGGGGTTGCCTGAGGGGTATATTAGAAGTTTATTTGATGTTTATTAAATGTTTTTTCTTAAACTTTCTCACATCATTTTAGCTGGGGATTGATCCTAATTTGGGATAAAATTTAAAGTGTACTTCCTAAGAAATGGAGAGTCCACGACGTCATCAATTACTAGTGAGAATGTCACTCCTGGCCAGCAGGAGGAGGCAAAGTGCACCACAGCAAAGCTGAAAAGTGTCACTCCGTCATTCTCTTTGCCTTCGTCAATGGAGGAGGTGAAGTTCTGGTGTCTGAAGAAAATTGGATTTCTTTCGCTACAAGCAAGATTTTTTGGGTCTAGCCGTACTCCACGTTAGTCTCTTCAGTAAGGCAGTAGTGGCTTTAAAGCAGTTAGGAACTTGTAAGGTGGGCCTTGCTGTGTTTTCCTAACATATTTGCTGCCCATGGTACAGAAAGCAAGAGTAGGTTTACTCGGTTCTTTCTTTTTGTACAGGTCTCTGTGATGAGCATGTGTTCTTTCACGCCTGGTGAGCTGTCTACTTGCCAGACAGCAGATTTTGCAGGTAAGTGCTTTTGTCTTCTAGGTTGGGAGACTTGCACATAGAAGATTTCCTGCATTAGTTTAATTGGGACTTTATAAATCCTTGGGAAAAGATTTGACTTAGGCATGGGCAGGCACTTTTTATGGATGTTTTGGAGACTAAGTTAACTCCTTTATGAGAAAGGGTTAATTTCATATTGGCTCTTTATTATTCTTCCCTTGGGGTTTTGAATTTTATTAAGCACATAAGGGAATGTAGTGAGTGTGTTTTAGACGGCTGTCTTTATTCGCTGAGATTGGTATGTGATTTAGCTGAAAGTAGCTACCTTTTTTTTAAAAAAGACACTGGAGACACTCCTCCGTAAACTGAGGGCTGCAGTGTTCGCCTCTGAGCATAATTCCTCACTTTAGTCAGTGCGCTGGCCTTGTGTGATGTAGCCTGCTGAGCTGAAACAGTCTAGGGACCTGTATCCGGTGTGAGATTAGAAGTCTCACAGTGTAACAAGGTTCTATGGCGTACTCAGAATTGGACTGTTGTGGAAATGAAAGACGGTTTTCTTTTTAGTGACGCTCCCTGAACTGAGCAGTGCTGACTGTCATTTAAAATTGTTTGGGCTATTGTGAAAAGGAGACACGCTGTTACTTCTAGTTGCGCTCCTCAGTTCTTTGCTGGGTTTATGATTCCGCCTCTGGCAGAAAAACGGAGCGACGCCATTTTCAGCCTATTGCTGAGCCTGGTCACGTGTCCCTGCCTCCTTCTCCATCTGAGAACGGAGCGGTTATGTTTTCTCTGCCTCTGAGTGTCAAAGATTTAGTAATTGACGATCCATCGTCCAAGTGTTTTGTTTAACGATTATTGTAATATTAAGGTTCTTACGTGCAAGTACATATTTATTGGGCTCCTTAATAAATAATGTTTAGTGAAATAGGAGTTGTTCCTGTGAATTTTTGCTTCTCAGGTCCTAAGGCAATTTAAAGTGACAGCACAATTTTTAAAGTGTTTTATTTTTGTGCTTGTTTTTGTTAGTTTGCTCACGGAGCTAGAGTTCTGCTCCTATTGACAAATGTCTCCCAGGATGATGCTGTTTAGGCATTGCCACAGCTTTCTCCTTAAACGTCCTAAGCCTTACGGCATCACATACAGTGCCCTACAGTTCCTCTCAGCTTCCTGGAGGAGTTTATTTTGCTGGCAGAAATTGCTGCTCAGTTATCCTCTGTGGTATCTGCAGCATTATCTGCTTTTCCTAGGTTTTAGGGAAGACGCAAGAGGAAAATTCAGATAGTTTAGAAGGGTTTTGTCCTATTTTCTGCTACATAGGTGGCCCTCCCTCATAAAGGAGGTGATACATCGGTAGCCTCAGAGGGTGGATGCTAAGATTCGGACAGTATAACTCCTTCATCTGATGCTGAAGTAGTAATTTTCAGATTTAAGCTTGAACACCTTCCTGTATTTTTAGAGGAGGTTTTGGCTACTTTGGACGACTTTAATACGTCTGTCGTCAACCATAAGAAATCTAGTAGACTTAATGAATACTATGATGTTCCTTCCAATGTGGAAGTGTTTCATGTTTCTGACCGCAAAGTTTATGGCACAAGGTGCCTTAAGTAGAAGGGGCCATTCTAAGAGGGCTAAGAGAACTACTATCCCTATTGTGGGCGGCTGTTTTTTTCAGGACAAAAAGCTGGAGATGTTTTTGAAGAATATGTATATCTTCAGGGTCTTCAATGGCAACATGCAGTTTGTTTTCCACTATGTCAAGTGCGGCACCTTGTTGGTGCAACGCCTTGTCTGATTCAGTTTTGGTAAAGTCTCCTTTTGAAGGAGATCAAAGACAGATTTAAGGATTCAAGGGTAAGACCTTGTATTGGACCTGGTCTGGCAGAAATAATTTCTGATAAAAGGGTCTTTCTACCACAAGACAAGAAAAACAGACCTAAAGGGAGTCAGAGTAATCTTCGTCCTTTTCGTAGCTTCAAAGGGATGTCTTCCTCTTCGAAGCAGACATAGTCCAAGTCTTCTTAGAGACCCAATCAGTCTTGGAACTAGCTGAGACCTACACCCAGCTAATGAGTGGCAATTTCCACCAAACGGCATCCTGGGATGGTCTGAATCACTGTACAAACCCTAGCTAAGCTTAAAAGCTGTGTGAACAGCAGGCTATGGTGTAAACGGAGTCAAAAAGTAGGGTTTGGTCAAGTGGTTCACAAAAGCAGACTTGCTCTGTTTTATCTAGCGTGGATATGAGATGTACCAGATCCTTGGGCTGTGCACATAGTATCTCAGGGTTTCAAAATAGTATTCATAACTTTTCCTACCAGGGGCAGGGTTCACCTCCCTAGTTTATCTGCATTCCAGATAAAAAGAGAGGCGTTCTTGATATGCGTTTTAGGATTTTTTCTCCCTCAGAGTGATAGCTCTAGTTCCTGTAAGGGAACGGGATCTGGGATTCTATTCTTATCTGTTGTGGTTCTCCAAAAAGAGGGGACTTTTCCTCAAGTTTTGAGATTCGCCTTTCTAGGACTCTGGAAAGGAGTTCCCTTGTTTCAGCTTTAAGGGTGTTTTTCTTAGGAATCATAATAGATTCCCTATCTATGAAGATATGTTTGACGACGGTCAGAAAATGCCTAGTTCTTTCCTCTTGCCTCTGTCTGCAGTCTATGGGTCTGCATCAGTGGCTGAATGTAATTGGTCTGATGGTCGCTTCTAGATATCATCCCTGTGCTAGATTCCATTTGAGAGCTCTGCAGTTATGCATGTTCAGACAGTGAAACGGGGACCTTCAGATCTGTCTCAGAGTATAGCTTTGGATCAGCTTCTCTTCAGATGGACATTTTTACCTCAGTGGCTTACATTTTCCACCAGGAAGGAACTGGGAGTTCCTTAGCCATGAAGGAGGTGACTCAGATTGTTCAATGGGCAGAAGCTTACAATTGTTGTTTATCTGCCATCCACATTCCAGGAGGGAAGCGGATTTCCTGAGCAGGCAGACATTTCATCCCAGGGAGTGGGCTCTCCATTCGGAGGTGTTCTCCAGGTTAACCCTCAACTGGGGGATCCTGGGATTAGATTGATGGCATCTCAGTAGAACGCCAAGCTACCAAGGTATGGTACAAGGTCTAGAGATCTGCAGGCCGCCCTGATAGATGCTTGAGCAGTTCCTTGGGATTTCAGACTGGCATATCCGTTTCCTCTGTTTGTTCTCCCTCCACGAGTCATTGCTCGTATCAAACAGGAGAGAGCATCAGTATTTTTTATAGCTCCTGCGTGGTCTCGCAGGATCTGGTATGGAGATCTAGTAAAGATGTCATCTCTTCCACCTTCGAGGTTTCCTCTGAGGAAGGACCTTTTAACTGTGTCAATTCCTTCATCCAAATATCGCTTCTCTGAAGCTGAATGCTTGGAGATTAAACACTTAGTTCTGTCTAAGTGTGGTTTTTCTAAGTCATCATTGAGATCATGATTCAGGCTTGCAAGCCTGATACTAGAAAGATTTACCATAAGGTATGGCATAAATACCTTTATTGGTGTAAATCCAAGGGCTACTCTTGGAGTAGGGTCAGGATTCCTAGGATTGTGTCTTTTCTCCAGGACTGGAGAAGGGATTGTCAGTCAGTTCTCTGAAGGGTCAGATTTCTGCATTATCTTTTTTGTTGCACAAGCATCTGGCAGGTGTGCCAGATATTCAATCTTTTTGTCAGGCCCTAGTCAGAATCAGGCCTGTATTTAAGTCTGTTGCTCCTCCTTGGAGCCTTAACATTGTTCTTAAAGCTTTGCAGCAGGCTCTGTTTGAGCCTTTGCTTCCATAGATACTGTTATTATCTTGGAAGGTTTTGTTTCTTATTGCTTCTCTTCTGCTCAGAGAGTATCAGAACTCTTGGCTTTACAGTGTGATTCGCTTTATCTTATCTTTCATGCTGATAAGGCGGTTCTTCATACGAAGTTAGGTTTTCTTCCGAAGGTGGTTTCCGCTAGAAATAATAATCAGGAAATTGTTGTTTCTTCTCTATGTCCTAATCCTTCTTCTAATAAGGAATGTTTGTTGCACAACTTGGATGTCGTGCATGCTTTAAAGTTTTATCTACAGGCGACTAAGGATTTTGCCAGTCTTCTGCCATGTTTGTTTGTTTCTCTGGAAAGTGTAAAGGTCAGACAGCTACTGTTACTTCTCTTTCTCTCTGGTTGAGAAGTATAATTTATTTTGCTTATAAGACTGCTGGGCAGGAGCCTCCTGAGAGAATTACGGCTCATTCCATGAGGGCTGTCTCCCCTTCTTGGGCTTTCAAAAATTAAGTTTCTGCGGATCAGAATTGCAAGGCTGCAACTTAGTCTTCTTTGCATATTTTTTCAAAATTTTACAAATTTAATTATTTTGCCTCAGTCAAGGCTTCTTTTGGGAGAAAGGTTATTCAAGCGGTGGTGCCTTCTGTTTAGGTCTGCCTATCTTGCTATCCCTCCCTAGTCATCTGTGTCCTCTAGCTTGGGTATTGGTTCCCACTAGTAATTGATAATGTCGTGGACTCTCCATATCTTAGGAAAGAAAAAAAAAATTATGCTTACCTGATAAATGTATTTATTTCCGGATATGGAGAGTCCACGACCCCATCCTTAATTTAAGACAGTTATTTTTTACTAAACTTCAGGCACCTTTACACCTTTGTGCTATTCCTTTTTTCCATTTTGCTTTCATTCAAATGACTGGGGATTATGGGCAGGGGAGTGACACTTAACAGCTTTGCTGTGGTGCTCTTTGCCTCCTCCTGCTGGCCAGGAGTGATATTCCCACTAGTAATTGATGACATTGTGAACTCTCCATATCCAGAAAGAAATACATTTATCTGCTAAGCATAAATTTAGTTTTTTTCCTTGGCTTATTTTAATTGAATATTAAAATCTTTGATACTTAATCTGTACAAGTGTATTTACTGTTTCACAACATGTCTGATATGGAGCAAGAGCCTGCTCTCATGAATTCATACTTATTATGTTTAGATGCACAAATTGCAGCTCCTATGCAATTTTGTTGTTCATGTGTCAAGAAAACCTTGCAAAATAAAGGTAACATTTTTTAGCCTGTCTCTCAGGATAATGCTGTTAAAATAATACCTCAGCTTTCTCCTGCTATGTCCCAAGCCTCAATGGCGTCACATGCAGTGCCCTGCAGTTCCTCTATAACTCCTAGTGAAGTTTATTTAAAAGCAGAAATTGCTGCAAGGTATCTTCAGTGGCATCTGCGGCATTAGCTGCTATTCCTAGATTACAGGGAAAACGCAAGAGGAAATCTAGAAATTCAGAAAGAAAGGTGCCTGTCCTCAGTTCTGCTTCCCAAGTTGCCCTTTCTCATACGTCTGATGAGGAAGATACATCGGGGCTTTCTGAGGGTGAAGTCTCAGATTCAGACAGTATTATTCCTTCTTCTGAGACTGAGGTGGTGTCCTTTAGATTTAAGCTTGAACACCTTCGTGTATTGTTAAAGGAGGTTTTAGCTACTTTAGATGACTCTGATACCCCTTAACATAATAGTTTCTTTGATGAACCTTCCACTTCGGAGGTTTTTCCTGTGCCGGACCGTGCTAGGGAGATTATCTCACAGGAATGGGAGAAACCAGGGGTGTCTTTTTTTTTTTTAAAGAAAATGTTTATTGTCGAGGACTCCTTTAAAGACCCTTGGTATACTGTACCCAAAGTTGAAGGGGCCATTTCCACTCTGTCTAAGAGAACCAAAATTCCTATTGAGGATAGATGCTCTTTTAAGGATCCGATGAACAAGAAGCTGGAGGCTTATTTGAAAAAGATTTATGCTCATCAAGGTCTCCAATGGCAACCTGCGGTGTGTATTGCCACCGTGACTAGTGTGGTATCTTATTGGTTTGACACCTTGTCTGATTCTCTTCAAGTAGAGACTTCCTTGGATGAAATTCAAGATAGGATTAAAGCTCTAAAGTTGGCCAATAACTTTATTGCAGATGCCATTTTACAGGTTGTTAGACTAGGAGCTAAAACTTCTAGTTTCGCTGTCCTAGCCCGCATGGCGTTATGGTTGAAATCCTGGTCTGCGGACATTTCCTCTAAAGTCAAGCTTCTGGTGATTCCTTACAAGGGCAAAACCGTGTTTGGACCCAGTTTGGCAGAAATTATCTCTGATATTACGGGTGGAAAAGGGTCTTTTCTACCTCAAGATTAGAAGAATAGGCCTAAAGGACATCAGAGTAATTTTTGTTCCTTTCGTAACTTCAGAGGATGCCTTACCCTTCTTCTTCCAAGAAAGAGAAATCCAAGTCTTCTTGGAAACCCAATCAGTCTTGGAACAAGGGAAAACAATCAAAGAAACCTGCAGCGAATTCCAAATCAGCATGAAGAGTTTTCCTCCGATCTGGGATCAGATTAGATGGGGGGCAGACATTCTCAGTTCTCTCAAGCCTGGATACGAGATGTTCCAGATCCCTGGACTGTGGACATAGTACCCCAGGGTTACAAATTGGAATTCAAGACTTTTCCTCCCAGAGGCAGATTCCATCTATCAAGATTATCTGCAGACCAGATAAATAGAGAAGCGTTCTTGAAATGTATACAGCATCTTTCCTCCCTGGGAGTGATAGTTCCAGTTCCAGTGCAGGAACAGGATCTCGGGTTCTACTCCAACCTATTTGTGGTTCCCAAAAAAGAGGAAACTTTCCGTCCCATTTAGACTTGAAGTGTCTAAACAAGTTTCTCAAAGTTCCATCCTTCAAGATGGAGATTATACGTTCCATTCTTCCTTTAGTACAAGAGGGTCAGTTCATGACAACCATAGACCTAAAGGATTCATATCTTCATGTTCCTATTCACAGGGACCATCACAGATTCCTGAGATTTGCCTTTCTGGACAAGCATTTCCAGTTTGTGGCCCTTAAATTTGGTTTAGCCACGGCTCCCAGAATTTTTTAAAAGATTCTGGGGACTTTTTTGGCAGTGATCCGTTCTCGTGAAATTGCTGTGGCACCCTACCTGGATGACATATTGGTTCAGGGGGCCATCTTTTCAACAAGCAAAATCTCACACAGAGATATTGTTGTCTTTTCTTCGTTCCCACGGATGGAATGTGAATATGGAAAAAAGCTCCCTTTCCCCTGCTACAAGAGTAGTGTTCTTAGGAGACAGTAATAGATTTTCTATTGGTGAAGATTCTTCTGACAGAGGTCAGGAAAAACAAAATCATTTCCTCTTGCCTCTCTTTTCAAGCTACTGCTCACCCTTCAGTGGCTCAATGTATGGAGTTAATTGGTCTGATGGTGGCTTCCATGGACATCATTCCTTTTGCTCAATTCCATTTGAGAGCTCTCCAGTTGTGCATGCTCAGACAATTAAATGGCGGCCATGCAGATCTATCTCAGAGAATAAAGTTAGATCAGTCGTCAAGGGACTCTCTCCCATGGTGGATTTCTCAGGATCATCTGTCTCAAGGCACATGCTTTCGGAGACCTTCCTGGGTGATCGTGACCATGGACGCCAGCCTGCTGGGCTGGGGAGCAGTCTGGAACTCGTTAAAAGCTCAGGGCCTTTGGACTCGGGAGGAGTCTGCTCTTCCCATCAACATCTTGGAGTTGAGGGCGATTTACAATGGTCTATTCACTTGGCCTCAAATGGGGGGTGCCAGAGTTAGATCTGATGGCGTCCCGTCAGATCACCAAGCTTCCAAGGTACGGTTCAAGGTCAAGAGATCCGCAGGTCATTCTGATAGATGCTCTGGCGATTCCTTTCTTCGTTCCCACGGATGGAATGTGAATATGGAAAAAAGCTCTCTTTCCCCTGCTACAAGAGTAGTGTTATTAGGAGACCATAATAGATTTTCTATTGATGAAGATTTTTCTAACAGAGGTCAGGAAAAACAAAATAATTTCCTCTTGCCTCTCTTTTCAAGCTACTGCTCACCCTTCAGTGGCTCAATGTATGGAGTTAATCGGTCTGATGGTGGCTTCCATGGACATCATTCTTTTTGCTCAATTCCATTTGAGAGCTCTCCAGTTGTGCATGCTCAGACAATTAAATGGCGACCATGCAGATCTATCTCAGAGAATAAAGTTAGATCAGTCATCAAGGGACTCTCTCACATGGTGGATTTCTCAGGATCATCTATCTCAGGGCACATGCTTTTGGAGACCTTCTTGGGTGATCGTGACCACGGAAGCCAGCCTGCTAGGCTGGGGAGCAGTCTGGAACTCGTTAAAAGCTCAGGGCCTTTGGACTCGTGAGGAGTCTGCTCTTCCCATCAACATCTTGGAGTTCAGGGTGATTTACAATGGTCTATTGACTTGGCCTCAGTTGTACTCAGCTCATTTTATCAGGTTCCAGTCAGACAACATAACCTCTGGGGCTTACATCAATCACCAGGGAGGAACTCAGAGTTCCTTAGCCATGAAGTAGGTTACTCAGATTCTTCAGTGGGCAGAGACCCACAATTGCTTTCTATCTGCCATCCACATTCCAGGAGTAGACAACTGGGAAGCAGATTTTCTGAGCAGACAGACTTTTCATCCCGGGGAGTGGGAACTCCAGCGGAGGTGTTTTCCAGCTTAGTCCTCAAATGAAGGTGCCAGAGTTAGATCTGATGGCGTCCCGTCAGATCGACAAGCTTCCAAGGTACGGTTCAAGGTTAAGAAATCCGCAGGCCATTCTAATAGATGCTCTGGCGATTCCTTGGGTTTTCAGGTTGGCATACCTGTTTCCTCCATTTGCTCTCCTTCCACGAGTTATTGCTCATATCAAACAGGAGAGGGCGTCAGTGATTCTAAAAGCCTCTGCGTGGCCTCGCAAGATCTGGTTTGCAGACCAAGTGGAGATGTCATCTCTCCCACCTTGGAGACTACCTCTGAGGAAGGACCTCCTGATTCAGGGTCCCTTTCTTCATCCAAATCTCATTTTTTTGAAGCTGACTGCTTGGAGATTGAACGCTTAATTCTTTCTAAGCGTGGTTTTTCTGAGTCGGTAATTGAGGCAATGATTCAGGCTAGCAAGCTTGTTACTAGAAAGATTTACCATAAGATATGGCGTAAATATCTTTATTGGTGTGAATCCAAGGGCTACACTTGGAGTAGAATTAGAATTCCTAGAAATGTATCTTTTCTTCAGGAAGGCCTGGAGAAGGGATTTTCAGATTTCTGCTTTATCTGTTTTACTACATAAACGTTTGGCAGATATGCCAAATGTGCAATCTTTTTGTCAGGCCTTGGTCAAAATCAGGCCTGTCTTTAAGTCTGTTGCTCCTCCTTGGAGCCTTAACCTTGTTTGTTTTACAGTTGGCTCCCTTTGAGCCATTGCATTCCATAGACATTAAGTTGTTATCTTGGAAGGTTTTGTTTCTTGTTGCTATCTCTTCTGCTCAAAGAGTCTCGGAACTCTCAGCTATGCAGTGTGATCCCCCTTATCTTATTTTTCATGCCGATAAGGCTGTTCTTCATACTAGCGGCTAGATTTAGAGTTCTGCGGCCAAAGGGGTGCGTTAGCTATGCATGCTTTTTTTTCCCCGCACCTTTTAAATACCGCTGGTATTTAGAGTTCACAGAAGGGCTGCGTTAGGCTCCAAAAAAGGAGCGTATAGCATATTTACCGCAACTGCAACGGACGCGGCCAGCTTAAAAAACGTGCTCGTGCACGATTCCCCCATAGGAAACAATGGGGCAGTTTGAGCTGAAAAAAGCAGCGTTCAGCTCCTAACGCAGCCCCATTGTTTCCTATGGGGAAACACTTCCTAAGTCTGCACCTAACACCCTAACATGTACCCGAGTCTAAGAACCCCTAACCTTACACTTATTAACCCCTATTCTGCCGCCGCCGCTATCGCTGACCCCTGTATATTATTATTAACCCCTAATCTGCCGCTCCGTACACCGCCGCAACCTACATTATACCTATGTACCCATAATCTGCTGCCCCTAACACCGCCGACCCCTATATTATATTTATTAACCCCTAATCTGCCCCCCGCAATGTCGCCGCCAGCTACCTACAATAATTAACCCCTAATCTGCCGACCGGATCTCACCGCTACTTTAATAAATGGATTAACCCCTAAAGCTAAGTCTAACCCTAACACTAACACCCCCCTAAGTTAAATATAATTTAAATCTAACAAAATAAATTAACTCTTATTAAATAAATTATTCCTATTTAAAGCTGAATACTTACCTGTAAAATAAACCCTAATATAGCTACAATATAAATTATAATTATATTGTAGCTATTTTAGGATTAATATTTATTTTACAGGCAACTTTGTAATTATTTTAACCAGGTACAATAGCTATTAAATAGTTAAGAACTATTTAATAGCTAAAATAGTTAAAATAATTACAAAATTACCTGTAAAATAAATCCTAAGTTACAATTAAACCTAACACTACACTATCAATAAATTAATTAAATACAATACCTACAAATAACTATAATTAAATAAACTAACTAAAATACAAAACATAAAAAAGAAAAAAGTTACAAAAAATATATATTTTTTTACAAACATTAGAAAAATATTACAATTTTAAACTAATTACACCTACTCTAAGCCCCCTAATAAAATAACAAAGACCCCCAAAATAAAAAAATGCCCTACCCTATTCTAAATTAAAAAAGTTCAAATCTCTTTTACCTTACCAGCCCTGAAAAGGGCCATTTGCGGGGCATGCCCCAAATAATTCAGCTCTTTTGCCTGTAAAAAAAACATACAATAACCCCCCCCAACATTACAACCCACCACCCACATACCCCTAATCTAACCCAACCCCCCCTTAAATAAACCTAACACTAAGCCCCTGAAGATCTTCCTACCTTATCTTCACCATGCCAGGTTCACCGATCCGTCCTCCGAAGTCTTGATCTAAGCCTCCGAAGTCTTCATCCAAGCCCAAGCGGGGGCTGGCGATCCATAATCCGGCTGAAGTCTTCTATCAAGCGGCGGCTGAAGAGGTCCAGAAGAGGCTCCAAAGTCTTCATCCTATCCGGGAAGAAAAGGAGATCCGGACCGGCAACCATCTTGATCCAAACGGCATCTTCTATCTTCATCCGATGACGAACGGCTCCATCTTGAAGACCTCCAGCGCGGATCCATCTTCTTCTTCCGACGTCCAACTGAAGAATGAAGGTTTCTTTAAGGGACGTCATCCAAGATGGCGTCCCTCGAATTCCGATTGGCTGATAGGATTCTATCAGCCAATCGGAATTAAGGTAGGAAAATTCTGATTGGCTGATGGAATCAGCCAATCAGATTCAAGTTCAATCCGATTGGCTGATTGGATCAGCCAATCAGATTGAGCTCGCATTCTATTGGCTGATCGGAACAGCCAATAGAATGCGAGCTCAATCTGATTGGCTGATTCGAGGGACGCCATCTTGGATGACGTCCCTTAAAGGAACCTTCATTCTTCAGTTGGACGTCGGAAGAAGAAGATGGATCCGCGCTGGAGGTCTTCAAGATCTCTTCAGCCGCTGCTTGATAGAAGACTTCAGCCGGATTATGGATCACCAGCCCCGGCTTGGGCTTGGATGAAGACTTCGGAGGCTTGGATCAAGACTTCGGAGGACGGATCGGTGAACTTGGCATGGTGAAGATAAGGTAGGAAGATCTTCAGGGGCTTAGTGTTAGGTTTATTTAAGGGGGGTTTGGGTTAGATTAGGGGTATGTGGGTGTTGGGTTGTAATGTTGGGGGGGGTATTGTATGTTTTTTTTTACAGGCAAAAGAGCTGAATTATTTGGGGCATGCCCCGCAAATGGCCCTTTTCAGGGCTGGTAAGGTAAAAGAGCTGTGAACTTTTTAATTTAGAATAGGGTAGGGCATTTTTTTATTTTGGGGGTCTTTGTTATTTTATTAGGGGGCTTAGAGTAGGTGTAATTAGTTTAAAATTGTTGTAATATTTTTCTAATGTTTGTAAAAAAAATTTTATTTTTTGTAACTTATTTCTTTTTTATTTTTTGTACTTTAGTTAGTTTATTTAATTGTAGTTATTTGTAGGTATTGTATTTAATTAATTTATTGATAGTGTAGTGTTAGGTTTAATTGTAACTTAGGTTAGGATTTATTTTACAGGTAATTTTGTAATTATTTTAACTATTTTAGCTATTAAATAGTTCTTAACTATTTAATAGCTATTGTACCTGGTTAAAATAATTACAAAGTTGCCTGTAAAATAAATATTAATCCTAAAATAGCTACAATATAATTATAATTTATATTGTAGCTATATTAGGGTTTATTTTACAGGTAAGTATTTAGCTTTAAATAGGAATAATTTATTTAATAAGAGTTAATTTATTTCGTTAGATTTAAATTATATTTAACTTAGGGGGGTGTTAGTGTTAGGGTTAGACTTAGCTTTAGGGGTTAATACATTTATTATAGTAGCGGTGTGGTCCGGTCGGCAGATTAGGGGTTAATAATTGTAGGTAGGTGGAGGCGACATTGGGGGCGGCAGATTAGGGGTTAATAAATATAATATAGGGGTCGGCTGTGTTAGGGGCAGCAGATTAGGGGTACATAGGTATAATGTAGGTTGCGGCGGTGTACGGAGCGGCAGATTAGGGGTTAAAAAAAATATGCAGGTGTCAGCGATAGCGGGGGCGGCAGATTAGGGGTTAATAAATTTTATGTAGGGGTTGGCGGTATTAGGGGCAGCAGATTAGGGGTACATAGGGATAACGTAGGTGGCGGCGGTGTACGGAGCGGCAGATTAGGGGTTAAAAAATTTTAATAGAGTGGCGGCGATGTGGGGGGACCTCGGTTTAGGGGTACATAGGTAGTTTATGGGTGTTAGTGTACTTTAGAGCACAGTGGTTAAGAGCTTTATAAACCGGCGTTAGCCCAGAAAGCTCTTAACTACTGACTTTTTTCTGCGGCTGGAGTTTTGTCGTTAGATTTCTAACGCTCACTTCAGCCACGACTCTAAATACCGGCGTTAGAAAGATCCCATTGAAAAGATAGGATACGCAAATGGCGTAGGGGGATCTGTGGTATGGAAAAGTCGCAGCTGCAAAGTGAGCGTTAGACCCTTTCCTGACTGACTCCAAATACCAGCGGGCGGTAAAAACCAGCGTTAGGAGCCTCTAACGCTGGTTTTGACGGCTACCGCCAAACTCTAAATCTAGGCCTAGGTTAGGTTTCCTTCCTAAGGTTGTTTCTAATAAAAATAGCAATCAGGAAATTGTTGTTCCCTCTCTGTGTCCTAATCCTTCTCCTTCCAAAGAAAGTTTGTTACACATTTTAGATGTTGTACGTGCTCTTAAATTCTACTTACAGGTGACTAAGGATTTTCGCCAGCCCTCTTTGTCTGTTTCTCTGGGAAACGTAAAGGTCAGAAAGCTTATGAGACTGCTGGATAGCAGTCTCCTGAGAGAATTACAGCTCATTCCAAAAGAGCTGTTTCCTCTTCTTGGGCTTTCAAAAATGAAGCTTCTGTGGAACAAATTAGCAAGGCTGCACTTTGGTCTTCTCTACATACTTTTTCCAAATTTTACAAATTTGATACTTTTGCCTCGGCTGAGGCTTCCTTTGGGATTAAGGTTCTTCTAGCAGTGGTGCCTTCTGTTTAGGACTGCCTGTCTTGTCCCTCCCTATTTATCGTGTCCTCTAGCTTGGGTATTTGTTCCCAACAGTAATTACTCAAGCTGTGGACTCACCATATCTTAGGAAAGAAAAACAAAATTTATGCTTACCTGATAAATGTATTTATTTCCAGATATGGTGAGTCCACGCCCCCACCCTTCATTTTAAGACAGTTGTACTTTTGACTATAAACTCAGGCACCTCTACACCTTGTGTTACTTCTTTTTCTCTATTTCCCTTCGTTCGAATGACTGGAGGTTGTGGGTAAGGGAGTGTCAGACTGAGATGAGAAGTGCAAAAATAATCACACCTTTATTAATAGCAAAAAATAATAAAAAGTCCACAAGTCAAATAACAAGCCAGGAATCAAAACCAGAGCTGGTAGTCAGACGAGCCGAGTCAGGAGCCAAAGTGAATAGTCAAACGAGCCGAGTCAGGAGCCAAAGCAAGTAGTCAGACGAGCCGGAATCAGGAACAAGGAGAACAGTAGAGTAAGCAACAAGCCAGGGATCAGGAACCAAGAGGGATGTCAGACAGCCAGGTAATACACAGGAGCTCTCACAAACAGGTCTGAGACAACGCAAGGGCAAAGCATACTGAACAAAGGCCCTTTAAATAATAAGTGATGACATCACAAATTTGAGACTGCATCCTGTCTCACACAGTTGATGTACACCAGTCTGGCCATAAAAGGAAGTGCAGGAAATGAGCAGCATCACACAGTATGCACCAGAGTCAGCAAGAGAGGTGAGTAAAATGGCTGTCGGCAACACATGGCAAACAAAACAGGGGAAAAACCCTGACAGTACCCACCCCTCAACGACCCCTCCCCCACGGAAGGACAAAAGGCTTATTGGGGAAACGGTCATGGAAGGCACGGAGGAGGGCGGGAGCATGAACATCAGAGGAGGGAACCCATGAACGCTCCTCCGGACCGTAGCCCCTCCAGTGAACCAAATACTGTACGCGGCCCCTGGACATACGAGAGTCAATAATGCAGCTTACCTCATACTCCTCATGGTTGTCAACAAAGATAGGACGGGGATGAGGTAATACAGTGGTAAACCGATTACAAACCAATGGTTTCAAGAGGGAGACATGAAAAACATTGGATATGTGCATTGCAGGAGGAAGGTCAAGAGCGTAGGCCACAGGATTGACCCGTCGGAGTATTAGAAAAGGACCAACATAACGGGGAGCCAGTTTATTGGAAGGCACACGAAGGTTCAAGTTGCGGGAGGACAGCCAAACTCTCTCACCAACCTGGTAGGAAGGCGTGGGCAGACGCCTACGATCAGCTTTCAACTTTTGGCGCTGCATAGAACAAAGAAGGCAATCCTGAATCTGCACCCACGTGGAACGGAGTTGCCGGAAATGCTCCTCCAAAGCCGGAATACCCTGAGACATGAATGAATCGGGCAACAAGGATGGTTGAAACCCATAATTCGCCATGAACGGGGATAACTTGGAGGAAGCATTAATAGCACTATTACGATCAAACTCTGCCCAAGGTAACAGTTCAGACCAATTATTATGGTGATCTGAGACATAGCAATGGAGGGACTGTTCCAGAGCTTGATTAGACCGTTCCACAGCCACATTGGATTGAGGGTGATATGCCGAGGAGAAGGAAAGCTGGATCCCCATTTGAGCACAAAAGGAACGCCAAAATCTGGAGACAAACTGGCTACCCCAGTCCGACACTATCTCCTTGGGTAACCCATGTAAACGGAAGACCTCCCGGGCAAAAATTGAAGCAAGCTCCTGAGCTGTAGGCAACTTCTTCAAGAGAATGCAATGTGACATTTTAGAAAAACGGTCAACCACCATAAGGATAATAGTATTGCCATTGGAAACAGGGAGCTTGACAATGAAGTCCATGGAAAGATGTGTCCAAGGACGCTCACCAATAGCAATAGGTTGAAGAAGACCCACAGGAAGACGTTGAAGAATCGTAATCTGTGCACAAACTGAGCAGGAGGCAACATACGCAGCAACATCAGAACAAAGAATTGTCGAGTAACAGACCAAATCATTTGGTTCTTGCCTGGGTGACCTGCGGCTTTAGGATAGTGGTAAGTGTGCAAAAGTTTAGTTTGAAGATTCTCAGGAACAAAACACTTACCACTAGGTTTCTCAGGAGGTGCATTGGTTTGTGCAGCCAGGATCTCCTCCCCCAAGGGAGAAGTCAAATTAGTACGTATGGTAGCCAAAATATGGTCAGGAGGTATAACTGGAGTAGGTAGAGACTCCTCCTTGGACAGAGGCACAAATTGTCGAGAGAGGGCATCAGCCCTAACATTCTTACTACCAGGCAGGTAGGAGACCACATAATTAAACCGAGACAAAAATAGCGCCCATCTGGCCTGTTGGGGGCGACAAACATTTTGCTTCAGATAGATAAGTTAAATTCTTGTGGTCAGTAAGAATGAGCACTGGCACGCTATTACCCTCGAGAAGATGCCTCCATTCCTTGAGTGCCAAAATTATGGCCAGTAATTCCCTGTCACCAAATTCATAATTGCACTCCGCTGGAGACAATTTCTTAGAGAAGAAACCTCACGGATGCAAGGAACCGTCAGGCGTAGGATGTTGAGACAAGAGGGCACCTACTCCAGTCTCAGACGCATCGACCTCAAGAACGAAAGGCAGGACAGGGTTAGGATGAGCCAGAACTGGAGCGGCAGCAAAGGCAGTCTTAAGACTATCAAAGACCTTAATGGCAGTAGGTGACCAATGGAGTGGATCCTTCTCTTTACGGGTCATGTCTGTAATAGGTTTGACCAAGGAAGAAAAGTTTTTAATAAACTTTCTATAGTAATTGGCGAACCCCAAAAAACGTTGAATAGACCGAAGACCAACTGGGCGAGGCCACTGCAGAACGGCAGATAACTTGTCAGGATACATGGAGAACCATGCAACAGAGATAAAATAACCTAGGAAGGTTACTTCAGTCTGATGGAACTCACATTTCTCGAGTTTACAAAACAGGCCGTTCTCACGTAGTCTCTGAAGAACCTGTGTAACATCAGAACGATGAGCCTCAAGTGTGGTTTTGCAACATATCTTGTAGGACATCATTAACAAATTCCTGGAAAACAGCAGGAGCATTACATAGGCCAAAGGGCATTACAAGATACTCATAATGCCCGCTCCTGGTGTTAAATGCTGTTTTCCATTCGTGGCCCTCCTTGATCCTAACGAGATTGTAAGCTGCTCTCAAATCAAGTTTACTAAAGACCGTAGCTCCCTTGAGGCGGACAAAGAGTTCCGTAATGAGCGGAATAGGGTAAGCATTCTTAATGGTAAGATGATTAAGACCCCTATAATCAATGCATGGTCTTAACTCACCACCCTTTTTCTTCACAAAGAAGAAGCCAGCCCCTGCAGGAGAGCAAGATTTGGGGATGATCCCCCGCGTCAGAGCATCGGCAACATACTCCTCCATAGCACAATTCTCTGCAACAGACAGAGGGTAAACCCGGCCCTGAGGAGGAATGGCTCCAGGTTGCAGGTCTATGGCACAATCGTAAGACCGGTGATGAGGCAACGTACCGGCATGCACCTTGTCAAAAACGTCTAGGAACTCTCGGTACTCCTCTGGCAATTGAGATACCGAAGAAGTGCCAAAAACTTTAACTGGTTTCCGAAGACAAGTGGAAATACATTGCGGAGACCATGACAACATTTTGGACCTGTGCCAGTCGAGACTGGGATTGTGCTTTTGGAGCCAGAGATAACCCAGAACAACCGGAAAATGAGGAGAGTTTATCACCTGGAACTGGAGGGTTTCAAAATGGAGAGAAAAGGAAGGAGGTTTTGTAAGGGCGCTAATAGCTAAAGATACTATGTGGATTTATTAAGTGTATATCTGTGATAAAAGTTTAAAGTATTAATAAAGTCAGATCTAAAAAATGTGTAAAAAACATACAGTTTATTTATGTGTAAAAGACATACAGTTTCTTTAGTTACAATATGATTAAAGAGCTTATAGAGACGTCTCTAGTGCAAATCAATGAAATTTAAAAACTGACAAAATTACAGAAAAGATAAATAAAAGATAAGATAAAAGAGCAAGTAGTACTATTTGAGAATATTCGTATGCTACTTATTATGTTGGTCACTCAGAAATATCACATGTAATGTGACTAGGCAATTTGCCAAATTTTCCGTGAGTATTTTAAAGTTCATAAAATTTCATACATACTTCCATTTAAAATTCGTTTACCAACTGGATAAAAACTTTGAAAAAAGATGGAGCTTAAAGCAGAGCTGTGCATAAAAAATGTTTGTATCGAGTTGTATCTTTCTGTCGAGATATACCAGACCTTTGTATTAGTTTCACAGCAAACTTTCAGGGATAATTATCATGTCCATATATATGAACCAAGAGAGATGTCCCATAAACTTATTTTGCTAATGGTTTGGGATTGCAGTTTGCGACTCCCATACAAATTGTACCTTATCGTATACGTGAGCTACAGCAGGGTATCCTGTGCATCCTGCAGCTCGGTTCCTCCGATAGTGTCCTCGTGTTGTTGGCGTCTGACGTCACATCCAATGTGTGGGGGCCTGCCCTGCGTCCACCAATCAATGCTTAGCCAGTTTCAGGACACCTTTTTGCATCCGATACAAAGTGTACAATTTTCTTCTTATTTCTGATACTTGCTTGTACCGGTCAGCAGAGGTGTGTTTGAATGAAATAAATTTACCTGCACTTAGTGCTTTTAAGCACGCAGGTTCCGATGATATATAATTTCAATGTCTTTTGTTAACAATCAACCCGGGTTGGTTCATTCGGTTCAAACGATAGTGGAGTCAAGGATACAGTCTTTAGCTTCTACGCGTTTCACTCCCTCTAGGAGCTTTATCAAGAATCTTGAAATTATATATCATCGGAACCTGCGTGCTTAAAAGCACTAAGTGCACTAAGTGCAGGTAAATTTATTTCATTCAAACACACCTCTGCTGACCGGTACAAGCAAGTATCAGAAATAAGAAGAAAATTGTACACTTTGTATCGGATGCAAAAAGGTGTCCTGAAACTGGCTAAGCATTGATTGGTGGACGCAGGGCAGGCCCCCACACATTGGATGTGACGTCAGACGCCAACAACACGAGGACACTATCGGAGGAACCGAGCTGCAGGATGCACAGGATACCCTGCTGTAGCTCACGTATACGATAAGGTACAATTTGTATGGGAGTCGCAAACTGCAATCCCAAACCATTAGCAAAATAAGTTTATGGGACATCTCTCTTGGTTCATATATATGGACATGATAATTATCCCTGAAAGTTTGCTGTGAAACTAATACAAAGGTCTGGTATATCTCGACAGAAAGATACAACTCGATACAAACATTTTTTATGCACAGCTCTGCTTTAAGCTCCATCTTTTTTCAAAGTTTTTATCCAGTTGGTAAACGAATTTTAAATGGAAGTATGTATGAAATTTTATGAACTTTAAAATACTCACGGAAAATTTGGCAAATTGCCTAGTCACATTACATGTGATATTTCTGAGTGACCAACATAATAAGTAGCATACGAATATTCTCAAATAGTACTACTTGCTCTTTTATCTTATCTTTTATTTATCTTTTCTGTAATTTTGTCAGTTTTTAAATTTCATTGATTTGCACTAGAGACGTCTCTATAAGCTCTTTAATCATATTGTAACTAAAGAAACTGTATGTCTTTTACACATAAATAAACTGTATGTTTTTTACACATTTTTTAGATCTGACTTTATTAATACTTTAAACTTTTATCACAGATATACACTTAATAAATCCACATAGTATCTTTAGCTATTAGCGCCCTTACAAAACCTCCTTCCTTTTCTCTACACATTACTTTTAGATTGAAGGATCTAAAAACACTGTAAGGAGTTTGATACTTTATTTCACCAGCGCACTATTTACCCACACTTCTGCACTTCAAAATGGAGAGCCCCAACAGCCATGGATAACGGAGTAACGAGTGCGGGCTGAAGGGGCCTGCCATCAATGGCCTCAATAGCAAGCGGAATGGACCAAGGCAAAACAGGTATGGAGTGCTTTGATACAAAAGCACTGTCAATGAAGTAGCCCGCAGCACCGGAGTCAACAAGAGCCTGGGTGACTATGGAGGAGTCCACCCAGGAAAGGAAAACCGTGACCAAAGGTTTCTCCTTTAGCGGTTCCGGGGATGAGGATAAACCACCCAAGGTCTGCCCGTGACAGGACCTTAGGTGTGAGCATTTCCCGGCCGTGTAGGACAAGACTTCAAAAGGTGTACACCAGTCTGGCCATAAAAGGAAGTGCAGGAAATGAGCAGCATCACACAGTATGCACCAGAGTCAGCAAGCGAGGTGAGTAAAATGGCTGCCAGCAGCACATGGCAAACAAAACAGGGAAAAAACAAACCCTGACAGGGAGTGATACTTAGCAGTTTAACTGTGGTGCTCTTTGCCTCCTCCTGCTGACCAGGAGAGATATTCCCAACAGTAAATACTCAAGCCGTGGACTCACCATATCCGGAAATAAATACATTTATCAGGTAAGCATACATTTTGTTTTTTAAAAAAGAAACGTCTTTGGAAAGTTTAATCAATTTACGTGCCCCTGTGCCCCTGAGCAGTAATTCATTAAACTTTACAATTACTTTAAATGTCCTCTTGAATTAATTTTGCAACTTGGAAACTATCTGCTTGGGGAGTTTGGAAAAGTCATCAACTCTTTCATTTGTGAAAATTTAGCATTCCATCTACAGAACAGTAGATCTTATTCCATTCCTTTTGTATTCCTGATTTGCATTACATTATGTGGTTGAAAAATTCCTAAGAAACAGGCACTGTTAGGATGGTATGAAACGTCATAAGGGTGTGAAATGGTTAAAAGAGGAAATGTTTACTTTAGGGGTTAAGGACACTAAAGATCCTGAGGATAAGCCTTTTAACTGTTTAGATTCAGTTATTAAAACTGTTGCTAAAACCCCTTAGGTTTTTCCTAATCCAGATGCTGTTTCTAGGGAATGGTCCTTCTGCAAAGTTTAAGAAGTTATACCTCTTACCTGCCTCTAACAATGGATTGTGGGCGAATGTCCCTAAAGTAGATAGGGCCATTTCTACTTTGGAAGACAGTACTTCTTTTATGGACCCTTTAGATAATGAAGCTAGAATCCTTTCAAAGAAGGGCCTTTTTGCAAGAAGGTTATTTGTTTAGGTCAGCTATCTCTATTGCTGATGTAGCTGTAGCTTCTTCTTACTGGTTAACAATCGGCCGCTAGCAGGAGGTGTCAATCAACCCGATCCTATCTGATCGGGTTGACTGCTCTCCGCTGCTCAGAGGCGGCGGACCAGTTAAGTAGCAGCAGTCTTAAGACCGCTGCTTCAAAACTGCTGTTTTTGGCAAGCCTGAAGGCTTGTGCCCCATCCTCTCAGAAGCAAAGCACCTCTGATCCAGTTTGGAGGCCTAGTGCTAATTGGAACAGACCTAAGCAAGCCAAAACATTCACCCCTACTTCCATGTCTGTATTAAGATGTGGCCCCAGAGGTTCTGGTAGGGGGGAGGTTATGTCCTTTTCAGGAAGCTTGATTTCAGTCTGTTCCAGATCCCTGGGTTATCAGGGTTATCAGATAAGCTTCAGAACAATGTCTCCCAGAGGAAATTTGTTTCTGTCCAATGTTCCAGGCAATCCCTTAAAGATTTAAGTATTTTTTCTGTCAGATTTTAGATCTGTAAACTATGAGAGTGATAGCTCCAGTTCCTTCACAGAAGGAATGTACTTTCAGACCAGTTCTGGGTCTGAAAGCTCTCAACAAGTTTGTCAGAATTCCGACTTTCAAAATGGAAACTATTCAGACTATTCTACATTATTCTGCTCTACCATTCAGCTTTATAAGCTTCGTCAATGGTGCATGGATCATACTCCAGTATCTCAAAAGATTTTCCTGGGTCACAATACAAGTCAGTGTCTGACTTGGTGGCTGAATCAACTGATGTTCATTATTCAGGAGGCTTTTTTGCTCATCATACCTGTGATCAATTCAGATGCAAGTCTTCCAGGCTGGGGAGCTGTTTGAGGGTCTCTGAGAGCACAAGGAGTCTAGACTCTTCAGGAGGCAAGGTTGTCAATAAATGTTCTAGAACTATGGCTTGTCAGACTTGGCCTGTGTTGAAAGGGAGACTCATATCTGCTTTTGATCAGACAATGTCACAGCAGTGGATTATATCAATCATCAGGGGCGATCTCACAGTTCCCTAGCCATGAGGGAAGTGTTTTAAATTCTCTCATGGGTACAAGTTAATTCCTGTCTAATCTCTGCGGTTCATATTCCAGGACTGAACAACTTGGAAGCAGATTTTCTTAGTCGCCAGTCTCGGCATCCAGGGAATGGTCTCTTCATCAGGATGTGTTCATTCAGATTGTGGATCTTTGGTGTCTCCCAGAGATAGATCTGATGGCCTCTTGTTTGAACAAAAAACTTCCCAGGTACCTTGAGAGGTTCAGGGACCCACAGGTGGAGTTTGTGGATGCTCTAGTAGCTTATTGATAATTTCAGCTTGCTTATCTATTTCATCTTCTGGTTCTTCTTCCCAGAGTGATTTCCAAGATAAGGCTAGAGAAATCATCAATAATCCTGATTGCTTCAGCTTGGCCTTACAGGAATTGGTATGCAGAATGGTTAGTTCTTAAGCATAGAGGTTTCTTAGATTTTGTGATTGAAATTTTAATCTAGGCTTGAAAGCTTTTATTTCTTGGTGTATAGATAATGGCTTTTCCTGGCATTCTTTCATAATTACTAGAATTTTGCACTTCTTACAGGTTGGTTTTGATAAGGGTCTATCTGCCAGTTCTCTGAAAGGAAGGTTTTGTTTATTTTGGCCATCTCTTCTGTTAGAAGAGTTTCTGAATTGTATGCTCTTTCGTGTGACCCCCCTTATCTTATCTTTTATCAGGATAAGGCTGTCTTAAAGGGATGGTAAACTCCTCAATATAACTTTATAAAAAAATTAAGTTCATGCCATAATTTTTCTCAAAACCTCTTTTTTTTAATACTTCTATTATTCTATTATAGATTATGCTCCCCTGCCTGCCCCCTTGCTCTGTTTTATTTTTTCGTTTTTTTCTGCCCAATCAAAAGCTTGGCCATCTGGTCCATTAAATGATATCTATTACATTACAAGCATGCATAGTAGCCACAGTCGGTCAGTGCTTGTCGTCACAAATTGTGTGCTTGTTACTTTTGTGCACAAGTGGCACAAGAAAGGGGATTCCTTATATGCCTAAATTAAACATTGAATCACAGCTATGGATTGATGCTTATCTCTATATATTTATTTATTTTTTGCAAAGGCTTTATTTTTTCCATGAGCAAAGAACCATAACATTTTTTTAAAATTCTACTTCACAATAAATGTTTTTTTTTGCCCACCCATATTATCACTGATCAGTCTAGTAACGTCTCCCGCCCGCTGTTCACAAATGCCTTATATTCTACCCATTCTGCAAAGTAAACAGATAATCTTCTAATTCTCTGTTTACTTTGCAGAACGAGTAGAATATAAGGTGCTTGTGAACACCTGTTACTAGGTGAGCTTGATCGCTCTGTGTAGTAACAGATGATTAGTTGGTCATAAATGCTTCAGTCAGTTTAGAGTAGAGCCGATTTGACTACATATGTGCAATTGTAAAAAGAAAAGAAAAAAAAAGCGCACACTCTAGCATAGTGACAAGTGTTCAGTAGCCGTGAACGTTCTACCCATAGTGACGTGTACAACGGGCTGGGCTGCTGTTCACGTCACTGCACTTCTGAAGGAATACGTTTGGAGGGGCGGAGCAAATAATATAATTGAGAAGGTATAAGAAAGCATTCAGTTGATGGGAACTGTCTGCTGTATGTGTAACTACACTGTGTATTAGCGCATAGCTAATATATTGAAAAGGGTACAGTTGATGGAAACCTGTAAATTGATTGAAAAGCCTAAAAGAAAAGGATTAAAGTTGATTAAAGTTGATGGGATTGCTCTCCCTTTAATAACGTATACAGTGGGCGGACTGCTGTACACATCTCTAAATTGCTGAGAAGAGACACTGGGGGCGGAGCAAATAAAATGATTGACAAGAATAAGTTAAAAAGAAAAATCAATTATATACTAAAGTAAGATTTTTTTTTTTGCTTCTGCAAAATGACATAAAGCATTTGCCAAATTACATTAATAATACACTTTACCATCCCTTTAAGGACCTAATTTGACTCCTTGCCTAAAGTTGTGTCCTCAAACAATATCAGTCTGGAAATTGTTTTCCCTTCTTCAGGGAGATCTTTGCATTATTTGGCTGTTGTCAGGGCTTTAAAGTATTATATTGATGCTACTAAGGATTACAGAGAAACTTCTAGTTTGTTTGTAAACTTTTCTGGTTCTAGGAAAGGACAGAAAGTTCCTGCTGTTTATTTGGCCTCTTAATAAAAACTTTTGATTCATAAGGCTTACTTGGAGGCAGGTCAGGATTCTAGGATTCTAGATCACTGCTAATTCTACAAGATTAGTTGCCACTACTTGGGCTTCAAGAATGAGACTTCAGTTGACCAAATTTGCAAAGCAGCTACTTAGTCTTCTTTGCATACTTTTACAAAATTCTACAATTCTGATGTTTTTGCTTCTTCTGAGTCAGCCTTTGGTAAGAAAGTCCTTTAGGCAGTTGTCTCTGCTTGAGATATATATATATAATTATATATATATATATATATATATATATATATATATACATGCACTTTTTTGGTTCTTGTGGAGTTGTAGACTTAGATTTTGATTGAAAAAAGATGCTTATTTAATCTCACCCTTTGTATCTCATTACTTGTGGACTCCACAGCTTAGATAGTAGTTCCCAGGACTAATGGATTGTGGACCACTGAACCCAATTTTTTTTATTTTGTGATTCAGATAGAGCATGCAATTTTAAGCAACTTTCTAATTTTCTCGTATTATTAATTTTTCTTTGTTCTCTTGTTATCTATTTGAAAAAGAAGGCATCTAAGCTAAGGA
Organism: Bombina bombina; assembly: GCF_027579735.1. NCBI lineage: Eukaryota > Metazoa > Chordata > Amphibia > Anura > Bombinatoridae > Bombina > Bombina bombina. The sequence continues at coordinate 241,268 of NW_026511547.1, forward strand.
GCCACCCAATTTTTTGTTTAGCTCCCTGGACAGCACTTGTTTTATTGGTGGGTGAATTTATCCACCAATCAGCAAGAACAACCCAGGTTGTTCACCAAAAATAGGCCGGCATCTAAACTTACATTCTTGCTTTTCAAATAGATACCAAGAGAATGAAGAAAATTTAATAATAGGAGTAAATTAGAAAGTTGCTTAAAATTGCACGCTCTATCTAAATCCCGAAGAAAAAAAAATGGGTTCAGTGTCCCTTTAAGCACAGATTTTTTTTTAAATCTAAAGTAATGGGAAGAAGCGGTTGGCAAAGCGGGGCGCATGCATGTTAAAGACGGTCCAGGAATTTTATGGGTATAGAAATTGAAGCAGTGATGTCTGCGGCCAGGAATGTTATGACGCTGGCATGCATGTGCATTACGGTCAAACTTTGTGAAACAGCTGATGCCACGTCACACTATGTGACGTGGTTCGCTACTTTCACAAGTTCGCTGTTTTCTCGGAACACCAGCAATAGCAATGACCTCACCACAGGAATAATGTTATAGGTATGAAGATGAAAGGGGGAAAAATAAAGAAAAACATCTTGGCAAATAATGTGTTCATTTCACAAAACCCCACAGTTTCCTATTAACAAAATCCATTTTGTAGAGGTGATAGTCAAGCAAATCTACCATTCAAGCGCAGAAATCCCATGTTAACGCCATACAGTGAATGATAAGGATTTAGCATAGAGACATTGGACCGTTCAGGGTAAAAATAAGGCATTGGAGTAGATTAATATAGTTTGAATGAAGCAACTTCACTAAAGTATATCATCTAAACACCCACCTATACAGTACTATATTATTTTTGAAGCTCAACAGAGCAAAGAATGAAGTCAGCATAGACAAGTCATTTTTTAAAACAAATTTGGAAATCTAGTGTTTGTAACACATCCAAAGAGAAATACAGGTTCTGTCATATTTTTAGTGTATCTTGCACAATATGTTTTTTGTTTATAGTTTTATTATTTTGCAAAAGAGTTGCAGGAGAAATAATTGCTCAGGATACTATCTTGTGTTCAGTCAGCAAAAATACAATATTGCAAAATATAAGAACAAATACTCACAATCCCTAATATCAGCTGTCTATTTTGTTAATAAGTTAATGCACCACTGCATTTTGCTATATACATTTACTGAAAATAGTGACTCACCTGTGGATTTGTTACTTTGTAACTTGTTTGTTAAATTTAAATCTTGATTATGATCCATGGTTGCTGAAATAAAAGAAAGGGACAGTGAAAAAAAACCTTAAATTGACAGTCTATTCAGGCAAGTAGCTAATAAGAGATCATTGTATGTAAAGATGCTACAGGAACACCACTGGGAGGTAGCTTTCTTCGTTTTTACATATATTTGCTATTACTAGTGCTACAGTATTAACATTTTTGGTATGGGTGTTGGTTTCATACAAAAACAGCTGTTTTGACCCCTTAACGACCAAGAACGTACCAGGTACGTCCTGCAAAAACTGTCAGTTAGTGACAATGGACGTTCCTGGTATGTCCTTGGTCTAATTGAGCGCTGGAAGCGATTGCGATCGCTTCCAGTAGCTCTCAGGGTATTGCAGTGATGCCTCGATATTGAGGCATCCTGCAATACCCTTTTTCAAGCATCCGATGAAGAGAGAGCCACTCTGTGGCCCTCTCTGCACCGGTAGCGATGGCGCGATTGTTGATGGGTGGGAGCTTAGCAGGGAGGCGGGTGGGTGGCCCATTGCTACCTGGCATCCGGTTCCTGTATGTGCAATGTGCACACCAGGTGCCGGGAATGTGCAGGGGGGCCTTCGGGGGCGCACACACACGCAGCAACTACTGCCACCAATGTCCCGGAATTGGAGGGAGGGGGGAAAAAAACATAAAGATCAAAGGATCTGGGAAAGGGGTATTAAGGGGTGGGAAGCTACACTACAGAAAAATCTATATTTTATCAAAAACATTAAAAACACTTTTTTGGGGGGGCAAACTGGGTACTGGCAGACAGCTGCCAGTACCCAAGATGGGGCAAATAGGTAGCGGGGAAGGGTTAGAGAGCTGTCGGGGGGGGGGATCAGGGAGGTTGGGGGCTAAGGGGGGGGGGGTCCATCACAGTTGAATAGATATTTAAAAAAAAAAAAAAAAAAGCCTTTTATTTTAGTACTGGCAGACTTTCTGCCAGTACTTAAGATGGCGGGGACAATTGTGGCGTGTAGGAGGAAAGAAAGCTGTTTGGGAGGGTTTAGGGGGTGGGATGTGTCAGGTGGGAGGCTGATCTCTACACTAAAGCTAAGATTAACCCTACAAGCTACCTAATTAACGCCTTCACTGCTGGGCATAATACAAGTGTGGTGTGCAGTGGCATTTAGCGGCCTTCTAATTACCAAAAAACAATGCCAAAGCCATATATGTCTGCTATTTCTGAACAAAGGGGATCCCAGAGAAGCATTTACAACCATTAGTGCCATATTTGCACAAGTTGTTTGTAAATAATTTTAGTGTGAAACCTAAAGTTTGTGAAAAAGTGAACATTTTATTTGATCGCATTTGGCGGTGAAATGGTGGAATGAAATATACCAAAATAGGCCTAGATTAATACTTGGGGTTGTCTACTACACTACACTAAAGCTAAAATTAACCCTAACCCCTTCACTGCTGGGCATAATACTCAAGTGGTGTGCAGCGGCATTTAGCGGCCTTCTAATTACTAAAAAGCAACACCAAAGCCATATATGTCTGCTATTTCTGAACAAAGGGGATCCCAGAGAAGCATTTACAACCATTTGTGCCATAATTGCACAAGCTGTTTGTAGATAATTTCAGTGAGAAACCTAAAGTTTGTGAAAAAGTTTGTGAAAAAGTGAACAATTTGTTTTATTTGATCACATTTGGCGGTGAAATGGTGGCATGAAATATACCAAAATGGGCCTAGATCAATACTTTGGGTTGTCTACTGAAAAAATATATTTACATGTGAAGGGTTATTCAGGGATTCTTGACAGATATCAGTGTTCCAATGTAACTATCACTAATTTTTGAAAATAGCAAAGTGCTACTTGTATTTATTGCCCTATAACTTGCAAAAACAGCAAAGAACATGTAAACATTGGGTATTTCTAAACTCAAGACAAAATTTAGAAACTATTTATTATGGTTGTTTTTTGGTGGTTGTAGATGTGTAACAGATTTTGGGGGTCAAAGTTAGAAAAAGTATGGTATTTCCATTTTTTTATCATATTTTATATTTTTTATGGTAAATTATAAGATATGATGAAAATAATGGTATCTTTAGACAATCCATATAATGGCGAGAAAAACGGTATATAATATGATATAATATGTATGGGTACAGTAAATGAGTAAAAGGAAAAGTACAGCTAAAGACAAACACATCAGAAATGTAAAAACAGCCCTTGTCCTTAAGGGAAGTAAATTGAAAAATGGTCTTGTCCTTAAGGGGTTAAATAACAAATGATGAAACAGTGCCACTTTAATAATAAAAGAAATATGTTAAATCAAAGTAATCATAAAAAGCAACAGATTGGGTTAAAATCAGCAAACAACTAACATTCTTGCAAAATGAACACTGTCTGCTGCTATTATAGAACTTATGTTCTACTATGGCTTTCTGTCAAATCATTTTTGCAACAAAATTCCTCTACTGCGCAAGAAACTGATTTCCTGTTGCTAGTGCACATTTATCCTGTGAAGCTAACTCAAGTAAAAATCAGTTTTATGTTTAAAGATCAGAGGCCACTTCTGGATGTCAGAAATTAGGACAAAGCAAAATATTAACTATTAGTAATAGGCGTATAAGATAGCCAACATTAATATGAATTTTAATCAGCTATGGAACTCAAGACTGCTGTTTTGTGTTGCATTAAGTTACCTCTGAGCCACAGGTTAGCCTTATTATTTACTCTATTTTTCTAACCTGGGGCTCGATCCGATAAAAATCGTCGCCCGCAAAAGCCGGCAACGCCAATATTTGCGCTGGTTTGGTATCACATATATGGCATAACCTAGAAGTTACGTGCGTATATTTCTGCCGTCGCCCGTAGTTTTTTGGGCCATAGGCAGGTATACCAAACCAGCGCAGTTTGGTATCCAATATACAGCGTAAGGACTTACGTGGCGAAAATGGAGAAATCTTACTCCATTTTCACCTCGCCACAAAAAGCAGCCGTAAGAAGCCTTACGCTGACTATTGGAGCCCCGTAACTCCCTAAACTAGCTGCTAAATAAACCTAACACCTAACGCATGCGCAATGTCTATCTACCTGTCAACCGCGATCTGCTAAATAAAACCTAACACCTAACGCATGTGCAATGTCTATCTAGCTGTCAACCGCGATCTGCTAAATAAAACCTAACACCTAACGCATGCGCAATGTCTATCTACCTGTCAACCGCGATCCCCCGCCGCAATCCTTAATAAAGTATTTAACCCCTAAACCGCCGCCATCTACATAAACTAACCCCCTACTGTGAGCCCCTAAAACCGCCACCATCTAACTGATCTATCCCCTACTGTGAGCCCCTAAAACCGCCACCATCTAACTGATCTATCCCCTAATGTGAGCCCCTAAAACCGCCACCATCTAACTGATCTATCCCCTAATGTGAGCCCCTAAAACCGCCACCATCTACCTGATCTATCCCCTAATCTGACCCCTTACACCGCCGCCAGCTATATTAATATTATTAACCCCTAATCTAATATCCATATAGTAATAAGCTCTATTACCAGCCCTTAAAAGGGCCTTTTGCGGGGCTTTGCCCCAAAGTTAACAGCTCTTTTGCCCTATAACCTGCCCTCCCTACACCGCCGCCACCTATATTAATGGTATTAACCCCTAATGTAAGCCCCTTACACCGCCGCCATCTATATTAAAATTATTAACCCCTAATTTAATCTACCTACCCCGCCGCCACCTATATTATCTATATTAACCCTAAGTATATTATAGTTAATATAGTTATTACATTATATATATTAACTATATTAACCCTAATTATATTAGGGTTAAAATAGTTAATATAGTTACTATAGTATTTATATTAACTATATTAACTCTATCTAACCCTAACACCCCTAACTAAATTCTTATTAAATAAATCTAATTTATATTATAAACTAAAATATTCCTATTTAAATCTAAATACTTACCTATAAAATAAACCCTAAGATAGCTACAATATAATTAATAATTACATTGTAGCTATGTTAGGGTTTATATTTATTTTACAGGTAAATTGTTAATTATTTTAACTAGGTATAGTAGCTATTAAATAGTTATTAACTATTTAATAGCTACCTAGTTAAAATAATTACCCAATTACCTGTAAAATAAATCCTAACCTAAGTTACAAATACACCCACACTATCAATAAATTAAATAAACTACAAATATCTATTTAAAAATACAATTAAATAAACTAAACTAAATTACAAAAAAAAACACTAAATTACAAAAAATAAAAAAAAGATTACAAGATTTTTAAGCTAATTACACCTATTCTAAGCCCCCTAATAAAATAATAAAGCCCCCCAAAATAAAAAAAATTCCCTACCCTATTCTAAATTAAAAAAAAGTTCAAAGCTCTTTTACCTTACCAGCCCTTAAAAGGGCCTTTTTGTGGGGGCATGCCCCAAAGAAAACTGCTCTTTTGCCTGAAAAAAAACACACAATACCACCCCCCAACATTACAACCTACCACCCACATACCCCTAATCTAACCCAAACCCCCCTTAAATAAACCTAACACTACCCCCCTGAAGATCTCCCTACCTTGTCTTCACCACACCGGGCCGAACTCCTCATCCGATCCGGGCGATGTCTTTATCCAAGCGGCAGCAAAGTCTTCTTCCATCCGGCAGCATCTTTCATCAAGCGGCATCTTCAATCTTCATTCGTCGCTCCTCCGACGCGGAGCATCCATCCCGGCCGACGACTGAACGACGAATGAGGTACCTTTAAATGACGTCATCCAAGATGGCGTCCGTCGAATTCCAATTGGCTGATAGGATTCTATCAGCCAATCAGAATTAAGGTAGAAAAATCTGATTGGCTGATTGAATCAGCCAATCAGATTCAAGTTCAATCTGACTGGCTGATTGGTTCAGCCAATCGGATTGAACTTGAATCTGATTGGCTGATTCAATCAGCCAATCAGATTTTTCTACCTTAATTCCGATTGGCTGATAGAATCCTATTAGCCAATCGGAATTCAACGGACGCCATCTTGGATGACGTCATTTAAAGGTACCTCATTCGTCGTTCAGTCGTCGGCCGGGATGGATGTTCCGCGTCGGAGGAGCGATGAATGAAGATTGAAGATGCCGCTTGATGGAAGATGCTGCCGGATGGAAGAAGACTTTGCTGCCGCTTGGATAAAGACATCGCCCAGATCGGATGAGGAGTTTGGCCCGGTGTGGTGAAGACAAGGTAGGGAGATCTTCATGGGGGTAGTGTTAGGTTTATTTAAGGGGGGTTTGGGTTAGATTAGGGGTATGTGGGTGGTGGGTTGTAATGTTGGGGGGTGGTATTGTGTTTTTTTTTCAGGCAAAAGAGCAGTTTTCTTTGGGGCATGCCCCCACAAAAGGCCCTTTTAAGGGCTGGTAAGGTAAAAGAGCTTTGAACTTTTTTTTAATTTAGAATAGGGTAGGGAATTTTTTTTATTTTGGGGGGCTTTATTATTTTATTAGGGGGCTTAGAATAGGTGTAATTATCTTAAAAATCTTGTAATCTTTTTTTTATTTTTTGCAATTTAGTGGTTTTTTTTTTTTGTAATTTAGTTTAGTTTATTTAATTGTATTTTTAGATAGATATTTGTAGTTTATTTAATTTATTGATAGTGTGGGTGTATTTGTAACTTAGGTTAGGATTTATTTTACAGGTAATTGGGTAATTATTTTAACTAGGTAGCTATTAAATAGTTAATAACTATTTAATAGCTATTATACCTAGTTAAAATAATTAACAATTTACCTGTAAAATAAATATAAACCCTAACATAGCTACAATGTAATTATTAATTATATTGTAGCTATCTTAGGGTTTATTTTATAGGTAAGTATTTAGATTTAAATAGGAATATTTTAGTTTATAATATAAATTAGATTTATTTAATAAGAATTTAGTTAGGGGTGTTAGGGTTAGATAGAGTTAATATAGTTAATATAAATACTATAGTAACTATATTAACTATTTTAACCCTAATATAATTAGGGTTAATATAGTTAATATATATAATGTAATAACTATATTAACTATAATATACTTAGGGTTAATATAGATAATATAGCTGGCGGCGGGGTAGGTAGATTAAATTAGGGGTTAATAATTTTAATATAGATGGCGGCGGTGTAAGGGGCTTACATTAGGGGTTAATACCATTAATATAGGTGGCGGCGGTGTAGGGAGGGCAGGTTATAGGGCAAGAGCTGTTAACTTTGGGGCAAAGCCCCGCAAAAGGCCCTTTTAAGGGCTGGTAATAGAGCTTATTACTTTATGGATATTAGATTAGGGGTTAATAATATTAATATAGCTGGCGGCGGTGTAAGGGGTCAGATTAGGGGATAGATCAGGTAGATGGTGGCGGTTTTAGGGGCTCACATTAGGGGATAGATCAGTTAGATGGTGGCGGTTTTAGGGGCTCACATTAGGGGATAGATCAGTTAGATGATGGCGGTTTTAGGGGCTCACAGTAGGGGATAGATCAGTTAGATGGTGGCGGTTTTAGGGGCTCACAGTAGGGGGTTAGTTTATGTAGATGGTGGCGGTTTAGGGGTTAAATACTTTATTAGGGATTGCGGCGGGGGATCGCGGTTGACAGGTAGATAGACATTGCGCATGCGTTAGGTTTTATTTAGCAGATCGCGGTTGACAGGTAGATAGACATTGCGCATGCGTTAGGTGTTAGGTTTTATTTAGCAGATCGCGGTTGACAGGTAGATAGACATTGCGCATGCGTTAGGTGTTAGGTTTATTTAGCAGCTAGTTTAGGGAGTTACGGGGCTCCAATAGTCAGCGTAAGGCTTCTTACGGCTGCTTTTTGTGGCGAGGTGAAAATGGAGTAAGATTTCTCCATTTTCGCCACGTAAGTCCTTACGCTGTATATTGGATACCAAACTGTGCTGGTTTGGTATACCTGCCTATGGCCCAAAAAACTACGGGCGACGGCAGAAATATACGCGCGGAACTTCTAGGTTACGCCGTATATGTGATACCAAACCAGCGCAAATATTGCCGTCGCCAGCTTTTGCGGGCGACGATTTTTATCGGATCGAGCCCCAGTTCCTTTGATTTGTTTTTTTACTCTTTGTCTCCACCTGCCTGCCAGCTGTGGTATATCTACAATCAGTTACTGCTATAGATACTTAGTACTGCCTGTCCTCCATGATGTTTTTTGGACTTCCTCCTGGGTGTATTGCTGATTTATTCCTCTATTTTTGCCTGAACTTGACTACTCTCGACTTCTTGCCTGTCTCGACTTATCTCTTGGATTACCCTTTTGTGCCAGATTGCCTGCCTGTTGCTTACCTTGCCTATTTCACTATGTCTTTGCTTTGTCCTCAGCCATTTCTCCACTACAAACTATTCCAACGCTTGGGAACACTGCAACTAGCGGCCAGAGGATGTACCTCGCTGCGGTACCTTACAGGAACTATTTAAATAAGCATTAGAACATGGAGAGAACCAATATTTCACATCAGGTTAATCTAATTTGGGATTATAGTTATGGGATTTGTCTAACTAACATGAAGTACGATAGAACGGGCTATAAAATCTTTAGTCCTATATAGGTCATATACACAGACTGGACCAACATATTAATCAAAGCTGCAATATGTAATGAAATTAACAAGAACAAGAAAGAAAGCAGATTCATTGATTCTGAAAATTGACATATTCACTAGTATAATTCAATACGAGCTGATTATTATCACTGTATTAGGTATTTCCACATCAGGCTATATGGAGTGACAGGTGAACCAATGTGTGACTTTAAGTATTCAAATAATAAATCATTGAACTCATATTATATGGAATATAAAATATATGTGAGCTGTTTAATAGTAAATTATAACAGTGCCTATTTTGGGTGACAGTAATGATCTATTAATGTCTATGTCTCGTACTGTAATAGTAATGTAATGTATAGTATAAACTCCTCAATTTTACTGAGTATGTATAAAGATATACAGGGAGTGCAGAATTATTAGGCAAATGAGTATTTTGACCACATCATCTTTATGCATGTTGTCTTACTCCAAGCTGTATAGGCTCGAAAGCCTACTACCAATTAAGCATATTATGTGATGTGCATCTCTGTAATGAGAAGGGGTGTGGTCTAATGACATCAACACCCTATATCAGGTGTGCATAATTATTAGGCAACTTCCTTTCCTTTGGCAAAATGGGTCAAAAGAAGGACTTGACAGGCTCAGAAAAGTAAAAAATAGTGAGATATCTTGCAGAGGGATGCAGCACTCTTAAAATTGCAAAGCTTCTGAAGCTTGATCATCGAACAATCAAGCGTTTCATTCAAAATAGTCAACAGGGTCGCAAGAAGCGTGTGGAAAAACCAAGGCGCAAAATAACTGCCCATGAACTGAGAAAAGTCAAGCGTGCAGCTGCCAAGATGCCACTTGCCACCAGTTTGGCCATATTTCAGAGCTGCAACATCACTGGAGTGCCCAAAAGCACAAGGTGTGCAATACTCAGAGACATGGCCAAGGTAAGAAAGGCTGAAAGACGACCACCACTGAACAAGACACACAAGCTGAAACGTCAAGACTGGGTCAAGAAATATCTCAAGACTGATTTTTCTAAGGTTTTATGGACTGATGAAATGAGAGTGAATATTGATAGGCAAGATGGATGGGCCCGTGGCTGGATTGGTAAAGGGCAGAGAGCTCCAGTCCGACTCAGACGCCAGCAAGGTGGAGGTGGAGTACTGGTTTGGGCTGGTATCATCAAAGATGAGCTTGTGGGGCCTTTTCGGGTTGAGGATGGAGTCAAGCTCAACTCCCAGTCCTACTGCCAGTTTCTGGAAGACACCTTCTTCAAGCAGTGGTACAGGAAGAAGTCTGCATCCTTCAAGAAAAACATGATTTTCATGCAGGACAATGCTCCATCACACGCGTCCAAGTACTCCACAGCGTGGCTGGCAAGAAAGGGTATAAAAGAAGAAAATCTAATGACATGGCCTCCTTGTTCACCTGATCTGAACCCCATTGAGAACCTGTGGTCCATCATCAAATGTGAGATTTACAAGGAGGGAAAACAGTACACCTCTCTGAACAGTGTCTGGGAGGCTGTGGTTGCTGCTGCACGCAATGTTGATGGTGAACAGATCAAAACACTGACAGAATCCATGGATGGCAGGCTTTTGAGTGTCCTTGCAAAGAAAGGTGGCTATATTGGTCAATGATTTGTTTTTGTTTTGTTTTTGAATGTCAGAAATGTATATTTGTGAATGTTGAGATGTTATATTGGTTTCACTGGTAAAAATAAATAATTGAAATGGGTATATATTTGTTTTTTGTTAAGTTGCCTAATAATTATGCACAGTAATAGTCACCTGCACACACAGATATCCCCCTAAAATAGCTATAACTAAAAACAAACTAAAAACTACTTCCAAAACTATTCAGCTTTGATATTAATGAGTTTTTTGGGTTCATTGAGAACATGGTTGTTGTTCAATAATAAAATTAATCCTCAAAAATACAACTTGCCTAATAATTCTGCACTCCCTGTACAGATATACAGAATATCTAGTAGCAAATATTGGGAGACACATAAAAGAGGCATAAGCTCACAAAAGCCTGTTTTTAAAATGCAAATATATTAGAAGAATTACATTATCATAACTAATTGATACCCGTAATCCGAATCAGGCAGGCCCTGGGGAAGATAAACTAGCCCCAGCCAACAGTAATTAGGCATCTTACTCCAATTTTTTCAAGCAAGAGACTACATTATTAGAAGCTATTAAGCTGTAATGATACTGATACTCAGCAGGAAGTAATCCGGTAGCTGGCTCAGGAAAAGCAGAAACACAATCATCTAGTTTGAAAACATGAAGAAAGTTGCATAGTCCAAAAACAAGCCATAGTCAAGGATTGGAAAAGGGCTGAAAAATGTTAAACAAGCTGAAAATGATACACAAGAAAAACAATCTATAAATAGTAGCTAAATTAAGGGTAACCAAAAAACCACAATAGGGGGCGGAGCTAACCACCGAGACGACTGGTCGCATATGATACTAGCTCCTGCCTGTATTATATGTTTTTTTGGGGATATTCTTCATCGGAGAGCCCATAAACAATGAGGATGTAAATTACCCCTAACTGAAACCAAACTACACAAGTTGGAGTGAGACCTGAGAGTGCGTTCCCGGTTTGCTGTCTGAACCACAGAGTGCGGCCTAACCACGAGGTGGTGTCATCATGGAGGACCCTCACATAGCTATACTTGCCCTTTTCGAGGAATATGGCCGCAACCTGCTTTCTAGACTGGACCGGCTTCTGGTGATCAGTAGGCGTCCGTGCACGGAAAGAACTGAGCCTCCTGGAGCCCCCGCTGCACGTGAGGGCCCTACCCAAGTGTCTACCGCCAGTCACCTTGCTTCAAAGAAGATGTTCCCTGGGTCCCAGAGAGGGACAAGTGCGACTTAACTAGGCGGTGTAACAAAACGCTGTTTGGAGGAGGCCCACGCTCGGATGTGAGACTGCAGGTATGCGAGCAACTGAAAGACTGTGTGCCCTCCCTATTTTCCTTAGTCCCCATCTGGGGAGCTGTCGCTGGCTCTTTGGAGGCCGGGGGTAGTGTGAGAGCTGAGACGGTAACGGGGGAGGAATCGCATACTTAGCCTGAGATGTTGCCGCTAGATCACTTCTTCTCCTACACTAACGCTGCCCGGTCTTGTTATGGAGAGGCGGTCGGCTGGCTAGATACCGGGACTTACCTGGAGGATACATCTGCAGCCCACATCGATCTGCTTTCCCAGACTTTCACTGTCTTCCCAGCTTCCCAGAATGGAATTAGAAACTGGCGAGCAGGAGTGGGGTAACGTGAGGACTTAACTCTGGGACCCAAGATACTTATCTGCCCGGTCCTTACAGCCATATATCGACTGACTCAATTGAGGCTGACCCTGTGAGCATTATCCATTGATATGCGCAAAAGAACTAATTTTTGCTTTCAGGGATATGTTTCCTACCCCACAGTCACAGCCTGCACAAGAGGGACTTATCCTTTTGCTATATATATTACAATTCTCATTTTACCTATACAATACCTAGAGTCCATATAAGTATAAGTCTACTGTGATAATGTCTCATAGATAGGTAGTATGTGCTACAGTTGCCTATATTATCTTCACTTATTGTGTATATCCATACAATTCTCTGACACTTATCATATATAAGACCAAGTGTTTTGCAATAAACTTGGACAACTATGCTCTCGGGTCCAGCCCTTACTTTAGTGCTTGATGACGCTTGCTGCCCCTAGTGAGCTAGGCCACAATGCTTATAGTCTATGTCCTTTAGATATATCTATTACTATGGGATGTTACCTACTTTATATGTATAAGCTATATATCCTATGTAAGATAGTTTTCTAATATCAGCGCATTAACTGGAATTGTATACTCTAACATATATTAAGTGGGCCAAACGATTAGTGTATTTAACTTTTTAAGTGATATGCCCCGTACGTAGATTATACTACATCTAATTAGCATTCCAGCAAACTATTATTACGCACAAATAGCCACATACTAGATCTAGTGTCCCTAAAGTTAATCTTAAGTGACATTCTGAAGCTCCAGGCTAAACGTGACGTTAAATGATCCTCCAGAAAATATATATTCGTCAATTTTATGAGAGAGCACATTTATGATGTGAGTATCTTAATCTGTACAACCTCTCTAATGAAGGGAAAGTCTTTACTAGGTCTGGATCCGCCCCCCCCCCCCGCACATCTGTGTGGCAAGGGATAAATAATTTATCGCCCACACTCCCTTTTGGCAGAGTGAAGTAGTCTCTGCTCTGTCCGTAGAGCCTTGGTCTTAGATTGTACTTATAGTAGTGAGAAGATGGCTCACCGGATCTTATTACTGATAGTTCCAGTATGAATATTTTTTTTTTTTTCTTTTTATTACGTGTCTTAATAGCTGAAGTTTGTCTATCTCCATAATTTTAATTTGCAACAAAACTTTTACCCTGTATTTCTATCCACTATAGGGAATTTAGGTTGTGAGGATCATGGTTCCAGTGGATTTAGTTGCGACAAATGCAAATGTTTTCAATGTGAGAACTCTTTATTTTTGTTACTCTGTGCCTGACGCAGTAATGGTAAAGTGAATAACTCTAATGTCACTTATTTTAGTACTTAGATTAATTAACGAAACCCATATAGGACCAACTTGTACCATTACATTACTTGTAGTTCACACATGTTACTATGTTATACTGTGTTATGTCTAGTTTTTGCTGTAGATGTTTGGTTGAGATCAGTTTGAATCCGTAGTATTCCCTGACTTTCCACATGATGCTATTGTATAAATAATGTGTCTTCAACTATATTTTAGATTTCAGATCCCTTATTTGGATCTTTGTCCCACTGAGGATGCTGTGTAGTTTATCAATAAAATGAGGTGAAATGTTGTAGGGTAATATTTAGAACTGACTTGGTGAGATGTAATTTCCTACTAATTGGGATATTTAACTATGTATTCAATGTACCTTGCGTTATTGTACTTGTGTTGCTGCCCTTCAACTTGTAATTATTTTGTGTATGTTTTCATCGCCTCAATAAAAATATTTATAAAAAAAAACAAAAAACACAATAATCAGGTAAGGCAAGATGGCAGAAGGGGACCTCTTATAGGCCCAGGACCAGTCAAATAGTCAGAGTCAAGTGAAGATAGTTTAATATAATGATGCATGAGCCAGGTTCAAGGTAAGATAAGAAAGCAAACAGATTTGGGTTCTGAAGTGAAAGATTGACAAAGCAAAGGCTTATTACCAGAGATACCAGGGTTCTATACCAGATGTGGTCCTAACAGTACTCACTCCTTTAGACAGATGTCTTCCAGACAATCTTCTGTCCTGGCTTTGTAGGTTATTGTAGATGGAAATCCCTTAGCAACCTAGGACCATGAATATTCTCAACAGGTTCCAAAGATCTCTCTTCAGGACCATATCTCTGCCAATCACTCAAATACTGTAAATGTCGATGATGAACCCTAGAATCTAATTTTTTTCTACCACATATTCTTCCTCCACTTTTTCAGGAACTGGAGGGGGTGAAATCCTGCCTGGAAAAATATTCTCATGAAATGGTTTTAGAAGAGCTGAATGAAACACAGAGTGTACCTTAAAGGGACAGTAAACCTTAAAAATAATGTTATATAATTCTGCACATAGTGCAGAATTATATAACATTATTTAGGTGCTATAGCCATAAAATCATTTTTTACCTTTTAAAATGTAAAAATGTCAGCGCTTTTACAGACCCGCTCTCTGCTCTCTGCTGAGCGGGTCTGTAATATTCAGTCAGCGCATCAGGCCAGCTGTATAGTCACAGCCCGGCCCGACCGCGCCATAGCACTAAGTGCAGCTCGCTCCTGTGACAGGAGCGAGCTGCACTTAGTCTTATGGCGCGATTGGGCCGGGCTGTGACTATACAGCTGGCCCGATGCGCTGACTGAATATTACAGAACCGCTCAGCAGAGAGCAGAGAGCGGGTCTGTAAAAGCGCTGACATTTTTACATTTTAAAAGGTAAAAAATTATTTTATGGCTATAGCACCTAAATAATGTTATATAATTCTGCACTATGTGCAGAATTATATAACATTATTTTTAAGGTTTACTGTCCCTTTAATGTAGTCTGGAAGTTGTAGCCAGAAAGTAACTGGATTGATTTGCTCTGTTATCTTATAAGGACCATTGTACATTTGACTTCTTGAGTTTCTTAGATGGAACTTGAACCTTGAGATTCTTTGTGGAGAGCCATACTTTATCTCCAATATGATAAACTGTTTATGATATTTGTTAGCTGCTATCTTATAACTTTCCTGAGCTTCACTGAGAGTTGTTTTTAAAAGTTCAAAGTTCATGAGTCTAATGTTGTGATATACCTTTAAGCTATATCCCTCCCATCTACTTCCTCTCCTTATTTAACCTGCCTTTGTTCACCTGTTACCTGCCTGATAATTGAAGTTAAACCTGGAATTGCTCCTAGCGCTTTAGGTTTTTCCTAACATTTTTGCAGGTCACTTTTTGACATGTTGTAACTTTGCAAGTCACAACTCCCTATACTAGAGCCTTTAACTCTGCAAGACTCAGCAGTGATCTTCATACTTTCCTCCTACCTCTGCAGCAATTTCTGCACTTCAGACGGACATTCGAGAGCGGATCAGCTGTAAGACGGATCTTGATAACCCAAACGGAAGTTAGTCATGCTCACACCGCCCGGCTCAGACTCTGCTCACAAGCCGTTCAGGTAACGAACTGCCAACCCGACTAGAGACGGAATATCATCTGTAATGCTAAGGTATTGTGACTCATCGTTTTGGCTTGTTATATTGGTAAATTGCTTACTTCCATCCGACGCCTAAGACTGATGCTTGCAACTGCTTTCATATCAGTTTTTCTAATTACTCAATCATTAACAACCAGATTCGTCCTAACATTGTATATAAGTTTTATTGTGTGAGTGTGTGAAGATTTATCAGCAACCGTAAATGTGCAGGATTAATGGGAACTTATTCTTTCATTGTGGATTAATCATTTAAGGGATTAATCAGTATCCCTGTTACCTAAATCAGTTATTACAGCCGTGTAACTCATTCTTTTGCCTCTGCAACTCAGGAAGGCACTGCTTCTATTAGTGGTCACTCACTGAGGAAATATATTCTTATTCCTTTTAGTACCACTTACCTTATAAATCAGCTCACTGTATGTGTACTCATTCAGCATCCACATTGCTATTGAGGCAAAAATACATCAGAGCAACAAAATACCTTTATCTGTAGTAACAGAAACAACTAAACACATATAGAAACTTCAGGTGTGTTACAGAATTATCAGGCCCAATACTCTGCTTGTGATATCTGTTAACATGGATCCAAATGAGATTCAAAAAGAGTTTAATAACATCCATCAGAAATTGGATTACTTGGCACATGGGTTAACAGAAGTACAATCAGAGAATACCTCCTTGAGAGCTCTTATAAAAGACTGTCTAACCCCTAAAGTGCAAGATTTACCAGAGCCTCAAATTCAGCCACCTACTCCTTTCTCGGGCAAACGTTCAGCCTTCAGAGATTTCAAAAATGCATGTAATTTACTTTTCTCTCTCAATCCCTGGACATACCACACTGAGAGAATAAAAGTATGCACCACAATTTCCTACCTTTCAGGGGAACCCAGAACATGGGCCAATAGGTTTTTTGAATCTAATGACCCAATATTAGATTCCCTGCAGGATTTTTTTTCTGCCATGTCTAACCTTTATGAAGACTCCAACACCCAAATAAACGCGGAGTTCAGGTTGCGTGCCCTTAAACAGGGAAAGAGAACAGTCGAGAAATATATCACAGACTTTCAGATGTGGGCATCAGATTCCCAATGGAATGAGGTCAGTCTCAGAAATCAGTTCCGATTGGAATTATCTGAGACCCTTAAGGATGAGCTATCTTGAGATGCCAGACACTCTACCAGCTCTTATCAAATTAAGTATTACTCTGGATTGGAGATTTAGGGAACGGAAGGCCGAAAAGTTGGCTTATGACAGTACCCCAAAACGCACATATTCTGCAATCCCATCTCAAGTAAAATATGCTTCTACTTCCATCCCAATGGAGATTGGTACTATCAGAGGACCAATCACCTCCGAAGAAAAGATAAGGAGAATGTCAAATTTGTGCCTATATTGCGCAAATAAAGATCACACAGTTACCGTTTGTCCATTACTTGCCAAACAGAAAAAGGGTAAGATTGTTACAATTGAACACTTACATAACAACAAAAAAACAAATCAACTAATTGTATCTCTTTCCTTGCAGTGGGATCAACACAACCTTCTGACTAATGCACTGATAGACTCAGGGGTGCCTGTGGTATATATTGACACTAATTATGTTGTATCAAATAAAATTCCCACGGTGTGCAAACAAAATCCTGTCTTTGTTAAGTTAATCGATGGTACCTTCATTCAGAAAGGACCCATAACACACCATACCATACCGCTTCTAACTTCTACATCTTCGGGTCACACCAAGTTCCTGACATTTGACATAATACCAATAGCCCTGCACACGGTCATATTAGGTTACTCATGGTTAGAGACACACAATCCTTCCATTGATTGGACACTACATAACATAACCCTCAATTCTACTTATTGTACTAAGACATGCTATCCACATTGTACCATAGCCAGTCTGGAACAAGGAGTACCTGAAGTCTATCAGGACTTGGCAGACGTATTTGACTTAAAGGAAGCTGAGAATCTTCCTGCTCATAGGGTTTATGATTGCCTAATAGATATTATTCCTGGTTCACAAATACCACACGGGAAAATATATCCCATGAATCAAAAAGAACTTAAGGATTTACGTACTTATCTTGACGAAAATTTAAAAAAAGGGTTTCATCTCACATTCTACTTCACCAGCTGCTGCTGGGATCTTTTTTGTCAAAAACAAAGATGGAACGTTACGGCCGATAATTGATTATAGAGCGTTAAATACTATAACAATAAAAAATAGTTACCCTTTACCCTTAATCCCTGAGTTACTAGAGCGTCTAACAGATGCCAACATATTCTCAAACTAGATCTAAAAGGGGCCTATAAATTAATCCGTATAAAGAAGGGGGATGAGTGGAAGACCACATTCAGAACCAGATACGGTCTGTTCCAATATAACGTAATGCCTTTTGGTTTATGTAATGCCCCAGCAACCTTCCAGCATTTCATTAATTAAATATTCCATGATCTGACTGATGTATGCGTTATCATCTACTTAGATGATATTCTAATTTACTCTAAAAATGTAAGTGACCATGAAAAACATGTACGCTGGGTACTTACAAGACTCAGACAACATAAACTATACGCCAAAAAAGAGAAATGCACATTTCATGTAACTCAGATTAAATTCCTAGGGTACATCATTACACATAATAAGATACAAATGGACCCTCAAAAAATTACCACCATCACAGAATGGCCCAAACCCACAAATAAACGTGCACTCCAGAGGTTTCTAGGATTTGCAAACTTTTATAGGAAGTTTATTAAAGATTTTTCTTCCATCGTGAAACCCCTCACTCAACTAGCAAGTAATAAACGTAGGTTTATTTGGACCAAGGAATCCCAGGCTGCTTTTACGAAATTAAAACATCTGTTCACCACTGCACCTGTATTAACTTTACCTAACTATGATCAACCATTCATTTTAGAGGTTGATGCCTCTAATTCAGGGATTGGTGCAGTGTTATCACAGCAAAACAGACAAACAAAACAGATTCATCCCATTGCATACTAATCGAAAACATTTTTGCCAGCTGAAAGCAACTACAGTGTTGGTGATAAAGAACTACTAGCAATAAAGAGATCTCTGGAACATTGGAGACACCTCTTGGAAGGCACTAAGGAACCTTTTCTAATCTATACAGATCACAAAAATCTAGAATATCTGAAGAAAAACAAAACCCTCTCATCCCGCCAAGTTCGCTGGGCCCTCTTTATGGACCGTTTCAGTTTCCATATAACCTATAGACCAGGTACTACCAATACCAAAGCTGACGCCTTATCTAGACAACATGAGCTCTTCCCTCTTCAAAAGAGTCCTACCCCCATAATACCTGAAGATACGTTTTTGGGGACACTCACTACATTAGAAACTGAGGTACTAACAACCTTTAAAAATGAGATCGACCTACCCACTAGTTGTGAACAAGATCCTTTAACAGGATTGCTATATCACAAAGAGAAGTTATTCATACAACACTCTCTTAGAAACCTTATCTTATCACATACACATGATAGCCTGTTGTCAGGTCATACAGGCATACAGAAGACAACCGAATTGACCAGAAGATATTTTTGGTGACCCCAGATGGAACAGACCATCATTGATTACGTAACTGGTTGTGATATTTGTGCAAAGAATAAATCAGAACACAACAAACCCATTGGATTTTTAACGTCTATGCCAATACCTGATAAACCATGGACCACCATTTCCATGGATTTTATAGTTGAATTGCCATCTTCACAACAGTATAACACCATATTCGTTGTAATAGATCATTTAACTAAACTTGCACACTTTACTCCACTAAAAGCTTTGCCAATATAGTACGATTACATGGGTTACCTACTACCATAATCACAGATCGCGGAACCCAATTTACTTCCGCTTTTTGGAGATCACTCTGCAAAATTCTAAAGATAGACACTAGATATTCAACCTCGTTCCATCCACAGACCAATGGATTAACGGAACGCCTAAATCAGACATTAGAACAATACCTCAGGTGTTACATAACACACCTTCAGGATGATTGGGTTACATATCTCCCGATGGCGGAATTCTCTTATAACAATTCTGTCTCCGCTTCAACAAAAATGACACCTTTCTTTGCCACTTATGGCTACCATCCGACTTCTATCACCATATCCAACACTACAGTCAATTCACCAACTGCTACAGATTACCTCACCTCTTTACAAACCAGACTGGATATCCTTAAGACTCATCTCACTGAAGCAAAAGACCGACAGAAACACTACTATGACCAACGACATAGACCAACACCAGATTACAAAATAGGAGACCAAGTTCTTCTATCCACAAAATACCTCAGACTCCAAATACCAAGTAAAAAATTAGCTAACCAATACATAGGACCTTTTCAAATTAGCAAGATTGTCAATCCCAATGCAGTTAGATTGACCCTAACAAGTCACTATAAAATACATAATACATTTCATGTCTCCCCTCTAAAACCCTATACTTCCGATCACCAAAGATTGGTTCCAGTCCCTCCACCCTCGATTCTCCTTGACAATCAAGAAGAGTTTGAGGTGGAAAGAATATTGGACTCCCGTGTCAGGAGACGTAGATTGGAGTATCTGATTAAATGGAGGGGATATGGTCCCGAGGAGAATTCTTGGCAGTCTCATTCAAATATTCATGCACCCATCCTCTTAAGATGATTTCATCTACGTTACCATTTGAATCCTCATCTAGGAACCCCAGGGGTGCTCCCTTGAAGGGGGGAGATGTGATATACCTTTAAGCTATATCCCTCCCATCTACTACCTCTCCTTATTTAAGCTGCCTTTGTTCACCTGTTACCTGCCTGCTAATTGAAGTTAAACCTGGAATTGCTCCTAGCGCTTTAGGTTTTTCCTAACATTTTTGCAGGTTACTTTTTGACATGTTGTAACTTTGCAAGTCACAACTCCCTATACTAGAGCCTTTAACTCTGCAAGACTCAGCAGTGATCTTCATACTTTCCTCCTACCTCTGCAGCAATTTCTGCACTTCAGACGGACATTCGAGAGCGGATCAGCTGTAAGACGGATCTTGATAACCCAACCGGAAGTTAGCCACGCTCACACCGCCCGGCTCAGACTCTGCTCACAAGCCGTTCAGGTAACGAACTGCCAACCCGACTAGAGACGGAATATCATCTATAATGCTAAGGTATTGTGACTCATCGTTTTGGCTTGTTATATTGGTAAATTGCTTACTTCCATCCGACGCCTAAGACTGATGCTTGCAACTGCTTTCATATCAGTTTTTCTAATTACTCAATCATTAACAACCAGATCGTCCTAACATTGTATATAAGTTTTATTGTGTGAGTGCGTGAAGATTTATCAGCAACCGTAAATGTGCAGGATGAATGGGAACTTATTCTTTCATTGTGGATTAATCATTTAAGGGATTAATCAGTATCCCTGTTACCTAAATCAGTTATTACAGCCGTGTAACTCATTCTTTTGCCTCTGCAACTCAGGAAGGCACTGCTTCTATTAGTGGTCACTCACTGAGGAAATATATTCTTATTCCTTTTAGTACCACTTACCTTATAAATCAGCTCACTGTATGTGTACTCATTCAGCATCCACATTGCTATTGAGGCAAAAATACATCAGAGCAACAAAATACCTTTATCTGTAGTAACAGAAACAACCAAAACACATATAGAAACTTCAGGTGTGTTACAAATGTAGAGCTGCAAGTTGTTGCAAAGAACAGAGTCTGGGAGGTGTAACTGTGTTTTGCATTATTGTAGGCAAAGTCTGCTGTAGGTAGGAAATCAGCCCAATTATCCTGCAGATAATTAACAAAACACCATAGATATTGCTCTATATCCTGGTTAGTATGTTCTGTGTGTCCGTTTGTGGATGAATGGCAGTAGACAATTTGATGTCAATACCTAAAGCAGAACAAAAACTTTTCCAAAATTGAGAAGTGAATTGAACCCCTTGGTCAGAGATTACCTCATCTGGAACTCTGTGCAGCCGAAAAACATTCTGGATAATTAAAGGGACGGTCTACTCCAGAATTCTTAATTGTTAAAAAGGTAGATAATCCCTTTATTATCCATTCCCCAGTTTTGCACACTAATATACTTTTTAACTCTGTGATTAACTTGTATCTAAGCTTCTCAAGACTGCCTCCTGATCTGAGATCTTTTGACAGACTTGCATTTCAGGCAATAAATGTGCTTACTCTTAAATAACTCCACAGACGTGAGCACAATGTTAACTATATGGTTCACATGAACTAATGCCCTCTAGCAGTGAAAAACTCTCAAATGCATTAAGATAAGAGGTGGCCTTCAAGGGCCTAGAAATAAGCATATTGTCAGGATAGGTTAAGTCATGCTAAATGCTAAAATGAAGTTAGAATAACACTCTAGCACTGTGAGTATATTCCCGGACCTGACCCTGTGACAGCTGCAATAGTATACTCACAGAAATAAACTGGAAGATGATACAGCAGGGTCAGGAGAAGAACTTCGGGTAGATAAGGGTTAACCAAAAGAGTAATCCATCAAGCAATAACCGGCAACATGGAATCAGGCAGGCAGGGGTTAACCAGAAGGGTTTGTCAAACAAGCAAAGTTCCAGCAGCGTTTAATCAAGCAGTTTGGGGTTAAAACAGTAGAATGGTCAAACAAGCAAAGTCCAGCAACGTGTACTCACGCAGTTTGGGGTTAAACAGTAGAATAGTCAAACAAGCAGAGTCCAGCAACGTGTAATCAGGCAGTTTGGGGTTAAACAGTAGAATGGTCTAGCAAGCAAAGTTCCAGCAGCGTGTAATCAGGCAGTTTGGGGTTAAACAGTAGAATGGTCAAACAAGCAAAGTCCAGCAACGTGTAATCAGGCAGTTTGGGGTTAAACAGTAGAATAGTCAAACAAGCCAAGTTCCAGCAGCGTGTAATCAGACAGTTTGGGGTTAAACAGTAGAAATGTTCAAAACAAGCAATAGTCCAGATAACAGGAATCAGGCAGGAAGGGTTTAGGAATCAAACAAGCCAGCAATTCCGATTCAAAATAAGTAATCCAAAAGTTACTTACAAGCCAGGAACAAAACAAACAGGCCCCGAGGTGAGGAGACGCCGGAATAAGAAGGCCCTCTGACGTCAGCAGAAGGGGCCGAGGAGAACAAGGTTGCTAAGCAACCAAGAAAGCACTACCGTGCTGTACAGAAGGAAGCGATCAGCAGCTGAGCGATCGCGACAGTGCCCCCTCCTCAAGGACCCCTCCGGGGAACACGAACATGTTTAGAGGGATTCTGAGCGTGGAACTGTTCGATCAAAGCAGAAGCACGAACATTAGAAGCAGGTTCCCAAGAACGTTCAGTGATGGGATATCCCTTCCAGTGGACCAAATAATATAGACGGGTACCCCGTAATCTGGAATCAAGAATATGACTGATCTCAAATTCTGAAGTACCATCCACAAGGAACGGAGAGCGAACTTTACATTTGGTGGAAAACCGGTTAGAGACTGCCGGTTTAAGAAGAGATACATGAAAGACAGGGTGAATCTTCAAGTTGTCTGGTAAAGCCACCCTGTAGGCAGTAGAACAAACCTTGGAAACAATCCTGAATGGTCCAATGTATTTGGGACCCAATTTAGCACAAGGTTGTTTGAGTCGAATGAATCGGGTGGAAATCCAAACCTTGTCTCCAGTCCGAAAAGAGGGTGCCTTCCGGCGTCTGCGATCAGAAAATCTTTTATACTTTTGAGAAGAGAGAAGAAGAATTTCCCGAACCTTCTTCCAGTGTTTACAAAGATTTCTCACTGTACGATCTGCTCCAGGAACTCCAGAACCTCCCGAAGACATAGGAAAAGTTCTAGGTGCAAATCCATAGGCTGCCTTAAAAGGAGAAGTCTGTAAAGAAGAATTGAAACGGGAATTGTAAGCAAGTTCAGCTAAAGGAAGAAGTTGAGACCAATTGGAGTGCTGATGATTAACATAGTGCCTGAGATAGGTTTCAAGAGATTGATTTACCCGCTCAGTTTGACCATTGGACTGAGGATGATGAGCAGTAGAAAGAGATATTGTAACTCCAAACTGTTTGCACAGAGATTTCCAAAATCTTGAGACAAATTGAACTCCACGATCAGAAACAATGTCCAAAGGAAAAACCATGTAATCTGGTGATATGAAGAATAAACAATTCAGCAAGTTTCTGGGCCGATGGTAATCCAGGTAATGGAACAAAATGAGCTGCTTTGGAAAACCTGTCTACCACAACCCATATGGTCTTGTTTCCGGCAGAATTAGGAAGATCTGTAATAAAGTCCATGGAAACATGAGACCAGGGATAATACGGAACAGGTAGAGGTTGTAAGAATCCAAGAGGTAAAGATGAAGACTGTTTATTAGAGGTACAAGAATGACAAGCTGCAACATAATCCTTGACATCTTTGCCCATGGAAGGCCACCAGACATGTTGTTTGAGTCTCCACAAAGTATTACGCACTCCTGGATGTCCAGATAGAACATTATCATGAGCCCAACGAAGAAGTTTTAGGCGGAATTCAGTAGGTACAAATAAGATTCCAGGAGGTATGTTAAAGAATGAAGGAACGGAAGCTTGAACAGACTGTAATGCTTGGAAAGGAAATGTAGACAACTGAGCTAGAACTTTAGCAGGGCGGAGAATGGGTTCAGAATCCAAAAATGTAGAATCAGAAGCTAGAAATTGTCTAGATAAAGCGTCTGCTTTCGTATTCTTAGAACCAGGAATATAAGAGAGGACAAAATTTAATCTGGAGAAGAACAAAGCCCATCGGGCTTGACGTGAGTTGAGGCGTTTGGCAGTATGAAGATACAGAAGATTTTTATGATCCGTGAGAATAAGAAATGGTTGAACCGTGCCTTCAAGCAGATGTCTCCATTCTTCCAAAGCCATTTTAATAGCTAACAATTCCTTGTTACCGACGTCATAATTCAGTTCAGAAGTATTGAACTTCTTGGAGAAAAATCCCACAGGAAGGATCTTGCTAGAAACAGGATTTCGCTGAGATAGTACTGCCCCAGCAGCGATCAGAGAAGCATCCACTTCAAGGATGAATTGGAGACTCGGAACAGGATGGCAAAGAATGGGAGCAGAAGTAAATGCAGACTTCAGAGATTCAAATGCCTGTAAGGCTTTATCAGACCAATGCTTGCAATCCTGATCCTTCTTAGTAAGAGTAGTAAGGGGTGCCGAGATGTTAGCAAAGTCTTTTATGAACTTACGATAGTAATTGGCAAACCCCAGGAACCTTTGAAGAGATTTTAAGGAAGTAGGTCTAGGCCAGTTTATAATTGCCGACAGTTTGTCAGAATCCATCTTGAATCCAGACGGGGAAATAATGTAACCCAGGAAATGAATAGATTCTTGATGAAAAGAGCACTTTTCAAGCTTGGCAAAGAGAGAATTTTCACGTAATCTCTGGAGTACTAATGTAACATGATGAACGTGGTCCTGTAAATTCCGGGAATAAATCAAAATATCATTAAGATAGATAATAACGAATTGATTAAGATAGTCTCTGAATATTTCATTAACAAAATGTTGAAAAACTGCAGGGGCATTGCATAACCCAATTTTTCCATATAGAGTCTCCTCTGTTATTGTCCACATGTATTCTCAGGACATCCAATACACAGACTCTTTTTGAGGTCATCTCTTTGGGTCAACCCACTAAACAACAAGACATGCGTAGATTATATATGTCTACACTTTTGAATCCTTGCTAACTTATCTCTTTGCAAGACCAATATAAAGTCTACACACATTGTTGGCCCCTTATAAGGTAGATAGGAGGCTTAACCTCCTATTAGAGTTACATCTATATATATATATAGATACCTTCATTTACAAATTTTACCATGAGTAATCGATAACAGTATTATGTATACACAATGCATTTTAGATCCTCTATCCTCATCAACATGTAGGGTGAGCTTGAGTCCTTTTTATGTCCTATATTTGTCTACATCTTTGAATTCTTGCTAACTTATCCCTTTGCAAGATCAATAAAAAGTTTACACACATTGTTGGCCCCTTATTAGGTAGACAGGAGGCTTTACCTTTTTGTTGTGTACTCTCCACTCATTTTTGTGTATTCCTGAACCTTTGGTTATTTATAGTATAATGTTCCATTTAATATATAGATTTACGCAAGCGATGTATTTCGCACAGTAACAGGAACAAGGAATACACTGTAATTCATAAACCCCACCTATTGGTTTTTTTTATACTAGTTAGCAAATATTTAGGAGCACTTTTTTGAGAGAGGCTTCAAGTTTTATATATTATGGTTCATTAAGATTTAGTAGCTATGTCATTCAAGTGATTTAATTTCAATCCATCTCTATTATCAACACTATTATTGTGGACATTTTAGCAGCCATAAGCTGGCTATTAGCATGTCTCTGGGTCGGCCCTCTAATCCACATGTACATCTAGTAGTTGAGGCTGTATAGGGATTTTTAATATATAAATAAACATTATCTTATTGGTCCTTTTGCACCCCTCTAAGAGGATGCAACATGTATTTTGAAATATTAAGTTAAATTATTTTTATAATAGTACTTTTAATGCAATCGTTATTGATTTTTTAGTGACATGTTAAAGCTATACATCTTCATGCGATATTTTAGATATAGCCACATTATTGGTGCTTATTTTATACTATGAAATTGTGTATATATATTTTTAACTTCATTTTTATACGTATATGTGTTAATATTTTAGGAGCTATTGGTCCGTTCAAGGATCGAAATACATATATTGTGCCTAACAACAGTAGGTATGTCCGATCTGGTAGTTATTATATATCAATATTAGACACTATAACCACAGTTAAACTGGGCCGATTGTGGCTCTTTATTACATTGCAAACAACAACTTTACCGAGAATATAAAATAGAGAGGTGCGGTTTACTACAAGCACCGCATTGGATAATTTCATAAACCTATGATTTACGGAACTAGTGAGGTGTGTTCCATTACAAGCACCTTATTGGTCAAGTGACGTAAATGGAACTCCCAGCATTCGGACACACCTACATACATGCGCGGTGTGCATTAGAGGACGCCGTGCTGAGTTGTATAAGTTCGTGGCTGTTTGTGTTTTTATTATACACTTATGCACCTGAGGAAACGGTCACGTACAGACCGAGAAACGTTGTGCCATTAAAGTCTTATTTATTTTAAGATTGTAGCCACGAACTTTTATTTACATTCCTAACTGGTAAACCTGATTTTGCCACCACATCATCAACTTTTGAGTTGTCTTGCTGTATGACTCCTCTCCGGAGAGCAAGGACCGCATCTGTATATTCTGAGCTGACCTGAGGTCTGTCGATTTGGAACACAGTCTGTAGCTGAGACCACCAGCGGAGCCATCACAACCGGTAGATACGAGTGGATTCTTACTACCACAGTGGAGTGGGAGTTAGCTGGACGACTCTGAGGGTCCAGGAGGCTTTTGTGACACTTATCAAGTGTCTGAAATCCTGTGAGTATATTGATTTACTTGCATTGCGTGTCCCACCTCTTTGATAACCGCACTATGTTGGCGCCTTCTTTTATCTCATTATCCATTTAGTTACTCGCCCTGGGTGACCAACAGGGATCGTTTGAAGAAGCTGCTTGCCACCTGTGATTTGGATATTATTCCCACTACAT
This sequence comes from Bombina bombina, assembly GCF_027579735.1. Classification (NCBI taxonomy): domain Eukaryota; kingdom Metazoa; phylum Chordata; class Amphibia; order Anura; family Bombinatoridae; genus Bombina; species Bombina bombina. The sequence goes on from NW_026511547.1 coordinate 268,524, forward strand.
TTGAATATAACAGGATTTTGTGTTTGGGACTATCTCATCTATATATCTCTAATATCTTTGTGTCCACCATATGACTCATACTGTGTATTTTATTGATATATCCCCTTATTCGATAAGGAGCATCTTGTAAGTTAATATCAACGTATTATTAGATATTGTCCTTTAACCATCTGCTCAGGAGCCACTCCATCTGGTTCCAATCTGGTTCCAGTCTCCTCACTATTGTTATATGATAGTCACTTATTTAGTTAGACATTTTTATATATATTTATATAGAAGATATTTGACTGTTGGCGCACTAATTATTTTTTATATTTTTTGATTGAACAAACCTAGTATTGAAGGCAGTTTTCCACTCGTCCCCTTTACGAATTCTGACCAAATTATATGCCCCACGAAGGTCCAATTTGGTAAAGATGGAAGCACCCTGGAGATGGTCAAATAATTCAGGAATGAGAGGAAGTGGATAACAATTCTTGATTGTAATTTGATTTAGAGCTCGATAGTCAATGCAAGGACAAAGGCCTCCATCTTTCTTTTCCACAAAGAAAAAACCTGCTCCTACTGGAGAAGAAGAAGGGCGGATAAAACCTCGGGCCAAATTATCCTTGATATACTCCTCAAGTGAAACATTTTCTTGATGAGAAAGTGGGTATGTTTTACCCTTAGGTAGAGGAGCTCCTGGTAATAGGTCAATGGGACAATCAAAGGTCCGGTGTGGAAGTAATACTTCAGCATCCTTTTTAGAAAAGACATCACAGAAAGAATGATAATGTCCAGGCAAGGAATCAGGAATGTCCAAAGCTGCCACAACTGTATTAGAAGTTTTAGGAGTACTTTGAAGACACTGTTTGAAACAAGAAGATCCCCAAGCAACAAGCTCTCCTTTAGACCATGAAAAAACTGGATCATGTAATTGAAGCCAAGGGAGTCCCAAAATGAGAGGAAACTGTGGGGAAGAGATTATATCAAAACAAATGGTTTCGGAATGAAGTACTCCTACAGACATGAGAAGTGGTATCGTAGAATATTGAATGAAACCAGAACCTAAGGGTTGACCACTGACAGTAGTGACCTTGATTACTTGGCTCTTGGAAAGCAAAGGAATATGAAAAGCATTAACAAAGTCCGAATCCATAAACATTCCGGCAGCTCCGGAATCAATGAGTGCTTGCGCCTGAAATTTGGTGTTGCCAAAACGGACAGTGACTGGAACAAATAGCTTGGGATTGAGGGTAGAAAAAGATCTTTGGCTTAACTCAGTCCCTCTTTCTGGAGTTAAGCCCTGGCTTTTACTGGACGAGTTGGACAATCTTTTAACATATGCCCCTTAATACCACAGTAAAGACATAGTGCCAGATTACGCCTTCTGAGACGTTCAGCTTCGGATAATTTAATTGCACCAACCTCCATGGGTTCACTTGACTCAGAGATAGAAGTATTAGGAGTAGGAAGGTTTGGTGAACGAGGCATAGGACGGAAAGAAGATCTGATAAAGGATCTTCTGTTACGGTCACGTTCATGGAGACGCTCAGAGTAACGAGCATCTAGCTTGATACATAAGTTGATAAGTTCTTCTAGAGAATCAGGAAGATCCCTATAAACCAATTCATCTTTCAAACGATCACAAAGACCTTTACGAAACGCTGCACGCAGGGCCCCATGATTCCACATAGTTTCAGCAGCTAAAGTCCGGAATTCTATAGCGTATTGTGCTGCAGAAAGAGATCCCTGTCTTAGATCTAAAAGTCCTGCTTCAGCAGCAGCTGATCTACCAGGTTTATCAAACACAGAAGAAAATATGGAAACAAAAGTGTCAATATCATGGAGCAAAGGATCATCCTTTTCCAAAAGTGGAGAAACCCAAGCCAAGGCTTTACCCTTCATAAGAGAAATTAAAAAGGTGATCTTGGAGGAAGAGGAAACAAACATCTGAGGATTATTTCTGAAGTGAAGGCGGCACTGATTTAGAAATCCTCGACAGTCTTCAGGATTGCCGTCATATTTATCCGGTAGTGGAATTATGGGAATAAACTGTTCTGCAGGTTGTGGCGGATTAAATGCAGGGTTAGAACTGGCCGCAGGAACAACAGGTGTTGCAGAAACTTGAGAAGGAGAGAGATTATGCAAAAGAGCAGTAATTTGATCCAATTTAGAATCCAGGGATTGCAGGTGTGCAGAGTGGGTTCCAAGAAGCTGTCCCTGTAGAGCCACAGCTCTGGATAACTCACCAGGGTCCATTTTATGGCCTGTTTGTAATGTCAGGATAGGTTAAGTCCAGAGTTAGACCCAAATGCTAAAATGAAGTTAGAATAACACTCTAGCACTGTGAGTATATTCCCGGACCTGACCCTGCGACAGCTGCAATAGTATACTCACAGAAATAAACTGGAAGATGATACAGCAGGGTCAGGAGAAGAACTTCAGGTAGATAAGGGTTAACCAAAAGAGTAATCCATCAAGCAATAACCGGCAACATGGAATCAGGCAGGCAGGGGTTAACCAGAAGGGTTTGTCAAACAAGCAAAGTTCCAAAAGCGTGTAATCAAGCAGTTTGGGGTTAAAACAGTAGAATGGTCAAACAAGCAAAGTCCAGCAACGTGTAATCAGGCAGTTTGGGGTTAAACAGTAGAATAGTCAAACAAGCAAAGTCCAGCAACTTGTAATCAGGCAGTTTGGGGTTAAACAGTAGAATGGTCTAGCAAGCAAAGTTCCAGCATCGTGTAATCAGGCAGTTTGGGGTTAAACAGTAGAATGGTCAAACAAGCAAAGTCCAGCAACGTGTAATCAGGCAGTTTGGGGTTAAACAGTAGAATAGTCAAACAAGCCAAGTTCCAGCAGCGTGTAATCAGGCAGTTTGGGGTTAAACAGTAGAAATGTTCAAAACAAGCAATAGTCCAGATAACAGGAATCAGGCAGGAAGGGTTTAGGAATCAAACAAGCCAGCAATTCCGATTCAAAATAAGTAATCCAAAAGTTACTTACAAGCCAGGAACAAAACAAACAGGCCCCGAGGTGAGGAGACGCCGGAATAAGAAGGCCCTCTGACGTCAGCAGAAGGGGCCGAGGAGAACAAGGTTGCTAAGCAACCAAGAAAGCGCTACCGCGCTGTACAGAAGGAAGCGATCAGCAGCTGAGCGATCGCGACACATATGAGCCTACCTAGGGTTAGCTTTCAACTAAGAATAACAGGAAAACAAAGCAAATTTGATGATACAAGTAAATTGGAAAATTGTTTAAAATTGCATGCCCTATCTAAATCATGAAAGTTTATTTCTAACTACACTGTCCCTTTAACTCAGTTTTTTTTAGCTGTGGGGAAGCCACGGTAGCAATGAAATGACTCATTTGCTAGACATCAACCAAGATTGTAGTATATTCCCCAGATGGAGGCAGCTCTACAATAAAGTCCATAGAAATTGATCCTCTGGGATGGGTTGGCACAGGAAGGAATCGTAATAACCCAAGTGGAAGAGAACGATGAGTTTTATTTCTGGCACAGGATGAAATATATTTCTGCATATCCTTCTGAAAAGTGGGCTACCAGAAACAACGAGACAACAGTGCTTGGGTTTTACTTATTCTTTAGTGACCTTCCAGTTTGGAGTCATGACAAAGGCATAAAACATGCAACTTAACAGACTCTGAGAAATATAGACTGATATTAAAAGTTGTGCGGTATAGCCATAGCGTAACCACTGTGCAAAATGGGTTCGTTACACTATTTCTATACAACCGGTATTACAAGTCACCCTAAAACTTTATTTTGTTGTGCAATATGCTGAAATAACAAAGTTCCGACTTTGCGTGCTTGTGCACGTTTCCCCCCATAGAGATCAATGGAGGAAAAATGGAGGGAAAAAAACACCTGCAATTGCGAAATTTCAATCGCATTAACGCATTCTCCATTGAACTCTATGAAGAAAAGAAAGTTGTTTAAAAAACTAACACCCTAACATAAGCCCCTAGTCTACTAACCCCTAAACCGCAATTGCACCACATCACCAATGCTAACAAACCTATTAAACCCTAAACCACCATCCCCCACATTGCCAACACTAAATAAACCTATTAACCTCTAAACTGCCGGCCCCCCACATCGCAAAAAACTAAATTAAACTATTAACCCCTAGACCTAACACCCCCTAAATAAAATATTACCTGTGAAATAAAAAAAACTAAGCTTAAACTATAAATAAACCTAACATTACTATTTTAAAACAATAAATGATAACAAAAATAAAAAAACTAAATTGCAAAATTAAAAAATCCTAACACTACGAAAAAAAAATAAAGCCTAAAATTACAAAAAATTAAATCTAAAATTTAACAAAATCTAACGTTACACAAAATAACAAACTCTAAAATTATGAAAAATAACAAAATCTAAGATTACAGAAAATAATAAACAAATTATCCAAAATAAAAAAATTCAACCTAATCTAAGAACCCTATAAAAATAAAAAGCCACCCCAAAATAAAAACACCCCCTAATCTAACACAAAACTACAAATAGCCCTTAGAAGGGCCTTTTGTAGGGCATTGCCCTAAGTTTAACAGCTCTTTTACTTAAAAAAATATACTAAGTCCCCCCACCCACCCACTCCCCTAAAATAAAAAAACTATAAAAAACCTAATATACTCATTTATTTATTTATAAAAGTATTTTGTAATATATAGCATAATTTTAGACACATAAGTACAACAGTGTCATAATGATCACTATAGCTGGAACCGTTAGCTTTATTTTGTTTCAGTGTTTGTTTTAGGGCTTATAGATAACATTTGCATACATCTAAATAAATGGGATAACTGAATGAGTGTAAAAATTGTGGACCTGTGAAAATCTTTGTAGAATGTTGTTTTGTGCAGGGGTTTTTACAATATACCCTATATTTGAAGTTCAGTATGTCCCATAGCAAAGTAGAGCATCTTTACAGATTAACAGCTGTGTTCTTAATGGCGTTTATACAGGTAATACAAAGGAATCTTTGCATAGACATGTAACTTTGCAGCCGAAGAGAAAAATAGATTATGTGATAATTTTGGTGTATCTTGTACAATAGGTTAGTTGCTTAGGTTTCAATTTTGTTTATAGTGGTTTCAAGCTCAATGAGATGGTCAGGCTGGGTGCAATCAACAAAAATACAATACAATACAATATATGAGCAACTACTCTGAAAACTTATTCTGTGCTTAAAGACCATTAGCAGTCTGTTTTATAGGTCTGTTTAGGACTTAGTACATAGAAATAAGGGCTCACCAGAGTTTATGCTTTCTTGGATCTTGACTGTTGCATGGAGAGTTCGATCTGAAGTAGTTGCTGAAATAAATGAAGATCACAGTGAAAATGACCTTAATGGCAATGGCCATTGGAAATCTAGGTTAGAGAATTAGGTTAATAAAGAAGGATACAAAAAAACAAGGTCAATAAAAGTGGTCATACATTTTTGGTGGAGAAATCATTTATTATGAGAAGGTGACACAGAAGGCTGCTGCCGTAGGGCCTTGTTGTTTTTGTGAGATAATGTTCAAATTTCACAGAGGTGTGCTTCACCTGTCTTTTCTAGCATTTCGTTACTGGGCATTTCTGCTATTAATATATACAATTGTCTCCCCAATATATGATACCTTTCACATAAAACGAGAGCCACTAGTATTTTGAAGAAGTGATTATTACAGCTGCAACATTAAGGAAACACAAATGCAAAACTGGTTATGTAAATGTATCTGTAAAATTTTCTCATGCCTGCTTTAAAGTAGAGCCACTGGATAGAACCATCTCAGAAACCTCACCCATATTAACAAGTGACTGGACATGAGCATTACATGGCGTTCTAGAGGTGTGTTTGGGATTTTATTACAAGACCAGAGACTCCTATTTTGCATTATCTTTCTTTACTACTCATATGCAGCCTTTGAAAGAATAACAAAGAACATAAATACAAAGATATTAGAACAGAACAGATATTAAGGAATAACAATAAGTAGCTAAGATGTGAGCCAACTTATAACTCCAAGAAAAAAGTGACCAATCAGAGAAGGAATAGTGACCATAAACTGACCAATATGCAGCTAAACCTCCTCTTTCTTTTGCTGCTCATCAATGAGATAAGTCATACACATATTCTCTAAGAATTTATATTTTATTTTTAAAATTATATATTTTTTGCTAATTATTTGTTTATTTTTCTTAATTCCCCCTTTTCGTTTTATCTCTGTTTCTTCCTGACACTCTACTTTTTCTTTGCCGTTTTTACTATTAATATTTCTTTTATTTATTTATTTATTTATTTATTTCAGTTATTCCTTTTTCCTGTCTTCCAAATCTCTTATTGGTCCGTGTATGTGGTCTTTTTTCCTTTCCCCCTTTTTTTTAAAAGCTTTCTTACCGGTTTCATTTTTCAATTATGCTTTTCCCTTTCAGCCGTTTTGTCGGCCATTTCACTCTGTGTGTCTCTGCTGTTATTGTTATTGCATTAGCCGCCATTTTGGGGGCCGTCCTGAGTCTCTTTCCCGCCCTCTCCTTACTAACGTGGGAGAGATACGCATCACAGCAGCTCCGGTCATAGTTGTCATTTTGTTGCTTTTTCTCACTTTGTTTTTCTCCTTCAAAGCCGTCATCTTGTTTATTTACTCTGTTGGGTTATTTCTTTGACTCTGTTGCCACCTTGTGGCTATATTTAATATTTATTCATATAAGCTTTTTCACCATGTTTTTTTTTTAAATAAGTTTCTGTCAGAAAAAAATAATTTCAATCAGTTTTGTGTGCTATCTTTTTGTATATATTTTTACTGAAGGGATAATTATACCTTTTAAATAATATTTAAATATCAATGTTAAAATGTCTGAGCCTCATGAATGTACTACCCCATTAACTGCACAAACTGTGCAATCTATGATAGATTCATCAATGAATAATTTATTTAATAAAATGTCCTCATTAATTGGTATTAAAGAGGCTAAAAAGTCCCTAAAAAGAAAAAATCCATCTATAGCTGTTAAAGCAAGTAAAAAGCTTATTTCAAAATCTCGTTAGTTACTTTCTGACACAACTATTCCCCACAGCAAAGGAACTAAAGCCGCTGTAAAAAGAACCCTGCACCCCAAGTGTACCCAAATGAGGGATTCTAGTGTAATCTCAAAATCAAAATCTAAAATTAAATCTTTTGAAAAAATGTCTTCCTCAAATTCTAATTCTTCAGATGAGGAAAATTATACTGATATTAATTCAGATTCTTTTTATGACTGATGATTCTAATTATTCTCCAGCTGCTAAAAAACATAAGAAAATATCTAAGAATTTAAAAAAATTTAATGAGGAAGAAATGGAGTTTACTGACTGTTTAGGTAACCCCATATTTAATCCAGATGAATTACATCATCCTCGTTCTGCTGAATGGTGTCCATCTATTGACTTGGCAAAATTCATAGATTTCCAGCTACGGAAACCTTTAAAAAAGCAAACCCGAAATAAAATGAGGGCAGAGTGTCCTCGCCCCTAACTCCCCAAAAATGCTTCCATTACCCCTGAGGTTGACCCCAAAATTTTTAAATTTATTGGTGCCCCGGGTTATAAGCTGAAGAAGGGTGTTGACAGATCATGGAAGATCTGTCAAGACAAGTTACTTGATACTGTGGGTCCTTTAACTAAGTTATTTGAAATGTCAGAACTTGGAGTTGCAGAAAATTCTCCTTTGGATCCTTATATTGTACGTGAATGGGTACAAAGACTCCTCTGTTTTGTGGGTAACACTAATACAGCTATGACCCTTGAAAGACGACGCAACATTTTGCGTAAAATTGATCAAAAAATATCTGGTTTTGCCTCTAACGATATTGCCTCTAATGATAATGGCCTTTTATTTGGAGACTCTTATTTAAAAGAATTGAACCAATACGTTAACACTTTTTCTAATTTAAACAAAGTCAAGACCTCTGTCAAGAATTTTTTTATCCCAACCAGAATTTCTCTGACAGGGCCGAGAGAGGCAGAGGCCGCTTTCCCGGCCGTCAACCATTCTTATCCAGGTCTCGTTATTTCCAATCCCATAAGCCCCATTATTCTTCCCAATATCAGTCTCAGTTCCAAAGGAACTTCCAAGAGCCCTCAACCTCTTTCTTTTTTCCATCGAGAGAACGTTCATGAAATCAAAGAGGTTTCAGAGGCAGAGCAAAAGCAAGACAAGCTCCAGGTAAATATGTTATTTCCTCCCCATGTTCTTTCTTCCCCAGACAGAATTGGTGGCAGAATCGCCTTGTTTGCCCAAAATTGGGTTTCAATTACCACAGACCCTTGGGTTCTTCAAGCAGTGTCAGGCATTCATATAGAATTCATCTCCCATCCTGTTCAAATAAAACTACCTCAGCCTATTCATTTCTCTCAAAAAGACAAAATTCTGGTCCAAAACGAAATTTCAACCCTTTATTCCAAGAATGCAATTCTCCCCATACTTCAGCCTCACAATATCTATTTAAGCAACTTATTTCTGGTCAAAAAGAAAAACAATCAATTCAGACCAGTTATAAATTTAAAATCCCTGAATGCTTATGTTGCATACCATCATTTCAAGATGGAAGGCATTCACTTACTAAGAGAATGTCTGAGAGAAAATGACTGGTTAGTGCGTCTGGATCTCACAGATGCCTATCTTACTGTACCAATCACCCAAGAACATTGGAAGTTTTTGACCTTCCGTTGGGAGGACCAATTTTGGAATTTCACCTGCCTTCCTTTAGGTCTGTCCTCTGCTCCTTGGATTTTCACCAAATTGCTGAAACCAGTGATAGCTTGGTTGAAACTTCGGGGTGTTCGTCTGATTTGGACAACATCTTAATTATGGACCAGAATTTTCTCTCTCTTCAGAATCATCTCTCTTCCACAATGTCCTTATTGGAATCTCTAGGTTTTATTGTAAACAAACAAAAATCAATTATTTCCCCTACCAAATCTTTAATTTTCTTGGGTATCCAGATAGATACAGTTCTTTCCATCTTGAGTCTTCCTCCAGACAAGGTGAAGAACATCAAGAAAGAAATTTCAAAAACGTTATCCAAAGATTCGGTTCCAATCAGGACTATAGCCAGAATAGTAGGTTTACTATCATCCTTAGTGATGTCGCGAATAGTTCCCGGCGAACATAGCATGTTCGCGTTCGCCGCGGCGGGCGAACATATGCGATGTTCGATCCGCCCCCTATTCGTCATCAATGAGTAAACTTTGACCCTGTACCTCACAGTCAGCAGACACATTACAACCAATCAGCGGCAGGCACTCCCTCCCAGACCCTCCCACCTCCTGGACAGCATCCATTTTAGATTCATTTGGAAGCTGCATTCTTAGTGAGAGGAGGGACAGTGTAGCTGCTGCTGATTTAATAGGGAAATCGATAGCTAGGCTAGTGTATTCAGTGTCCACTACAGTCCTGAAGGACTCATCTGATCTCTGTTGTAAGGACAGCACCCCAAAAAGCCCTTTTTAGGGCTAGAACATCAGTCTGCTTTTTTTTTTCCCTGTGTAATCTAATTGCAGTTGCCTGCCTGCCAGAATGTGTGTCAGGCTAACAGCGTATACTGTGCCCACTTGCCCAGTGCCACTACTCATATCTGGTGTAACAGTAGTGTACATTTAAAAAAATCAACACTTTTTTGACTGTGAAATAATAGCAGACAGCTGCCAGTACCCAAGATGGCTGCCAATAAGGCAGATGGGGAGGGTTAGAGAGCTGTTTTGGGGGGGATCAGGGAGGTTGGGGGCTAAGGGGGGGGATGTTACACCACAGCATATGTAAATATGCTAAAAAAAATTTAAAAGAATTTTTAAAACCTTTTATTTTAGTACTGGCAGACTTTCTGCCAGTACTTAAGATAGCGGGGACAATTGTGGGGTGGGGGAGGGAAGGGAGCTGTTTGGGAGGGATCAGGGGGTCTGATGTGTCAGGTGGGAGGCTGATCTCTACACTAAAGCTAAAATTAACCCTGCAAGCTCCCTACAAACTACCTAATTAACCCCTTCACTGCTAGCCATAATACACGTGTGATGCGCAGCAGCATTTAGCGGCCTTCTAATTACCAGAAAGCAACGCCAAAGTCATATATGTCTGCTATTTCTGAACAAAGGGGATCCCAGAGAAGCATTTACAACCATGTGTGCCATAATTGCACAAGCTGTTTGTAAATGATTTCAGTGAGAAACCTAAAATTGTGAAAAATGTAACGTTTTTTTAATGTAACGTTTTTTTATAATTTGATCGCATTTGGCGGTGAAATGGTGGCATGAAATATACCAAAATGGGCCTAGATCAATACTTTGGGTTGTCTACTACACTACACTTAACTCTACAAGCTCCCTACATGCTCCCTAATTAACCCCTTCACTGCTGGGCATAAAACACGTGTGGTGCGCAGTGGCATTTAGCAGCCTTCTAATTACCGAAAAGCAACACCAAAGCCATATAAGTCTGCTATTTCTGAACAAAGGGGATCCCAGAGAAGCATTTACAACCATTTATGCCATAATTGCATAAGTTGTTTGTAAATAATTTCTGTGAGAAACCTAAAGTTTGTGAAAAAGTGAACAATTTTTTTTTATTTGATCGCATTTGGCGGTGAAATGGTGGCATGAAATATACCAAAATGGGCCTAGATCAATACTTTGGGATGTCTTCTAAAAAAAATATATACATGTAAAGGGATATTCAGGTATTCCTGACAGATATCAGGGTTCCAATGTAACTAGCGCTCATTTTGAAAAAAAGTGGTTTTGAAATAGTAAAGTGCTTCTTGTATTTATTTCCCTATAACTTGCAAAAAAAGCAAAGAACATGTTAACATTGGGTATTTCTAAACTCAGGACAAAATTTAGAAACTATTTAGCATGGTTGTTTTTTGGTGGTTGTAGATGTGTAACAGATTTTTCAGGGCCTGCCAGGGCACAGTGTCACACCAGTGCATCTCATATCTGGTGTAACAGTAGTGTACATTAAAAATAAATACAATTTTGACTGTAATAGATTGAATTTCAGTTAGTTGTCTGCAAGCGTGTGTGTCAGGCCTACAGCGTCTACTCTGCCAACTTCTGCCAGTCCACAGTGCCACTCATATCTGTTGTCAAAGTAGCTTGCACGCATAGTACCACTAATCGAAAAAAAAATGACAGGCAGAGGCAGGCCACTGCGCAGGGGCCATCGTGGTCGTGGTGCTGTGATTCCCTTTGACCCTAGAATAATGCCCAGTGTTCAGAGGTCACGTACCATGAACTCGAAAAGTTCTGAGGACATAGTTGACTGGCTAACACAGGACACCCAATCTTCTACAGCTTCCGCTCGGAACCTTGACGCACCATCCTCCTCCAGCTTAGCTTCGGGTACCTCTCAAGTTACCACTCGCCCACCTGCCGCCACCACCAACACTAGCACCACAGCCGCTTCACTTGATCTGTCAGAGGAGTTATTTACATATCAGTTGGAAGAAATGAGTGATGCGCAACCATTATTGCCAGAGGATGTAGAAAAAAGGGATATGTCTCAGTCAGGCAGCATTACACACATGGACGTACGGTGTGATGATGATGATGTTGTACCCGCTGCGGGAGTTTGGTCTGTCACTGGGACGCGGGCGTAACCCTTACACTACCTGATCGATACAACATCATACCTGATGTTTTAAAGCACGTTATTCCAAACAATTTAGGAATGTTAGGTGATTTATGCCCTTTATGGATTAAAACCATACTCTGCATCAACTATGTAATTTTCCATGGGAGTTTTGCCATGGATCCCCCTCCGGCACGCCACAGTCCAGGTGTTAGTCCCATTGAAACAACTTTTCCATCACTATTGTGGCCAGAAAGAGTCTCTGTGGGTTTTAAAATTCACCTGCCCATTGAAGCCCGGTTCGCCGGTTCGCAAACTTTTGCGGAAGTTCGCGCTCGCCATTCGCGAACCCAAATTTTTATGTTCGCGACATCACTAAATTCATCCTTTATTCAGGCTATATTCCCCGCTCCTTTACACTATCGCGAACTTCAAAGATTGAAGATTCTTCATTTGAGGAAAGGTTTTTCTTATTCTTATTTGATTTCTCTTTCTTCATCATCAAATCCGACGCCAGTCTTTCAGGCTAGGGAGCTCTTTGTGGTCCCTCCAATACAGGGGGCAAATGGACTCTGGAAGAGAAACGCTTTCATATCAATTGTTTAGAGTTATTGGCTGGCTCGTTTGCAGTCAAAAGTTTTGCCAATTTTTCTTCTCCAGTCTCCATTCTCCTGTGTATGGACAATATTTTTGCGGTGCAGTATCTCAATAGTTTGGGAGGCACCAAATCCAGAGATTTGTCCAATATTACCAAAGATTTTATTCATCTTTGTTTGGACAGGAATATTTCAGTCAAAGCAGAATATATTACAGGTCAATCGAATTCATCGGCAGATTGTGGATCTCATCATTTGATGGATTTCAGCGACTGGAAATTGGACAGGAGCCTTTTTCTCTCTCTCCAATCTCTCCCTTTTGTTTGGATCTTTTTGCATCCAGGACCAATTTTCAAATTCTCCCTTACTTCAGTTGGCGTCCAGATCCGGAAGCAGCAGCCTTAGATGCTTTTCTTCATCTGTGGCCTCTCCAGGGAGTTTATGCATTTCCTCCCTTTCCAATGATTCCAAGGACAATTTCAACTGTTCACAGGGACCTTCTATGCTTAATGATTGTGACCCCCCTCTGGCCGACTCAGTCATGGTACACCTCTCTTTTGGGAATGTCCATCAATCTCCCAATTCTGTTTCCTCTCTTTCCTCATCTTCTCACAGATCCGGAGGGCAATTGTCACAATCTAGTTCTCCAAGGCTCTCTTCTCCTAGTGGCATGGACGATCTCAGGGGACCCTGGCCTTTCGGATGGAGCTAAGTCACTCATTCAAGAGTCTTGGGCCCCAGGTACTCGTAGATGCTACTTCACCACCTGGTCTAAATGGACTAGCTGGTGCTTGCAGAGAAACTTGGATCCCTTTTCTTCAAATTTAACTGATATTATCAATTACCTGTCTCATCTTTTTGAGTCAGGTCTAGCTTATAGAACAATCAACGTCCATCGCTCAGCCATTTCTGCTAGGCATAATTTAATTAATAATCTTTCCGTCGGTCAACACCCTTTGGTTTGTAGAGTGTTCAAAGCCATCAGATTGAAACGTCCTCCGGTCCCTAAACATGAATTTTTCTGGGACGTGGATCTTATTTTTTCTCTTTTCAAATCTTGGCCTGATAATGCTTCTTTATCCCTAAAACAACTTTCATCTAAGCTTGCTACTCTTCTTTGTTTAATTTCGTTTAGAAGAGTTTCAGACGTGAAGGCTTTAGGTTGGAATTCTAAACGTTTTTCTCCAGAGGGAGTTACCTTTTTTCTGTCCCATAGAACTAAGACTCTTTCTACCTCTATTTTCTATCCTTATCTTCCTTCCAAACCTTCTCTATGTGTGCTTGAATGTTTGAAATCTTATGAATCAAGAACTTTAACTTTCAGAAAACCCTCTGATAATCAACTTCTGATTTCTTTTATTCCTCCTCATGCTCCTATCACTTCTACTTCCATCGCCAGGTGGGTTAAATGGGTCATGAAAGAAGCCGGAATTAATATTTCTTTTTCAGCTCATTCATTCAGAGGTTCTGCAGCCTCAAAGGCCTTTTTAAAAACTGCTCCTCTTCAACAAATTTGGAGTGCGGCGGATTGGTCTTCAGACTCTATTTTTAAACAGTTTTATTTCAGACCCATTCAACATGCCTTACTTAATTTATTTTCTTAATGTGCTTTCAACTTGCAAAATAGGAGTCTCTGGTCTTGTAATAAAATTCAGATTATCCTAGTTTTTGAAGGTGTAATCTAGATTTTATAAAAGACACAGAGACAAGTATTTTCCCACCTCAGTTATGTTTTATACCCACCCTTTTTTATGTTTATATATTATTATTAACATATTTTGTTTTAACAGTTTCCATCTGAACGAAATCCATTTCTCATATCCAGATTTATACCTTCTGTTCAAGAGGATTGCCAACCTTCAAGTAGACCCCTGACAAGCTTACCTTCTTCGAACAAGTTCTTCATATTCAAAATATTCTCCAATCAAATCTTCAGTTGCCTCTCATTTTTAATAATATGTTGTTTTGGACTGTTTGGACTTTTTGTTGTTCTTAAAAATTTGTCCATTGTGAGCATCAGTCAAGAAAGAGAAGGTTTAGCTGCATATTGGTCACTTTATGGTCACTATTCCTTCTCTGATTGGTCACTTTTTTCTTGAAGTTATAAGTTAGCTCACATCTTAGCTACTTATTGTTATTCCTTAATATCTGTTCTGTTCTAATATCTTTGTATTTATGTTCTTTGTTATTCTTTAAAAGGCTGTATATGAGTAGTAAAGAAAGATAATGCAAAATACTCGTCTCTGTGTCTATAATAAAATCTAGATTATACCTTCAAAAACTAGGATAATCGGAATTTTCACCTAAACCTCACTCAATAATGAACAATTCATAAATACTCTATTTACCCTGTGAAGTATCTCATCTTATATTTGTATCTCGCTATTTCAAAGAATTCATTAGAGCCCGTTTCTTTGGAGTAATTTCCTTTGGATTCAAAATAAAACAAATTAATCATGGCGTTAGCAGAGGTGTAACTAGATTACAGACAGATTACATGTCTGCAAAAGGAGGTACCCTGTGCCCACAGTATGTGAGATGGTCTGACCCCCTATTACTGTATATAGTGACACTGTTTAACCCACAAGTACTGTATATACTGAGTTAATGACACAGTCTGTAATTGGGGGTCAGACCATCTCACAGACTGTGGGCACAGGGTACCTCCTTTTGCAGACATGTAATCTGATTCACATTTTTTTCTGTGTTAAATGTAAAAAAAAAAAAGATATGTATCAAATGCACTTTTTTTTTTTGGGGGGGGGGCCCTTCTTAGATTCTTGCACCTGGGCCCCCCCCCCCCGCACTGTATATAGTGGTACTGTATAGTGACACTGTTTACCCCCCACCCCCTCATGCTGTAGTAACAAGGTCTGTAATTTGCTGGTTCCACAAACATACACACACACAGACATACATGCATAAATACACACACAGTCCAATACATACATACACACACACATAAACACCAATGGGTAAAACAGAAACACTAACCCCTGTAGTCAGAGACACTAGTGAAGCATCATGTCACACTCACGTGATATCAGTGCAGGCAGTGGCAGGTCAACATTTTTTATTGGGGGAAAAAAAAAAAAGAAGGGCTTATGTGGTAGCAGAGAATTCTCAACCTGAGCGATTTACAGCTCATTCTACTAAATCGGTTTCTACTTGGGCTTTCAGGAATGAAGCTTCTGTAGAGCAAATTTGCAAAGCAGTTACTTTGGGCCCCATGTATTAAAAGGCGGGCGGACAGCTTCTCAACTTGCAAAGCTGTCCATTGCTGCATACGGGCCTATATGTATCATTACACACTCTGATGAGTGTATAATGCCTGCCCCTTCATTCGCGTGAGTGAAGGGACTGTCAATCTCTGAGAGCGAGTGAGCTCTCTGTGATTTCTCTCCCCCACCTCAGAGGTGGCGGAGAGTGTAAGAAACAGCGGTCTAATGAGCGAAGCTTCTTACTTTGCTGGAGGCAGGCTCACATATGCAAACCTGCCCCTATATATATATACTAGAGGACAGAGGATATGTTAGCCAAGTCATTTCTGCTATCATAATACTTCAATTGGTCCCACAATATATTATTATGATACTGTTACTAAATGCGCCTGTACAAAAACATAATTTATGCTTACCTGATAAATTAATTATTTCATGGTGGAAAATTTGCTATTCTAAATGAAAGGTCACTATCACTAATTTGCAGGTGATCAACATGGTAATAATAAAGATTACATACCATACTTAGAACCAGGAAGGTTTTTGATATTGGCTCCTGCTATAAAACACACAGGGCCAAATTACAAGTGACGTGTTAACAGTTACTCATGAGCTGCTTACATTCGTTTTACAAGTTGAAAATAAACGTGATCGCTTGTGCACAATTATAGTTAACGGGTTATCGAGACCCCAAGCTCTGGTTAATCAAAAAGTGTCACAAAACACATCAAAAATACATTACAAGGTGCAGTTACACCATAACACCATCTAATAAAAATGATTTAAAAAAATATTTGAAATTTATAATGGCTCAAAGATATCAGGTCTCAGGTGTTATAAAACAACAGGCAAAGGATTTTAACTTTGAGATACATACAGATATATGTCTAAATATGGATGTGTATATATATGTATTTATATGCGTATTTATGTATTTACAGACACATAAATACATATATACAGTACATATAAAGACAGATAGGCCTCTAGTTATCAAGCCGTCAACCTCAAATACGCTGGATTTCCGCAGCGTATTTGTGGCGAGGCTGATTCGCCTAAGTTATCAAGCCCTACACACCGGCAAAAGTAGAATTTTGTGACGTAAGCTACGATCCGCCGGACTCAGTCCGACACAGATTGATTCTTACGTCACTCCAGATGTTCCGAACGCAAGTTCGGCACAATCTGACTACTTTTGCTAGTTATCAAATGACTAGCAGGTACGCTCGGCACTTTTCCGGCGCAGCGTACCTGGTTTTCAATCCGCCGCCCTGGAAGTGGCGGATCCCATAGGAATCAATAGGAGTCTGACCATAGCGAAAGTTCATGTTCGCTGCTGCCCGACATCCCATTGATTCCTATGGAAGATGTCTGCACCTAACACCCTAACATGTACTCCGAGTATAAACACCCCTAACCTGCCCCCCCTACACCGCCGCAACTAAATAAAGTTATTACCCCCGAAACCGCCGCTCCTGGACCCCGCCGCAACTATATTAAACATGTTAATCCCTGGGGGCGGAGCCTACAGCTGTAGCGGCAAGACGTGTCTTGAGGGAGCTCCTGGCTCTTCTTTGGAGTTTTACACGATAATTATCTTGCTTTTCTCTAAAACTGAGCTTATTTCATAGCTAAAACCCAGCTAACTACTTTTTGATCGAAGATTCTGTCAACACTGGGAGGATCTTTTGGGATTAGTCTCTGCCTATGCTCTACAGTTAGGCCTCACGGCTGCTGCACTCACACAGTGTTTGTCGGTCTGTGGAACCGGGGCTGCCGCATATTCCCCCCCCTAGGAGACTGGGGTTACGAGTAGTACTACTTACTACTACAACAGAACACTTCCACTGACTGAGGAGTTAAAAAACAAAGAAAACGAGAGACAATATTCTATTATGGAGGCCTTGGAAGCAGTGGGCGCATGGGAGCGCGCAGTGGAGACCGCGATCAAACAATCCTACGAGCAGCTGCTAAAGGATCTCAGCAGGCTGCTTTTCACCGATGAAACTTACCATACTACTTTATTCACGGAGCCTGCAGATTGCTGTCAGCCGAGGGACATGGACGTTCCTCTTTTGCAACCACACGCTCAAAAGCACAGGGCCCATACTGCCGACGTGCCACAGGGTCTCACTGCAAGCCCGGAGTGGGAGACAGCAGACTCAGCGCACTTGCTGATGGAGACGAGTTCTGATATGAAGTCATCAGAGTCCCACATCCTAAAGAATGCCCAGCAGGCCGTGACTCCATTACCGACCTGGACGCAGAGTGCCGTGTCCCCAAAGTTAACTACGCTAGATGGCCTCTTTTTTCGAGCGGCAGGGTGGCCTGATCTACTGAGGACCTCATTGTTCTCCTGCTGGGATCCTGGCGGTATGTGCCGGCGGCTTCCCTCTGGGTCGCAGCTTACATTTTTTGAGTATCTCTGGTGCGGCCATTTCTAGGGGGAGCATGGACCATGCATAACTCAGACCCGGATTGCCAGCAAAACTAACCTTTGGGTTAACCGGTGTGGAGGGGGCGAGTGAAATCTATGACGCCATATTTGTTGCGCTGCCGGGCGGCAGTTCGCCCTGTTGTTGTAAGGCTGGCGTGAGCAGGCTAGACTTCAAATAGAATTGATATATAAGGGACATGCAGAGACTCTCTGTCACTGAGATGACTAAAACTGATCAACCATGCCGCTCCTACAGAACTGTGGCCAAGCTCACCTTGTTACATGTAGACTGTGGGGATTGCTTGTGCTTCTAAGCGGGGTATATCTTATAATAGTTGTGAGTTGCAGCCCTTGAACTGATGTGCCCCGATCTCATGTATTAGGGATTACTACATGGTAATTGGAACTATATATGTCCTGTTAAACTTCAAATACATGGCTGCCATATCTCGCTTAATCACTGTATATAGTTGTGTACTGTACAATCACCCCCACGATGTGCGTCCCAGCACTGGCCCTGATATTTAATGTTGTAGCCATGAGTGCTTAGCCTGTACAGGGTATTATTACTTTCACATCTTAGTTTGTTAAGGTAGGCTTTGAGGCA
This sequence comes from Bombina bombina, assembly GCF_027579735.1. Lineage (NCBI taxonomy): Eukaryota > Metazoa > Chordata > Amphibia > Anura > Bombinatoridae > Bombina > Bombina bombina. Next base: position 286,980 of record NW_026511547.1, read on the forward strand.
GATGCCGGATATCTCAGACTGAGTCAGATAGTTGTATAACCATATTAGGTCTTATTCTAGCCTTCTACATAGACATACCTACATACTGTGATTTCTACATGTTTAAGTTACTGACCTAGGGGACTTCTGGTTAGAATATAAATTTTAACACCTATGTATATTATTACTAAATTAATTATCTTTCTATTAGGAGGATGCAATTTAAAGGTATAAATCTGACCACGGATACCAAGCCTCTCCACTAGAGGGGAGTAAAGCCCTACCTATCTACTTACAAAAGTGTCAATGCTTCCCCGGTTTTATTCACTAAGGGCAATACTAGTTGAGGCTGACAATAGCACTATTGGTACTTCCCTGCATGGTGCTTCCAATAGCAGTGTAATAATGTATGCGGTCCTCCAACTAGATGTAGGGGTATGCCCCCCTCTACCCAACAGCACAAACTTACTCTGGGCCTGTTTGCCTCCTATTGTCAGTGTTACTTGAACTAAAAGTTTTTTTTTTATGTTTATAGAGTTCCTGTAAGAGTTTAAAGTATTGACTCATTTTTCTTATTAAGCATTCACATCTCTGTATGATCCACATACACATCAAATGCATTTAAAATACACTCTTTTATATACCGGCTGCTTGCATTTGGGGTCCAAAAGTGGCCCACTTTGTTCTTTTCTTTGTTAATTCCCCTCAAAATTCCCTATAATGTCTAACACCTTTCTTTTCAGGGGGTCCAAGAGAGGCCTCAATTCATCAGAGAGGGAAATCACTGTTTGTGACTTTATGCTGTATTACAGGGGGACTTCTCTATGAAAATCTGAGGTTATTATATACTTATATAAGTGAGTGATCACCTGTATCCATGTAATATGTATATCGCATGATGTCTGCTATTTACCATCTGCGAATGGTACTTTGTAATTTTCAACACACCTCAATAAAAAAAAATTGAATATATATAAAAAAAAACAAAAAAACATGTTAATCCCTAAACCGCCGCTCCCGGAGCCCATCGCCACTCTAACAAACTTATTAACCCCTAAACCGCCGCTCCCGGACCCCGCCGCAACTATAATAAATATGCTAACCCCTAAACCGACGCTCCCGGACCCCGCCGCCACCTACATTATACCTATTAACCCCTATCCTGCCCCCCCCATACCGCCGCCACCTATAATAAATTTATTAACCCCTATCCTGTGGATTCCGTACCCCACCGCAACTAAATAAATTGTTTAACCCCTAAACCGCCGCTCCCGGACCCCGCCGCCACCTATATTAAACTTATTAACCCCTAATCTGCCCCCCCTACACCGTCGCCACCTATAATAAATGTATTAACCCCTATCCTGCCCCCCCTATACCGCCGCCATCTATATTAAACTAATTAACCCCTAAACCTAAGTCTAACACTAACCCTAACACCCCCCTAACTTAAATATTATTTTAATAAATCTAAATAAAAATTACTCTTATTAACTAAATTAATCCTATTTAAAACTAAATACTTACCTATAAAATAAACCCTAAGATAGGTACAATATAACTAATAATTATATTGTAGCTATTTTAGGATTTATTTTTATTTTACAGGCAAATTTAAATTTATTTTAACTAGGTACAATAGCTATTAAATAGTTATTAACTATTTAATAGCTACCTAGATAAAATAAAGACAAATTTACCTGTAAAATAAAAACTAACCTAAGTTACAATTACACCTAACACTACACTATCATTAAATAAATTATTCCTATTTAAAACTAAATACTTACCTGTAAAATAAACCCTAAGGTAGCTACAATGTAATTAATAATTACATTGTAGCTATTTTAGGATTTATATTTATTTTACAGGTAACTTTGTATTTATTTTAACTAGGTACAATGGTTATTAAATAGTTATTAACTATTTAATAACTACCTAGGTAAAAGAAATACAAAATTACATGTAAAATAAATCCTAACCTAAGTTACAGTTAAACCTAACACTACACTATCATTAAATTAATTAAATAAATTACTAGGCAATACCTACAATTAAATACAATTAAATAAACTAAACTAAATTACAACCCCCCCCCCCACTAAATTACAGAAAATAAAAAAAATATTACAAGAATTTTAAACTAATTACACCTAATCTAAGCCCCCTAATAAAAAAAAATAAAAAAAAAATAATAAAAGCCCCTACCGTATTCTACATTACCAAGTAATCAGCTCTTTTACCAGCCCTTAAAAGGGCTTTTTGAGGGGCACGCCCCAAAGTAATCAGCTCTTTTGCCTGTAAGAAAAAATACAACCCCCCAACATTAAAACCCACCACCCACATACCCCTACTCTAACCCACCCAAACCCCCCTTAAATAAACCTAACGCTACCCCCCTAAAGATCTCCCTACCTTGAGTCGTGTTCACCCAGCCGGGCCGACGTCATCATCCAAGGTGCGCTGAAGATGTCTTCCATCCGATAGAAGTCATCATCCAAGGTGCACTGAAGAGGTCTTCCATCCGATAGAAGTCTTCATCCAGGCGGCGTCTTCAATCTTCATCCATCCGGAGCGGAGCCATCTTCAAACGAGCCAACGCGGAGCCATCCTCTTCAACCGACGACTACCCGACAAATGAATATTCATTTAAGTGACGTCATCCAAGATGGCGTCCCTCGAATTCCGATTCGCTGATAGGATTCTATCAGCCAATCGGAATTAAGGTAGGAAAAATCTGACTGGCTGATTAAATCAGCCAATCAGATTCAAGTTCAATCCAATTGGCTGATCCAATCAGCCAATCAGATTGAGCTTGCATTCTATTGGCTGTTCCAATCATTTTTCCTACCTTAATTCCGATTGGCTGATAGAATCCTATCAGGCAATCGGAATTCGAGGGACGTCATCTTGGATGACGTCACTTAAAGGAATATTCATTCATCGGGTAGTCATCGATTGAAGAGGATGGCTCCGCGTCGGCTCGTTTGAAGATGGCTCCGCTCCACTCCGGATGGATGAAGATTGAAGACGCCGCCTGGATGAAGACTTCTATCGGATGGAAGACCTCTTCAGCGCCCCTTGGATGATGACTTCTATCGGATGGAAGACATCTTCAGCGCCCCTTGGATGATGACTTCGGCCCAGCTGGGTGAACACGACTCAAGGTAGGGAGATCTTCAGGGGGGTAGCGTTAGGTTTATTTAAGGGGGGGGTTTGGGTGGGTTAGAGTAGGGGTATGTGGGTAGTGGGTTTTAATGTTGGGGGGGTTCTATTTTTTTTTACAGGCAAAAGAGCTGATTACTTTGGGGCATGCCCCACAAAAAAACCCTTTAAGGGCTGGTAAAAGAGCTGATTACTTGGTAATGTAGAATAGGGTAGGGACTTTTATTATTTTGGTTTTTTTTTTAATTTTATTAGGGGGCTTAGATTAGGTGTAATTAGTTTAAAATTCTTGTAATATTTTTTTATTTTCTGTAATTTAGTGTTTGTTTGTTTCTTAATTTAGTTTAGTTTATTTAATTGTATTTAATTGTAGGTATTGCCTAGTAATTTATTTAATGATAGTGTAGTGTTAGCTTTAATTGTAACTTAGGTTAGGATTTATTTTACAGGTAATTTTGTATTTCTTTTAGCTAGGTAGTTATTAAATAGTTAATAACTATTTAATAACTATTGTACCTAGTTAAAATAAATACAAAGTTACCTGTAAAATAAATATAAATCCTTAAATAGCTACAATGTAATTATTAATTACATTGTATCTATCTTAGGGTTTATTTTACAGGTAAGTATTTAGTTTTAAATAGAAATAATTTATTTAATGATAGTGTAGTGTTAGGTGTAATTGTAACTTAGGTTAGTTTTTATTTTACAGGTAAATTCTTTATTTTATCTAGGTAGCTATTAAATAGTTAATAACTATTTAATAGCTATTGTACCTAGTTAAAATAAATTTAAATTTGCCGGTAAAATAAAAATAAATCCTAAAATAGTTACAATATAATTATTAGTTATATTGTAGCTATCTTAGGGTTTATTTTATAGGTAAGTATTTAGTTTTAAATAGGATTAATTTAGTTAATAAGAGTAATTTTTATTTAGATTTATTAAAATAATATTTAAGTTAGGGGGGTGTTAGGGTTAGTGTTAGACTTAGGTTTAGGGGTTAATTAGTTTAATATAGATGGTGGCGGTATAGGGGGGGCAGGATAGGGGTTAATACATTTATTATAGGTGGCGACGGTGTAGGGGGGGCAGATTAGGGGTTAATAAGTTTAATATAGGTGGCGGCGGGGTCCGGGAGCGGCGGTTTAGGGGTTAAACAATTTATTTAGTTGCTGCGGGGTATGGGATAGCCAGGATAGGGGTTAATAAATTTATTATAGGTGGCGGCGGTATAGGGGGGGCAGGATAGGGGTTAATAGGTATTATGTAGGTGGCGGAGGGGTCCGGGAGCGGCGGTTTAGGGGTTAATACATTTATTATAGTTGTGGTGGGGTCCGGGAGCGGCGGTTTAGGGGTTAATATATTTATTATAGTTGCGGCAGGGTCTAGGAGCAGCGGTTTAGGGGTTAATAACTTTATTTAGTTGCGGGGGGCTCCGGGGGCAGCGGTATAGGGGGTAGAACAGTATAGTATAGTGTGGGTGCTTAGTGACAGCTTATCAATAAAGCTGTAGAAAAGCCGAAGGACAGCGAGATCGGATGAGTGACAACTATCACAGTCCGCTGCTCATCGCCCCATACTTGGTGCGCGGCTTTTTGACAGCTTTTTTGATAACTTTGGCGAACGTATTCAGGTCCGCGGTGGCGATGTGAGGCGAGCGTATTGGGGCCGGCGAAGGCAGGTACGTACAGAGCTTGATAACTAGAGGCCATAGTCTATATAGATAGTATATAAAGACATTGTAGTCCTTTGCAGTTAAGTAGATGTAAACATTTAAAAACATATTTATGCAATATTCTTATTTAATAAAGTTTTATAGTGTGTATTTGCTGTAAATATTTCACATTCCAATGTTCTGCACATAGCAGAATATGTTATAAGTATTTGTAAATAAATATTCCTATATATATCTGTATATATCTATACCTATATATAATCATGTCTGTATGTATGTAATATATATATATGTGTATATATATATATATATATATATTGTATATATATATATATATATATATTTTTATATATATATAGATAGGATTTTTTTTTCAAATTTTTTTTTAAGAAAACATATTCTGCTATGTGAAAAACATTGGATTGTGAAATATTTAAATTTTCATGTTGGGTTAGCGCACGTGAGAATATGCAATCGGGTTTGTGTGCGAGTAGGGTGTGAGGTTTTTTTCACACATTTTTTTGCTCCGTTGACTTCTATTCTTTTTCCGCGCCTCAAGTTAGAGCCTGAGCGAAAACAGTTTACTTTCAACTCATAATACGAGCACAACCCAACGCACGCAAAAAAGCTAACTTCTAGCACAGTTAAAGCTCAAGCAGGAGAATTCAATAGCACTTTTATTTCCAATGAGGGGGATTTCTTGCCCCATTATAAAAATGGCAATCAGCTACATAATGTATTTACTTATTGAGTAAATTAACCCCTTTGCCATAAAGACAGTATAAATCACACACAAAGAGCAACCTAATATTAAATAGTTCATCACCATATCATCTCAGTTTAAAAATTGACTTTTTAAAAGATGAGAGGCCACCTTTTCAGTTGGGGAGTTGAGTGCCCAGGTAGCTATCAGGTGACCACCATGACAACAGTAATCACCTGAACCATATGGATATATGTTTCTAATCTCTCACCCCCCACAATAGATAGGGATTTGATGCCTTATAATAAATTTAAACAAGCATCTTTTTTTCTCTCTTTCAAATGAATCCAGGTGATTGATATAACAATGAAAAATACCTGACAGCATTGGTCATATACTGGGGTACTGCAAACCTTAAGAAAGCCCTTACCATCCCCTTCACAATAGAAATACTGTTCTGGAAAAAAAGCATTCTGTGCTTGAAGGCTATCAGTGCTCTATACTGTATTAGCTATAGTTAGGTATATCCCTGCATAGCACTACAGACATGCATTGGAAAGTCTGTCTTACCTGTGGATATGATAGGTTTTAACTTGCTCGTTGATTGTAGAGTTGCTCTTTCAGTAGTGACAATATCAGGGATTGCTGAAATAAAAGAAGTGAATAATGAAAACAGAACTTGTAGGTTAACGTTCTACATCAGGATGGGCATAGGGAGAGTTTGGGAAAATTAGAGAAACATTAAATACCTTAAGACTTTTAAACTAAATGTTTAATTTGTAATCTACTTATTTATTTTCGTCATGTCACGTACTTTAGCTTTAAAACATGTGTATTTTCTAATTCTCAGACCTGGAAAATAAACCTGTAGACTTCTTAAGGCTAACCCTGCTATATACTATATACGCTAGTGTTCAAAAGTTTGGGTTCACTTAAAAATTTCCTTGTTTACAGAAGAAAAGCATTTTTTCTTTCCATTAAAATAATATAAATTTGATCAGAAATACAGTGTAGACATTGTTATTGTTGTAAATGACTATTATAGTTGCATATCTACATAGGTGTACAGAGACCCATTATCAGCAACCATTTGTCTTGTGTTCCAATGGCACATTGTGTTTGCTAATCCAAGTATATAATTTAAAAAGATTATTTGGTCATTAGAAAACCCTTTGCAATTATGTTAGCACAGCAGAAAACTGCTGTTGTGCTGACTAAAGAAGTAATAAAAGTGGCCTTCATTAGACTAGTTGAGTATCTGGAGCAAGAAACTGAAGCTCTTGTACAATGCTGTGAACTTCTCCCTTCATAGAACAGCACCAACTGGTTCTAACAAGAAATGGGAGGCCCTGGTACACAACTGAAAAAGAGGACAAATACAATAAAGTGTCTAGTTAGAGAAACAGGCGCTTCACAGGTCCTTAACTGGCAGCTTCATTAAACAGTACCCGCAAAACACCAGTCTCAATGTCAGCAGTGAAGAGGGGGGTCTCAGGGATGCTGGCCTTCTAGGCAAAGCCTGGCTATTGAAAGTCAAAGATTAAGATGGGTAAAAAGAACACAGACACTGGACAGAGGAAGATTGGAAAAAAGTGTTATGGACAGACAAATCTTAGTATGAGGTGTTCGGATCACAAAGAAGAACATTAGAGAGATGCAGACCAAATAAAAAGATGCTGGAGGAGTGCTTGACGCCATCTGTCAAGCATGATGGAGGCAATGTTATGATCTGGGGCATCTTAGGTTATATAAGAACTATTAGGGAAGAAGCAATAAGCTGGTATTTTATCTTTAATGGAGTGGCCAGCAGTCACCAGATCTCAACCCTATTGAGCTGTTGTGGGAGCAGTTTGACCGTATGATATGTAAGAAGTGTCCCTCAAGCCAATACAACTTGTAGGAGGTGCTTCAGGAAGCATGGGGTGAAATTTCTTTAGATTATCTCAACAAATTGACAACTAGAGTTCCAAATGGACGTGGGCTTCAAAAAATGTACATGCATGGAAAACTAGCATGTGACAAAATACGTGCGAGAAATTGGTGCAGCATCAAAAAATCTACGTGGGTGAAAAAATGACCCGGTTAAATATAACCATCCTTTAAAGGAGAAATATCACAAAACAATAAATATACATACAACTGTCCCAAGTCTATGGACATATATAACAAAGCATATAGTGATAACCTAAATGGATTACAGAGTTCCAAATAAATAAAACTATAGTACTTAAGCAAGGGCACTTTGCTAGCGGTGGAAACCAGGAAGAAGCCAAAACCAGTGCTGAAAGCAGAACCAACAGGTAGCAGCAAGGGACAAGTCCGAACAACCCCCATGGCAAGGCTTGTGCCTAAATTGCACTTCCAATGCTACAAATACATCCCTCAAATGAATCAAATGCACATCTTCTCTCTTTGACCATCTCCAGCGGAGGCAAAAACAAGGCTAAGGTACTGGTGGGTTGGAGGATTTTTATAGAGCTCTTGGGTTTGGGAATCTTTGCCTCCACCTAGTGGCGAGGAAGCCTAATTCCCAGGAGTAATGGATCATGGACTGTCACTATCTGTATGAAAGAAATTATAATTTTAGCCAGGTCTTGGTAATCAGTTTTATTTTGCACCATAAAGTGTGGTTACAATCCATGGCCTCTTGAAAAGAGACTGTAATTTGAGATCAAGGGGCATATTTATTAATGTGCGAGCAGACATGATCCGATGTTGCGGATCATGTCCGCCGCACATCGATAAATACCGACAGCATACACTGTCAGCATTTATCATTGCACCAGCAGTTCTGGTGAACTGCTGGTGCAACGCCGCCCCCTGCAGATTTACGGCCAATCGGCCGCCAGCTGGGGGTGTCAATCAAACCCGATCGTATTAGATTGGGTTGATTTTCGGCAATTTCAGTCCACCACCTCAGAGCAGGCGGACAGGTTATGGAGCAGCGGTCTTTAGACCGCTGCTTCATAGCTTGTGTTTCTGGCGAGCCTGAAGGCTCGCCAGAAACACAGGGCATCAAGCTCCATATGGAGCTTGATAAATATGCCCCCAACTCTCAATGTATTTAATGTGGACTGTTAAATAGAAATTTGTTATTTTTCATTTCAGTCTCTCTTGGATCAGAAAGGATTAGGGGGTTATTACAAACGTCTAGAAAAGTTTAATGACTTTTCTACAAAATTCAACTATAAAGTCTATGGGGATTTCTATGAATAAATCATTTTATAAGCTTTTTTAAAGGCTTGTGATCTACCCCTATATTAGTGGTGTAAGTAGAGGACTTATTGTTATTTTTACCTTTTTATTTTATCACTGCTGTGCAATAATTAATTCTCTTTAATAATAATTATTTGTGTGAATGATGACTATTTTAAGTCTCAATTTATTTTTCTTTAATATCTAACCTATATTACTGAAAATACACTTATAACAGTTCTATGTTTTTATATAGATTATTACCAAACTGGGTTTTATTCTATTAAACTGGGGTAAACCAAGGGCCACCCTATTTAAGTACTCTGGTGGTGGCAGCAAATAAGATATTTCAGTGTAAGTGGCATTAAAAGGTGATTTTTTATATAGGTATAGGTCAGACTATAGAGTGGCTTTGCACCCACTGAACCAAGTCATGAACGTGTCTGGAGTGGTCTGGAAGTGACATGGGACTGGGATAGCTTATCTTAGTGAGATGAGAGGTGAGGACCCTTTGAAAGTTGATGGATGCAAAAAGAAATATTAATCCTTGTTTACAACTCTGGCACAAATGGACTTATGATTATGTACTCATGGATCTAGGTATGTGGAAAAATATTAAACCTATTAGTGTGCTACTCAAGAGATATTTGGTACCACTGTCTCACGGTTATGGGGCTCTACCAGACCCCTTCTCTTCTGCTCCCCCTGAGCTACAGGGACAAAAAGCGCCTTGTTTTATATAGAAGGAGGTTCTCTACTGAATTCGGAGGTCACTTGACCCCTAAGATAAGTGTGATCTCACTGAGATATTATAATTACTAGTCCCAATGGACACTGGGCAGATTTTCTATAAAAAAAGAGCTTTATTAAAGCATATATATCACCTAAGACCCCTCATTTGAAAGAGGAGAATTTGCTATTCTAAATGACAGGTCACTAATTTGCAGGTGATCGCCATGGTAATAAAGATTACATACCATACTAAGAACCAGGAAGGTTTTTGATATTGGAAAAGTAGGCTTTTTTAAAGCCCCTGATTTCTACTATAAAACAAACGGGGCCAGATTAAAAGTGACAAATTAAAACATGCATCGGGTTTTCCGCTCGTATTACAAGTTGAAATTAAATGCGATTGTTTGAGCGCAATTGAAGTTAACAAGTTATTGTGACCTCAGAGCTCTGGTTAACTGTTTCACGAAACAAAAAAGTGTCACATAACGCTTAAAAATTACATTACAAAGTGCAGTTACACTCATAATAACACCATCTAATAAAAATGATTTTAAAAAAAATATTGCACCAAAAAGTTATAAGGGTTTAAAGATATGAAGTCTTAGGTGTTAGAAAAATAAAGCAGGCGAAGGATTTTAACATTGAGGTACATTCATATACATGTCTAAAGATGGATATGTATATGTTTATATATATATATATATATATGTACATATGTATTTATGTATTTATATGTGTATATATGTATTTACAGACGATTATACAATATAAATACAATATAAACACATATAATATACTGTACATAATATAAATACATTTGAACACATAAAAACACACACACACACACACACATATATATATGAATACATGTAATATTTCAGCACTACACTTAAATATACAAAAGCCCCAAAAGTATGACCCCCCTATCCTAACCCTTTACCCGTGCACGGAGAGTTAATACAAATTGATTAATAAAACAAGGAAAACAAAGTAACTCTTATACCAGCACTATGGGATAACAAAATTGGATTGCTAAGGCTAGAAACTACCCCAGAGACAACAGACAGACAGCAGGTGCTATTGAGGTAAATTTATCGACAATGATAATAATGCAACAAAAGGTTATCATATATGTACAAATCCTTTGTGGCAACATATAATCGTTAGCTAAAAATCCCACTTTGCACATAGAAAGTCATATTATAAGTAACCCTTTAGAGGCCTCTATTCCAGGGTATAAATTCAAAAATTGGACAATTTCCTGAAAGAAATTATGAAAGAAATAATGTTCCTTAGATAGGTCTCCAAGTTGCAATCATCATACAGTAAGGAATGTATAAGATAACAAAACCGAGTTAATTTGATGTGAAATTTGGACGGGTATTACTGGATTAACTTGCTGTATCAGACCAGCAAAAGAACAGCTATTGAAAAAACACACAGGATACTTCACCTAAGATCGACTTAGGGATATTGGTTCCATTTCAGCTGTTATGCAGATATATCAGTAAAATACCTGATCCATTTATGCATCATCTGTATCTCGGATGTTACTTGTTTTTCAAGGCACTTGGTGGTGTAGTCCACGCCTTGCTCCTTATTACTGTATACAGAAAGAGCTTACCATCCCGACTTATTTTCATGTGGGGACTCCAGCCGTGAGACGGCGGGGATCAGCTGTTACCCAGTGGCGGCTCGTGAATTTTTAGGATGGGGTGCACAAGACCCTGCGTCTTTTAGAAAGCCACGCCCCTTTGAAAAAACCTGCCCCTTTTAAAAACCACACCCCTTTTAACAAGCCACACCTGTTTTTAAAAACCACACCCCTTTGCAAAAGTCACGCCCCTCAAATGGCCCCACCAATTTCAACCAGCAGTGTTTTTGGTCATCGTCTTCTTGAAATATCCAGCCCCAGCCGGGGGGTAACTTCAACTAAAGTTTGTGACTGATTCCTCAACATTATTCTCAAGTATCTGCTGATATTGAGTGGAATCCATGAGACCCTCAACAATATTACCAGTAGTACAGGTCTTTGGAGGTGGTCTGTGGGCTGTTTTTGACCGTTCTCAACATCCTTTGCCTTTGCCTCTGGCCCTCTCTGATATTTTACTTGCCCTGCCACTTCTGGCCTTAACAAGAACTGTGCCTGTGGTCTTCCATATCCTCAACATGCATTGCTCACTGTGTTCCTCACAGTGGACACAGACATCTTAAATCTATGAATGCATACTCTTCAGTACAGCCATGTTCACGTGCGACAGTGCACAAATGGAGGAGCCTACACTACCTGCCCATGTCTAGTCTTAAAATATACATGATGGTGCTCAGTAAAATTATATAATAACATATATATATATTAACCAAATGATTAATTAAAGCTGCAAAATAATAAGAATATTGAATGTACATTTATGAAAACATATATATTCCTGGATTTAAAGAACCTTCCACTTTATAGAGAAATACAACCACATTTCAATGACTGTTGCCCCAGCCCCCAGTGTTCGATATTAGGCAATGCAACCAAAGGCCTTGGCAACATGAAGATAAATACACCAACATTTTACTTTCAAGTACAAAAGAAGATTTTTTCTATTACACTAGTGCTTAATAATTAACTTCAAAGGTAAACATTAAAACAATGTTTATAACTCAAGTACAAGTTTTGTAAATCAAGTCAATCCGCCTGTCTTTTTTTGAGGCAAATAAATCAATAACATTTTCGTTGAATTTAGGAATGTCATTTATTAATTGTTTTTCAATTGTCAGCATGGCTAGAGCGGTCAGTCTTTCCTCAGTCATGGTGCTCCTTAGAAATGTCTTAACTTGTTTTAAAGTTGAGAAACATCTCTCAGCCTCAGCAGTTGTCACAGGAATAGTTGAAATAATTTGCAACAGTTTGTAGGTCTCCGAGAAAGTACTGTCCAAGTTATTTTCAATTACAAACTGTAGAAGACTAATGGCACCATTCATATTTCTGAAATCTGGTCTTCTGTAAATTACTCCTAGTTCAGTTTTCAGGCGATCTTTTTGTAATGTGTGATAAACAGCTGATGTTTGGTCAAGAAGCTGATTTGGAAATTTTTTCTCGTAATCCGCAAATTTTTCCGCTTGGAGGAGAGAAACAGCCGAGTAGTGAGTTATAAAAGAAAATCTATCTTTTACTTGATTTGTGATAACATCGCATATCTCTTTAGCTGCCACAGTCTGAGCAATGTGAATATTTTCTCTCTTCCTTTCCTAGATGTTTCCTCTGTTTCTGATATCATCATGGTAACTGTGTCCATTCTATTCCTTTCGTTTTCCATTGTCTGCTGGAAAGTGTTAATATGTTTTCTAATAAGTGCCGCATCTGTTTGTGTTTTCTGAAGTTGGTTGTATAACACATCTACATGTGGCATAATATTGTGGAAAACTGTAAGCCAAAACACGAATACCGAGTCTTGTAACATACGCCGAATAGCCCCTGCTTGATTTATAGCTATTTCTTTTTTCGATGTTGACTCTATTTTTTCCATGCATTCAATTAACTGTTCCCTGTTTTCAAAAACTGTATTGACGGTTCGACTCTTGAAATTCCACCTGGAGGCTGAACCATGAGGTATCCTTCTTCTAACATTTTTATCTAGAATAGCTATCCTTTGTGGTGAGTTACTAAAAAAGTTAGTAATGTCACTTAGATTTGAAAAAAATACTTGAACTTGTTGATTTTGACTGCTTGCTTCGCTGACAATTAAATTGAGCTGATGTGCGTAGCAATGCACAAAATGTGCATTCTTGTAGGTACGATTAATTATAGCCTGAACACCTGCATGCTGACCACTCATCACGCTTGTCGTAACTCTGCGATACCAGTTTCTCTGGGTTGTCTATAACTTTTTCCAAAGTAGCTTGAATACACGTAGCTAAAGATTCTGCATCATGTCCAGCTGGATTAGTGAATTCCCAGAATCTCTCAACCGGTTGTCCGTTACCTATAATGTATCTAAAAACAACAACCAATTGAAAGGCAGATGAAACATCAGTAGTTTCATCTGCTATCACTGCTACAAAACTTGCATTTGAGATTTCCTTCTTTATTTGGTTCTGGCAAACAGTAAGCATACAGTCTAATAAATCGTTTGGAATTTCTTTTGACGTTTCTTTAAAATCAGTGGCACTAGCGAGATGTTCTTTTAGAGATGCATCAAGCTCTGCTGAGAAGTTTATAAGACCTCTGAAAATGCCTGGATTTAATGAATCATCGCGTTCGTCATGTCCTCGAAGTGCAAGCTCAAATGCGCCGCAAAATAAAATACAATGAATTATTTTGGAAAGAACATAGCGATTTTTCGTTACTTGCTCATTATGTTTTTTAATATTCAAACGATATGCACTGTCAAGTTGTTGCCGAATATCAACCCTTCCTAGCAAATTAAACTCTAATGTGGAGTTTAAATGTGATTGGGAGCAATTATGTTTATTTGTTTTTTTACTTAAATGTGATAAATCGGCGACACCATAACTCACCCAGCTTGAATCCCCACTTTGTTTTGCAAACAGTAGACAATAAAAACAAAAGAGCCTGTTAGATAATTCACAACCACAAATCCATGGATATTTATCATATACCTCGGGTTTGAATTCTCTTTTGTAATCTCTAGTTTTACATTTTGTCACCTGGGTAAGGTTAAGCATAGGTGTTGGCCTGAGCATTTTAATTTCAATTTTTCTTTCAATGGGCAACGTTGAAAAATGTAATTGCTTTAGCTCAGACACACTAATTTTACTAAGTGCCATCTTAACTGTTAGTTTACACACAAAGAACAGTCCTTTGCTCTTATCTAATATATAACTTGTATGTAGGTAGCTCTGCAGCTGTTAGAAAATATACAACTCAACTTGAAGTAATAGTTTAATAGTTTGGCTGTTGTTATGTAATATATAACTTGTAGGTAGGTAGCTCTGCAGCTGTTAGAAAATATATGAAAAGTTTAATAGTTTTGTGGTTGTTATGTAATATATAACTTGTAGGTAGGTAGCTCTGCTGCTCTGCAGCTGTTAGAAAATATACAACTCAACTTGAAATAATAGTTTAATAGTTTGGCGGTTGTTATCTAATATATAACTTGTAGGTAGGTAGCTCTGCAGCTGTTAGAAAATATACAACTCAACTTGCAGTAATAGTTTAATAGTTTGGCGGTTGTTATGTAATATATAACTTGTAGGTAGGTAGCTCTGCAGCTGTTAGAAAATATATTAAAAGTTTAATAGTTTTGTGGTTGTTATGTAATATATAACTTGTAGGTAGGTAGCTCTGCTGCTCTGCAGCTGTTAGAAAATATACAACTCAACTTGAAGTAATAGTTTCATAGTTTGGCGGTTGTTATCTAATATATAACTTGTATGTAGGTAGCTCTGCAGCTGTTAGAAAATATATTAAAAGTTTAATAGTTTGGCGGTTGTTATGTAATATATAACTTGTAGGTAGGTAGCTCTGCAGCTGTTATAAAATATACAACACAACACTAGTAGGCAACGGCAAGTAGTTTTGCGGTGCCAGTTGTTATAAAATATATTGCAGCTGTTAGAAAATATCAACTACAACTGATAGGTAATATCTTATAATAATTATAATAATATAGCTCACTAGAGATAAAAAAATAAAATGTTAAATATGTCGGTTTACTGCCTAATTTTAGTATCAGCAGCAGCACAGCAGTTTTTTAACA
Organism: Bombina bombina; assembly: GCF_027579735.1. Lineage (NCBI taxonomy): Eukaryota > Metazoa > Chordata > Amphibia > Anura > Bombinatoridae > Bombina > Bombina bombina. The sequence continues at coordinate 302,143 of NW_026511547.1, forward strand.
AAAAAAACTTTGACCTTTTTTTTGCAAAACTTCTAATTGCAATCTGCTAATTAATCTGCTAAAATACTTAAATGTATTAATGGTAAGCAAGTTAAAGCAACCGTGACAGCCGTCAACGGTCAACAACTAGTATCAGCAGCAGCACAGCAGTTAACTGCTTTTTTTAAAAAAAAACTTTGTTCTTTTTTTGCAAAACTTCTAATTGCAATCTGCTAATTAATCTGCTAAAATACTTAAATTAAATGTATTAATGGTAAGCAACCGTGACAGCCGTCAACGGTCAACAACTAGTATCAGCAGCAGCACAGCAGTTAACTGCTTTTTTTTAAAAAAAACTTTTACCTTTTTTTGCAAAACTTCTAATTGCAATCTGCTAATTAATTAATCTGCTAAAATACTTAAATGTATTAATGGTAAGCAACCGTGACAGCCGTCAACGGTCAACAACTAGTATCAGCAGCAGCACAGCAGTTAACTGCTTTTTTTTAAAAAAAAAACTTTGTTCTTTTTTGCAAAACTTCTAATTGCAATCTGCTAATTAATCTGCTAAAATACTTAAATTAAATGTATTAATGGTAAGCAACCGTGAAAGCCGTCAACGGTCAACAACTAGTATCAGCAGCAGCACAGCAGTTAACTGCTTTTTTTTTTTTTTTAAAAAAACTTTGTTCTTTTTTTGCAAAACTTCTAATTGCAATCTGCTAATTAATCTGCTAAAATACTTAAATTAAATGTATTAATGGTAAGCAACCGTGACAGCCGTCAACGGTCAACAACTAGTAACAGCAGCAGCACAGCAGTTAACTGCTTTTTTTTTCAAAAAAACTTTTACCTTTTTTTGCAAAACTTCTAATTGCAATCTGCTAATTAATTAATCTGCTAAAATACTTAAATGTATTAATGGTAAGCAACCGTGACAGCCGTCAACGGTCAACAACTAGTATCAGCAGCAGCACAGCAGTTAACTGCTTTTTTTTAAAAAAAACTTTGTTCTTTTTTTGCAAAACTTCTAATTGCAATCTGGTAATTAATCTGCTAAAATACTTGTAAATACTTGTATTTGTAAAAAAAAAAAAAAAAAAAAAATTTTTTTGCAAAACTTCTAATTGCAATCTATCTGCTGACAAAAAAATTATTTTATTATTCCCAAATTACTCCACTAAACTTACTGACTAAAGCCAGCCAATTGTTTTAAGAGAGAACTCCCTCACCTCTACTCTACCTAAGTACTCTAAATGTTAGAAAGTTATAACAAAAAATAAAAAAAAAATTCTCACACAATGGTGTCTCTGTCTCACTCTCTAGTAATCTTTCTCAACTCTGTTACCTCTAAGTTAAGTTAACTAACTAATGGCTAGATTTAGAGTTGGGCGATAGCTGTCAAAACCAGCGTTAGAGGCTCCTAACGCTGGTTTTGGGCTACCGCTGGTATTTAGAGTCAGTCATTAAAGGGTCTAACGCTCACTTTCCAGCCGCAACTTTTCCATACCGCAGATCCCCTTACGTCAATTGCGTATCCTATCTTTTCAATGGGATCTTTCTAACGCCGGTATTTAGAGTCGTGGCTGAAGTGAGCGTTAGAACTCTAACGACAAAACTCCAGCCGCAGAAAAAAGTCAGTAGTTAAGAGCTTTCTGGGCTAACGCCGGTTTATAAAGCTCTTAACTACTGTGCTCTAAAGTACACTAACACCCATAAACTACCAATGTACCCCTAAACCGAGGTCCCCCCACATCGCCGCCACTATATTTAAATTTTTTAACCCCTAATCTTCCGCTCCGTACACTGCCGCCAACTACGTTATCCCTATGAACCCCTAATCTGCTGCCCCTAACACCGCTGACCCCTATATTATATTTATTAACCCCTAATCTGCCCCCCACAACGTCGCCGCCAGCTACCTACACTTATTAACCCCTAATCTGCCGTCCGCACGCCGCCGCCAGCTACATTATAGCTATGTACCCCTAATCTGCTGCCCCTAACACCGCCGACCCCTATATTATATTTATTAACCCCTAATCTGCCCCCCTCAACGTCGCCTCCACCTGCCTATACTTATTAACCCCTAATCTGCAGAGCGGACCGCACTGCTACTATAATAAAGTTATTAACCCCTAATCTGCCTCACTCCCGCCTCAATAACCCTATAATAAATAGTATTAACCCCTAATCTGCCCTCCCTAACATCGCCGACACCTAACTTCAAGTATTAACCCCTAATCTGCCAATCGGAGCTCACCGCTACTCTAATAAATTTTTTAACCCCTAAAGCTAATTTTAACCCTAACCCTAACACCCCCCTAAGTTAAATATAATTTTATTCTAATGAAATAAATTAACTCTTATTAAATAAATTATTCCTATTTAAAGCTAAATACTTACCTGTAAAATAAACCCTAATATAGCTACAATATAAATTATAATTATATTATAGCTATTTTAGGATTTATATTTATTTTACAGGTAACTTTGTATTTATTTTAACCAGGTACAATAGCTATTAAATAGTTAAGAACTATTTAATAGCTAAAATAGTTTAAATAATTACAAAATTACCTGTAAAATAAATCCTAACCTAAGTTACAATTAAACCTAACACTACACTATCAATAAATTAATTAAATAAAATACCTACAATTACCTACAATTAAACTTAACACTACACTATCAATAAATTAATTACATAAAATACCTACAATTACCTACAATTAAACCTAACACTACACTATCAATAAATTAATTAAATACAATATCTACAAATAAATACAATGAAATAAACTAACTAAAGTACAAAAAATAAAAAAGAACTAAGTTACAAAAAATAAAAAAATATTTACAAACATTAGAAAAATATTACAACAATTTTAAACTAATTACACCTACTCTAAGCCCCCTAATAAAATAACAAAGCCTCCCAAAATAAAAAAATGCCCTACCCTATTCTAAATTAAAAAAGTTCAAAGCTCTTTTACCTTACCAGCCCTGAACAGGGCCCTTTGCGGGGCATGCCCCAAAGAATTCAGCTCTTTTGCCTGTAAAAAAACACATACAATACCCCCCCCAACATTACAACCCACCACCCACATACCCCTAATCTAACCCAAACCCCCCTTAAATAAACCTAACACTAAGCCCCTGAAGATCTTCCTACCTTATCTTCACCATACCAGGTTCACCGATCCGTCCTCGGAAGTCTTGATCCAAGCCTCGGAAGTGTTGATCCAAGCCCAAGCGGGGGGCTGAAGAGTGACGTCCATCCTCGGGCTGAAGTCTGGATCCAAGCGGCGATTGAAGAAATCCATCATCGGGCTGAAGTCGGAAGTCCATCATCAGGATGAAGTCTTCTATCAAGCAGCATCTTCAATCTTCTTTCTTCCGGAGCGGAGCGGAGCCATCTTGTTCCCAGCCGACGCGGATCCATCCTCTTCTAACGACGCCTACTAGCCGAATGACGGTTCCTTTAAATGACGTCATCCAAGATGGCGTCCGTCGAATTCCGATTGGCTGATAGGATTCTATCAGCCAATTGGAATTAAGGTAGGAAAATTCTGATTGGCTGATGGAATCAGCCAATCAGATTCAAGTTCAATCCGATTGGCTGATCCAATCAGCCAATCAGATTGAGCTTGCATTCTATTGGCTGTTCCGATCAGCCAATAGAATGCGAGCTCAATCTGATTGGCTGATTCCATCAGCCAATCAGAATTTTCCTACCTTAATTCCGATTGGCTGATAGAATCCTATCAGCCAATCGGAATTCGACGGACGCCATCTTGGATGACGTCATTTAAAGGAACCGTCATTCGGCTAGTAGGCGTCATTAGAAGAGGATGGATCCGCGTCGGCTGGGAACAAGATGGCTCCGCTCCGGAAGAAAGAAGATTGAATATGCTGCTTGATAGAAGACTTCATCCCGATGATGGACTTCCGACTTCAGCCCGATGATGGATTTCTTCAGCCGCCGCTTGGATCCAGACTTCAGCCCGAGGATGGACGTCACTCTTCAGCCCCCCGCTTGGGCTTGGATCAACACTTCCGAGGCTTGGATCAAGACTTCCGAGGATGGATCAGTGAACCTGGTATGGTGAAGATAAGGTAGGAAGATCTTCAGGGGCTTAGTGTTAGGTTTATTTAAGGGGGGTTTGGGTTAGATTAGGGGTATGTGGGTGGTGGGTTGTAATGTTGGGGGGGGTATTGTATGTGTTTTTTTTACAGGCAAAAGAGCTGAATTCTTTGGGGCATGCCCCGCAAAGGGCCCTGTTCAGGGCTGGTAAGGTAAAAGAGCTTTGAACTTTTTTAATTTAGAATAGGGTAGGACATTTTTTTATTTTGGGGGGCTTTGTTATTTTATTAGGGGGCTTAGAGTAGGTGTAATTAGTTTAAAATTGTTGTAATATTTTTCTGATGTTTGTAAATATTTTTTTATTTTTTGTAACTTAGTTCTTTTTTATTTTTTGTACTTTAGTTAGTTTATTTCATTGTATTTATTTGTAGATATTGTATTTAATTAATTTATTGATAGTGTAGTGTTAGGTTTAATTGTATTTATTTGTAGATATTGTATTTAATTAATTTATTGATAGTGTAGTGTTAGGTTTAATTGTAGGTAATTGTAGGTATTTTATTTAATTAATTTATTGATAGTGTAGTGTTAGGTTTAATTGTAACTTAGGTTAGGATTTATTTTACAGGTAATTTTGTAATTATTTAAACTATTTTAGCTATTAAATAGTTCTTAACTATTTAATAGCTATTGTACCTGGTTAAAATAAATACAAAGTTACCTGTAAAATAAATATAAATCCTAAAATAGCTATAATATAATTATAATTTATATTGTAGCTATATTAGGGTTTATTTTACAGGTAAGTATTTAGCTTTAAATAGGAATAATTTATTTAATAAGAGTTAAGTTATTTCGTTAGATTTAAATTATATTTAACTTAGGGGGGTGTTAGTGTTAGACTTAGCTTTAGGGGTTAATCCATTTATTACAGTAGCGGCGAGATTCGGTCGGCAGATTAGGGGTTAATAATTGAAGTTAGGTGTCGGCGATGTTAGGGAGGGCAGATTAGGGGTTAATACTATTTATTATAGGGTTATTGAGGCGGGAGTGAGGCGGATTAGGGGTTAATAACTTTATTATAGTAGCGGTGCGGTCCGCTCGGCAGATTAGGGGTTAATAAGTGTAGGCAGGTGGAGGCGACGTTGAGGGGGGCAGATTAGGGGTTAATAAATATAATATAGGGGTCGGCGGTGTTAGGGGCAGCAGATTAGGGGTACATAGCTATAATGTAGGTGGCGGTGGTGTACGGAGCGGCAGATTAGGGGTTAATAATAATATGCAGGTGTCAGCGATAGCGGGGGCGGCAGATTAGAGGTTAATAAGTGTAAGGTTAGGGGTGTTTAGACTCGGGGTACATGTTAGGGTGTTAGGTGCAGATGTAGGAAGTGTTTCCCCATAGCAAACAATGGGGCTGCGTTAGGAGCTGAACGCAGCTTTTTTGCAGGTGTTAGGTTTTTTTTCAGCTCAAACAGCCCCATTGTTTTCTATGGGGGAATCGTGCACGAGCACGTTTTTGAATCTGGCCGCGTCCGTAAGCACAGCTGGTATCTAGAGTTGCAGTGGCGTTAAATTATGCTCTACGCTCCCTTTTTGGAGCCTAACGCACTGAAAACCCAGCCATTCTGTGAACTCTAAATACCAGCGGTATTTAAAAGGTGCGGGGGAGAAAAAGCACGCGTAGCTAACGCACCCCTTTGGCCGCAGAACTCTAAATCTAGGCGTACGTGACTACTTTAACACTACACTTTAAGTTTAAACTAAAGACAAGTTAAACTAATAAGCTGCAGGCCTGCAGCAAAATAAGGCCCACTGCCCAGTGCCCCCCCCAGTGCCCAGTGCCATCAAGGGCTAGCTAGGGTAAATCGTTCATGTTTTTAACAAGAGTCAGTCAGTCTGAGAGGCAAGTTTGTTGAACATTAAGGAATAAGTCAGAGCTCTAAACACAAGGCTCCTATCCGCTCAACGGCTATCTCCTCAATGAGATTTTGGCGCCGTTGAGGGGGAGTAGCCTTGTGGGGGCGGTCACGTTTACGCAACAGCATATCAGAGCGGCATCAGGCACTGACAGGCAGGCTGTGGGAGGAGCCAGAGCACAGGCTGAAGTCAGCTTGCACACTTCAGCCTGTGCGAATAGGGGTCTATTAGTGGTGCCGGGCTGGGAGGAGCTATGCCTGCACAGTGATGCATAGAGATCACTGTGCAGGATAGGGGTTTGCTTTATCACACGTGCGATCAGGTTAGGATAGGGAGGAGGTCAGGTGACTTGAACTTGTGGGAGTGTGTGCGCGCAGTGCCAGAGCAGCCTGGAGGAGGAGGAGTGAGAAAGATTAGCTAGTCAGTGTACTGTGACTGACGCGGTGTGGTCTCTGGTGACGTCAGCTGAGCCTGAGCTGAAATCCTGCAGTCTCTCTGCGCTGGCTCTGCTGCTCTGTGTCCGCCTGTTCCTAGCTCCCTCCTGCTTTGCTAAGTTTTACAATAAATGAATATAAATGGATGGGTACCTATATACACTCAGATCTGCGACATGACAGTGGACTTGAAATATGATAATATTATAATATTATAAATAAACTTTTAACACACATACACTAATAAAAAAAAAATTAAACATTTTTTTTTTTGCTCAATTTTTTTTTTTTTTTTGCTCAATTTTAATTTTTTTTTTCCCTGCTTGCCCCCTGGGGGGTTCACGTGTGAATGTGCACAATTGGAGGAGCCTCCACTGCTGTTACCCCTCCGACAAAACGACAGCTACGTGCGTTTCACCCATATGCATTGGAGCACTTTGCAGTTAAGTAGATAAAAACATATATAAAATATTTATGCAATATTCATATTTAATAAAGTTTTATAGTGTGTATTTACTGTAAATATTTCACACTCCAATGTTCTGCACATAGCAGAATATGTTCTGTTTATAAATACATATTCCTATATATATATATATATATATATATATATATATATATATATATATATATATATATATATATATATATATATATATATATCTGTATATATTTATACTTATATATAATCATGTAGGTATAAATATATATTTAGAATAGAACATATTCTGCTATGTGACGAACATTTAAATAGCAAATTCATATTTTCATGTTGGGTTAACGCATGTGAGAATATTCAATTGGGTTTGCGTGTTTTTTTCCAGCTATTTTGGTCTATTGACTTCTATGGGGGAATATGTTATATTGCACAATATTCAAAATTAGTCTTTTAGGGTTAGCACCTAAGCAAAAACAGTTTACTTTCAACTCATAATATGAGCACAAACCGACGGGCGCAAAAAGCTAACTTCTAGTGCAGTTAACGCTCAGGTTGGAGCATTAAATAGCGCTCCACTTGTAATCTAGCCCTTAGAGGAAATGAGACACAGTTTGGAAGGGGGGAGCCTTTTATTTCCAATGAGGAGGGTTCCTTGCCCCATCACAAAAATGGCAGTCAGCTACATAATGTATTTACTTATAGGGGAAAATAACTCCTTTGCCCTAAAGACAGTATAAGTCACACACAAAGAGCAACCTAGCCCATTTCCATAGATTAGAGGCCTCCCTTTCATTTGGGGAGTTGAGTGCCCAGGTAGCTATCAGGTGACCACCTGACAGCAGCAATCACCTGAACCATATGGATATATGTTTCTAATCTTTTGCCCCCACAATAGCTAGGGATTTGATACCTTATAATAAAATTAAACAAGCATCTTTTTTTTCCTTTCAAATGGAAAAAAATTTCCAGCATCCAGGTTATTGATATAACAATGACAAATACCTTAAGAAAGCCCTTACCATCTCCTTCACAATAGAAATACTGTTCTGGAAAAAAAGCATTCTGTGCTTGAAGACTATCAGTGCTCTATACTATATTAGCTATAGTTAGGTATATCCCTGCATAGCACTACAGACATGCATTGGAAAGTTTGTCTTACCTGTAGATATGATAGGTTTTAACTTGCTTGTTGATTGTAGAGTTGCTCTTTCAGTAGTGACAATATCAGGGATTGCTGAAATGAAAGAAGTGAACAATGAAAACAGAACTTGTAGGATAAAGTTTTACATCAGGATGGGCATAATGAGATTTTGGTTAGAAAAATTAGAGAAACAGTAAATACCTTAAGACTTTTATACTAAGGGGTCCATTTATCATTGTGCGGACGGACATGATCCGCTATAGCGAACCATGTCGGCCACACATCGATAAATGCCCACAGCATACGCTGTCAGCATTTATCATTGCACCAGCAGTTCTTGCATAGCTGGTGCAATACCGCCCCCTGCAGAGGGGGTGTCAATCAACTCGATCGTATTCGATCAGGTTGATTTCTGTCCGCCGCCTCAGAGCAGACGTACAGGTTATGGAGTAGCGGTCTTTAGACTGCTGCTTCATAACTTGTGTTTCTGGCGAGCCTTCAGGCTCGCCAGAAACACAGGGCATCAAGCTTCATTCGGAGCTTGATAAATAGACCCCTAAATGTTTCATTTGCAATCTACTTATTTATTTTGCCCCATGTCACATACTTTAGCTTTAAAACATGTGGATTTTCTAATTCTCAGATCTGGAAAAGAAACCTGCAGACTTTTTAAGGCTAACCCTGTTATATACTATATACGCTAGTGTTCAAAAGTTTTGGGTCAAAAAGAAAATCATTTTTTTTGTCCATTAAAATAATATTAATTTGATCAGAAATACAGTGTAAAATATTGTTAATGTTGTAAATGACACTCGCCTAGATTACGAGTTATGAGCTATAGAGGGTGCAAAACGAACGCAACAAAAGTTGCGATTTCCCTCTCCATAGCGCTGCCATTACAAGTTTCTGAAAAGCCACCTTGTGCGTGCAATATGGTGGCGATAAGCTCAATACCGCACAAAAATCCAAGGGCTGAGAATACGTGCTCGTGCACGCTTTCATCATAGACATCAATGGAGAGAGAGTGTTAAAAAAAAACTAACACCTGAAGCGCGGAATGAAAAGCTCCGTAACGCAACCCCATTGATGTCTATGTGGAATAAACAGTTACGCTTAAACCTAACACCCTGACATAAACCCCAAGTCTACACCCCTTATCTGCCACCCCCGACATTGCTGACACCGAAATAAAGTTATTAACCCCTAATCTGCTGATCCCAACATCGCCACAGCTAATACAAATTATTAACCCCTATTACGCCAATCCCCAACATCGCCAACACTATAATAAAGCTATTAACCCTTATTCCGCCGCTCCCCGACATTGCCACCACTAAATAACGTTATTAACCCCTAAACCTCTGGCCTCCCACATCACCGTCATTAAATAAACCTATTAACCCCTATACCACCAGCCCCCCACATTGCAAAAAAACTAAATTAAACTATTAACCCTTAAACCTAACAACTCCCTAACTTTATATTAAAATTACAATATCCCTATCTTAAAATAAATAAAAACTTACCTGTGAAATTAAAAAAAACCTAAGTTTAAACTAACAGTTAACCTAACATAACTATTATACTAAAATTAAAATAACTGCCAATTAAAAAAACTAAATTACACATTTAAAAAAACCTAACACTACTAAAAAAAATTAAGTCTAAAATTACAAAAAATAAAAAATACCATATGGATATTTTTTTCCAATCTCTCGCCCCCACAATAGCTAGGGATTTGATACCTTATAATAAAATTAAACAAGCATCTTTTTTTCCTTTCAAATGGAAAAAAAATTCCAGCATCCAGGTTATTGATATAACAATGACAAATACCTTAAGAAAGCCCTTACCATCCCCTTCACAATAGAAATACTGTTCTGGAAAAAAAGCATTCTGTGCTTGAAGACTATCAGTGCTCTATACTATATTAGCTATAGCTATATCCCTGCATAGCACTACAGACATGCATTGGAAAGACCTGTCTTACCTGTGGATATGATAGGTTTTAACTTGCTTGTTGATTGTAGAGTTGCTCTTTCAGTAGTGACAATATCAGGGATTGCTGAAATGAAAGAAGTGAGCAATGAAAACAGAACTTGTAGGTTAAAGTTTTACATCAGGATGGGCATAATGAGATTTTGGTTAGAAAACTGGAAACATTAGAGAAACAGTAAATACCTTAAAGTGAAGGCAAACTTTGGTGAATGAAAGCCTGTTTTTTAAAAATACTATTAAAAACAGGGGCACTTTCATTCATCAAAGTTTACAAATCAACTGTTTTGATTAAAAATGTACCTTTTTTTCTTTTCACGGCTACAGCAGCTTCCCCCTCCTGGAAATCTTCTCTTCAAACATCAGCAATGACTAATCCAGCTTCCTCCAATCACGGCTTTCCCCCCAGGGTGGTTATTGCCTGAGGCCATGCTGTGATTGGAGGAAGCCGGATTAGAGGAAGCTGGAAAAAAAGCATTCTGTGCTTGAAGACTATCAGTGCTCTATACTGTATTAGCTATAGTTAGGTATATCCCTGCATAGCACTACAGACATGCATTGGAAAGTCTGTCTTACCTGTGGATATGATAGGTTTTAACTTGCTCGTTAATTGTAGAGTTGCTTTTTCAGTAGTGACAATATCAGGGATTGCTGAAATAAAAGAAGTGAACAATGAAAACAGAACTTGTAGGATAAAGTTTTACATCAGGATGGGCATAATGACATCGCCGCCACTAAATAAAGTTATTAACCCCTAAACCTCTCTCCTCCCACATCACCGTTATTAAATAAACCTATTAACCCCTATACCACCAGCCCCCCACATTGCAAAAAAACTAAATTAAACTATTAACCCCTAAACCTAACAACTCCCTAACTTTATATTAAAATTACAATATCCCTATCTTAAAATAAATAAAAACTTACCAGTGAAATAAAAAAAACCTAAGTTTAAAATAACAGTTAACCTAACATAACTATTATACTAAAATTAAAATAACTGCCAATTAAAAAAACTAAATTACACATTTAAAAAAACCTAACACTACTAAAAATAAATTTAAGTCTAAAATTACAAAAAATAAAAAATACCATATGGATATTTTTTTCCAATCTCTCGCCCCCACAATAGCTAGGGATTTGATACCTTATAATAAAATTAAACAAGCATCTTTTTTTCCTTTCAAATGGAAAAAAATTCCAGCATCCAGGTTATTGATATAACAATGACAAATACCTTAAGAAAGCCCTTACCATCTCCTTCACAATAGAAATACTGTTCTGGAAAAAAAACATTCTGTGCTTGAAGACTATCAGTGCTCTATACTGTATTAGCTATAGGTATATCCCTGCATAGCACTACAGACATGCATTGGAAAGACCTGTCTTACCTGTGGATATGATAGGTTTTAACTTGCTTGTTAATTGTAGAGTTGCTCTTTCAGTAGTGACAATATCAGGGATTGCTGAAATGAAAGAAGTGAACAATGAAAACAGAACTTGTAGGATAAAGTTTTACATCAGGATGGGCATAATGAGATTTTGGTTAGAAAACTGGAAACAGAGAAACAGTAAATACCTTAAAATGAAGGTAAACTTTGTTGAATGAAAGCTTGATGCCCCCTGTTTCTGGCAAACCTTTACGCTCGCCAGAAACACAACATGTCCGCCTGCTCTGAGGTGGCGGACAGAAATCAACCCGATCGAATACGATCGGGTTGATTGACACCCCCTCTGCAGGGGGCAGTATTGCACCAGCTATACAAGAACTGCTGGTGCAATGATAAATGACGACAGCGTATGCTGTGGGCATTTATCGATGTGCGGTGGACATGGTTCGTTATAGTGGATCATGTCCGTCCACACAATGATAAATGGACCCCTTAGTATAAAAGTCTTAAAGTGAAGGTAAACTTTGACGAATGAAAGCCCGTTTTTTAAAAATACTATTAAAAACAGGCGCACTTTCATTCATCAAATTTTACAAATCAGCTGTTTTGATTAAAAATGTACCTTTTTTTCTTTTCACAGCTACAGCAGCTTCCCACTCCTGGAAATCTTCTCATTACACATCAGCAATGATAATCCGGCTTCCTCCAATCACGGCTTTCCCCCCAGGGTGGTTATTGCCTGAGGCCATGCTGTGATTGGAGGAAGCCGGATTAGTCATTGCTGATGTGTGAAGAGAGGATTTCCAGGAGGGGGAAGCTGCTCTGGCTGTCGGCATACGCTGTCGGCATTTATCATTGCACCAGCAGTTCTTGCATAGCTGGTGCAATACCGCCCCCTGCAGAGGGGGTGTCAATCAACCCGATCGTATTCGATCGGGTTGATTTCTGTCCGCCGCCTCAGAGCAGGCGGACATGTTGTGTTTCTGGCGAGCGTAAAGGTTTGCCAGAAACACGGGGCATCAAGCTTCATTCGGAGCTTGATAAATAGACCCCTAAATGTTTCATTTGCAATCTTCTTATTTATTTTGCCCCATGTCACGTACTTTAGCTTTAAAACATGTGGATTTTCTAATTCTCGGATCTGGAAAAGAAACCTGCAGACTTTTTAAGGCTAACCCTGTTATATACTATATACGCTAGTGTTCAAAAGTTTGGGTCACTTCGAAATTTCCTTGTTTAAAATAGAAAAGCATTTTTTTTTGTCCATTAAAATAATATTAATTTGATCAGAAATACAGTGTAAACATTGTTAATGTTGTAAATGACACTCGCCTAGATTACGAGTTTTGCGCTATAGAGGGTGCAAAATGAATGAAACAAAAGTTGCGTTATTTCACTCTCCATAGCGCTGCCATTACAAGTTTCTAAAAAGCCACCTTGTGCGTGCAATATGGTGGCGATAAGCTCAATACCGCACAAAATCCAAGGGCTGAGAATACGTGCTCGTGCACGCTTTCCCCATAGACATCAATGGAGAGAGAGTGTAAAAAAAAACGAACACCTGAAGTGCAGAATGAAAAACTCAGTAAAGCAACCCAATTGATGTCTATGTGGAATAAAAAGTTATTTTTAAACCTAACACCCTGACATAAACCCCAAGTCTACACTCCTAATCTGCCACCTCCGACATTGCTGACACCGAAATAAAGTTATTAACCCCTAATCTGCTGCTCCCAACATCGCCACAGCTAATACAAGTTATTAACCCCTATTACGCCACTCCCCAACATCGCCAACACTATAATAAAGCTATTAACCCCTATTCCGCCGCTTCCTGACATCGCCACCACTAAATAAAGTTATTAACCTCTAAACCTCTGGCCTCCCACATCACTGCCATTAAATAAACCTATTAACCCCTATACCACCAGCCCCCCACATCGAAAAAATCTAAATTAAACTATTAACCCCTAAACCTAACAACTCCCTAACTTTATATTAAAATTACAATATAACTATCTTAAAAGAAATAAAAACTTACCCGTGAAATTTAAAAAAAACTAAGTTTAAACTAACAATTAACCTAACATAACTATTATACTAAAATTAAAATAACTGCCATTTAAAAAAAACTAACACTAAAAAAAATTTGTCTAAAATTACAAAAAATAACAAACACTAAATTACGAAAAATAACAAAAAAAATTATCCAAAATAAAAACAATTACACCTAATCTAATAGCCCTATAAAAATAGCCCCCCCCCCCAAAAAAAAAACCTAGCCTATAATAAACGACCTATTGACATTAATAGGGCCCTTTGCAGGGCATTGCCCTAAAGAAATCGGCTCTTTTACCTGTAAAAAAAAATACAAAGAGCCCCCAACAGTAAAACCCCCCACCCAACCAAACTCCCAAAATAAAATAACCTAACTCTAACAAACACCTACAGGGAGTGCAGAATTATTAGGCAAGTTGTATTTTTGAGGATTAATTTTATTATTGAACAACAACCATGTTCTCAATGAACCCAAAAAACTCATTAATATCAAAGCTGAATAGTTTTGGAAGTAGTTTTTAGTTTGTTTTTAGTTATAGCTATTTTAGGGGATATCTGTGTGTGCAGGTGACTATTACTGTGCATAATTATTAGGCAACTTAACAAAAAACAAATATATACCCATTTCAATTATTTATTTTTACCAGTGAAACCAATATAACATCTCAACATTCACAAATATACATTTCTGACATTCAAAAACAAAACAAAAACAAATCAGTGACCAATATAGCCACCTTTCTTTGCAAGGACACTCAAAAGCCTGCCATCCATGGATTCTGTCAGTGTTTTGATCTGTTCACCATCAACATTGCGTGCAGCAGCAACCACAGCCTCCCAGACACTGTTCAGAGAGGTGTACTGTTTTCCCTCCTTGCAAATCTCACATTTGATGATGGACCACAGGTTCTCAATGGGATTCAGATCAGGTGAACAAGGAGGCCATGTCATTAGATTTTCTTCTTTTATACCCTTTCTTGCCAGCCACGCTGTGGAGTACTTGGACGCGTGTGATGGAGCATTGTCCTGCATGAAAATCATGTTTTTCTTGAAGGATGCAGACTTCTTCCTGTACCACTGCTTGAAGAAGGTGTCTTCCAGAAACTGGCTGTAGGACTGGGAGTTGAGCTTGACTCCATCCTCAACCCGAAAAGGCCCCACAAGCTCATCTTTGATGATACCAGCCCAAACCAGTACTCCACCTCCACCTTGCTGGCGTCTGAGTCGGACTGGAGCTCTCTGCCCTTTACCAATCCAGCCACGGGCCCATCCATCTGGCCTATCAAGACTCACTCTCCTTTCATCAGTCCATAAAACCTTAGAAAAATCAGTCTTGAGATATTTCTTGGCCCAGTCTTGACGTTTCAGCTTGTGTGTCTTGTTCAGTGGTGGTCATCTTTCAGCCTTTCTTACCTTGGCCATGTCTCTGAGTATTGCACACCTTGTGCTTTTGGGCACTCCAGTGATGTTGCAGCTCTGAAATATGGCCAAACAGGTGGCAAGTGGCATCTTGGCAGCTGCACGCTTGACTTTTCTCAGTTCATGGGCAGTTATTTTGCGCCTTGGTTTTTCCACACGCTTCTTGCGACCCTGTTGACTATTTTGAATGAAACCCTTGATTGTTCGATGATCACGCTTCAGAAGCTTTGCAATTTTAAGAGTGCTGCATCCCTCTGCAAGATATCTCACTATTTTTGACTTTTCTGAGCCTGTCAAGTCCTTCTTTTGACCCATTTTGCCAAAGGAAAGGAAGTTGCCTAATAATTATGCACACCTGATATAGGGTGTTGATGTCATTAGACCACACCCCTTCTCATTACAGAGATGCACATCACCTAATATGCTTAATTGGTAGTAGGCTTTCAAGCCTATACAGCTTGGAGTAAGACAACATGCATAAAGAGGATGATGTGGTCAAAATACTAATTTGCCTAATAATTCTGCACTCCCTGTATATTACCCATTGCCCTGAAAAGGGCATTTGTATGGGCATTGCCCTTAAAAGGGCATTCAGCTCTTTTATTACATTGCCCTGAAAAGGGCATTCAGCTTTTTTTAAAAAGCGCAAACACTAATCTAATAAAAAAAAACCACCCAAAAAGATTAAAAAAAAGAAAATTTATGCTTACCTGATAAATGTATTTCTTTTTTGACACGATGAGTCCACAGATCATCTTAATTACTAATGGAATATTCACCTCCTGGTCAGCAGGAGGAGGCAAAGAGCACCACAGCAGAGCTGTTAAATAGCTCCTCCCTTCCCTCCCACTCCAGTCATTCAACTGAAGTTAGGAAGAGAAAGGAAAAGCCAAGGTGCAGAGGTGTCTGAAGTTTACAATAACCCACAACCTGTCTAAAAGAACAGGGCGGGCCGTGAACTCATCGTGTCAAAAAATAAATAAATTTATCAGGTAAGCATAAATTTTCTTTTCTTTTTTAAGACACGATGATTCCACGGATCATCTTAATTACTAATGGGATTCAATACCCAAGCTACAGTACACAGATGAAACGAGAGGGACAAGACAGGGAACCTAAAAGGAAGGCACCACTGCTTGAAGAACCTTTCTCCCAAAGGCAGCCTCAGCCAAGACAGAAGTCAAACTGAAAAAGTGTGAAGAGAGGACCAAGTTGCAGTCTTGCAAATCTGTTCCACAGAAGCTTCATTTTTGAACGCCCATGAGGAAGCAACAGCTTTCCAGCAGTCTCATATGCCAAACGTAAGATACTCTTCAGCGAAAAGAAAGAGAAGTAGCCATAGCTTTGTGTCCCTTGTGTTTTTCTGAGAAAACCACAAACAAAGAAGAAGACTGACGACAGTCCTTAGTCGCCTAAAGGTAAAACTTTAAAGCACGACCACGTCTTTAAAGTCTGCCCCCTACAAGATCCGATCCCAGATAGGGGTCATGTACCTCCTGCTGTCTTTGATTTAACAGCAGGCTATTTTTAATTTTTTTTCTTGAAATTCTTCAAATTGCAAAAGAGATTATTTCCGTCAAACCAGGTCCCAACAAGGTCTTCCCCTTGTAAGGAATCGCTAAAAGTTTAGACTTAGAGCATACATCCATAGAACAAGGCTCTAACCATAAGGCTCTGTGAGCTGGGACAGAGAAACCTACACTCCCTGATAACTTGAAGGGAAGAATTTGAAATAAAGGAAGTAGCCCATTCAAAAGCTTTTATCCTGTCCTTGATTTTATCCATGGGAGTTTATGGCTTAGTAGCATCAGACAACATGTAGGCAATGTCAGGGCACAGGTAAATACATATTTATATATATATGTATGTCAATAGGACAGGGAAATATGTTTATGTATGAAACCATATTTGTATCAGATATTACTGGAATAAGGTTTAAATTCTGATGTCAGGATTTGACTCAGAAACCTTCACAAATTGAATATACATCTCCAGGCTGAGCTACAGACAACAGGTCCCAAGAGACGAAAGGAAAACATTTGCTTCTTAATTAGGAAGTGCAAATTTCATAGCACTCTGTACCCCATGTGGTGAGTAAGAGACGAAGAGCCTGGATACACACTCATATATGGACTTCCTGCCAACAAAGGAGCTGAAAATTGACAGCTGCCTGTTAAGTGACTCAGGCTGTGTGGCTGATAACACCAGAATACACGTAACACAGACATTGTGTCTAGGGGAGGATAGCATACAGTGAAGGCACATGGCTTACATTATGATTCCAAAGCAACTGTACTTAGATTTTAAATAAAAATAAATACATTTTTGCAAAGGGAACAATACTAGTTACATATGTGTTTGGAATAATTCAAATAACCCGGATAGGTATATATATATGGGACTGAGACATTTTATATTAAATGAATGATTGCTAGGTTGAGTAATGACTACATCAAATACATATGAATGCTTGGATCATTTCTAATAATTATTTCTATTTTTATTGCAGACAACCATTGGTCATGGGCATCAATCTATGCACTTAAGAAATAGGTGCACTAAATACCTCAGCCTCTGTGTTTTTAAGAACATGAATAGATATTTGTGAAACTAAAAATAAAAATAAAAATAATAAATGACACATTACTTTATTTCAGATGGAATGCCTGCGTGAGATGAAATAGGTCATATCATATGAATGTACAATAAATGTTTATAAAGTTTTAAATACATCTCTTAAAATATAGTGAGATGAAGATATGGAAGTTACTTTGATGTTATATGACTATGAAATATAAACTTTCTGTTAGGCTAAATGAAATATAAATTATTTTAATATAATGTTAGATGTATTTGATGTTTCATATCAAAATGATCAGAAAATTCATTAAGATATAACTTATCCAAAACAAATATTGTGAATAGTTGTTGCAGTAAATTATGATAAAATGAATAACCATTTCATAGAAATACTGATTTAAGTTTGTTCAAATGTTTAGAAATGGTATTGCTGCATATATTGCTGTGTCTGTTTATAATGCTGCCACCCGGTGTTGCCATACGAGAACTACAACCAAAAGGCTTTTTGGCTGTTAAAAATAAGATATTCCAATTATACAATGACAAGGGACAAGGCTCCGTGGGCGTTTCCAATACTCACCAATGACTGATAAATAATCAAAAAAGGGGAGGGGTGAGATCAGATGATTTAAACCCCAGCATAGAGACTGATCAGAGGTTGTTGGCTGATCCTGAAGCACACACCTACTATTGGACTCCATATGCATTATCCCCAAATTTTGAATTTCTGAGGTGAAATTGGATCTGTTAAGAAACATTGGAAACTGGATTGCTGTTTATTTGATGATGTATACAAAGTTTTATTGTAAGATAAGTTATATGCATAGCCATTACAGTTAATAGATTTAAAGAGCAGATTGTACTTTTAAACTGTGTGTCATTGTTTTAGATAGCTCTTAGCCTGCCTATTTGTATGCAAGCATTTAAAGTAAGCATTTACTATTACTGTATGTAGCAGAGTTAAAGAAATAGTTTGGATTTTAAGTTAGCATTTCACAGCCTATATATTGTTTAAATCTGTATCTGATTTGTTAAGTAACTCATCTGTGCAAGTTCTGATATTGTAAGTTAATTTTGTATTAGGATAAATTGCAGTTAAATAGCAGAATATATATTACCCTATTGATTATAAGCACTGTTGCTTGGATGTTAAAGGCTATTTATAAATAAGGTTGGTTTTAAAGGTAAGCGTGTATGAACTTTGCATAGCATATTTAAATAGTTTTCAAGCGCATATAATATTATTTTATATTCCTTTTATTGCAAATATATTTCAAAAATGTTCATGGATATTAACTAAATAAAAGAATTCAGATATTTATATTAATTGTATTGTTTCTAGTAGATGCATGTTGATTAAGGGTTTCTATTTTTAAGGAAAATTATTATTTGTATTGTGTTATAACCCTGCCATAAGCTGATATATTATTTGGAGAGCACTACTAAGATTTTCATAAATATACTGACAGCAAAGAGAATGACTGGAGTGGGAGGGAAGGGAGGAGCTATTTAACAGCTCTGCTGTGGTGCTCTTTGCCTCCTCCTGCTGACCAGGAGGTGAATATCCCACTAGTAATTAAGATGATCCGTGGACTCATCGTGTGTTAAAAAAGAAAAAACTAATACTAACCCCCGAAAGATCCACTCACAGTTTCTGAAGTCTGGACGTCCATCCTCATCCAGGCGGCGAGAAGTCTTCATCCAGGCGGCATATTCAAATCAGCCAACAGAATTTCAGTAGCTCTCATCCTATTGGCTGATTTGAACAGCCAATAGGATTTCAGTAGCTCTCATCCTATTGGCTGATTTGAATTTCAAGAATCAAATCAGTCAATAGGAATGCAAAGGACGCTATTTTGAAAAGGCTCCCTTGCATTGAAGATACAGTGTACGGCGGTGACCTATGAAGAGGATGCTCCGCGCCGGATGTCTTCAAGGATGGATCCGCTTCGCGCCAATGGGATGATGATAGAAGATGCCGCCAGGATGAAGATAGAAGATGCCGTCTGGATAACGATAGAAGATGCCGCCTAGATGAAGATAGAAGATGCCGCCTGGATGAAGACTTCTCGCCGCCTGGATGAGGATGGATGTCCGGACTTCAGAAACTGTGAGTGGATCTTCGGGGGTTAGTGTTAGGTTTTTTTTAACTTTTTTTGGGTGTTTTTTTTTAGATTAGGGTTTGGGCTTTTTAAAAAGAGCTGAATGCCCTTTTCAGGGCAATGTAAAAGAGATTAATGCCCTTTTAAGGGGCAATGGGTAGCTTAGGTTTTTGTTAGAGTTAGGTTTTTTTTATTTTGGGGGGTTGGTTGGGTGGTGGATTTTACTGTTGGGGGTCTTTGTATCTTTTTTACAGGTAAAAGAGCTGATTTCTTAAGGGTAATGCCCTACAAAAGGCCCTTTTAAGGGCTATTGGTAGTTTATTGTAGGCTAGGGTGTTTTTATTTTGGGTGGGCTTTTTTTATTTTTATAGGGCTATTAGATTAGGTGTAATTGTTTTTATTTTGGATAATTTAGTTTGTTATTTTTTGTAATTTAATGTTTGTTATTTTTTGTAATTTAGTATTTTTTTATAATTTTAGACTTACATTTTTTTAGTAGTGTTAGGTTTTTTTAATGTGTAATTTCGTTTTTTTTAATTGGTAGTTATTGGTAGTATAATAGTTATGTTAGGTTAATTGTTAGTTTAAACTTAGGTTTTTTTAATTTCACAGGTAAGCTTTTATTTATTTTAAGATAGGGATATTGTAATTTAATTTTAATTTAAAGTTAGGGGGTGATAGGTTTAGGGGTTAATAGTTTAATTTATTACTGGTGATGTGGGGGGCTGGCGGTTTAGGGGTTAATCAGTTTATTTAGTAGTGGCGATGTGGGGGCTGGGGTTTAGTTAGTGGCGACGGTATAGGGGAGCGGCGGAAGAGTGGCAGGGATGTGGGAGGGCGGCAGATTAGGGGTTAATAAGTCTCAACGTCAACAGTACCACTAAGGTACTGGTGTGGGGGGGAAGGGTATCATAGACCTCTTGGAGTTTGGGAATCTTTGCCTCCACTTAGTGGTGAGGAAGCGCAATTCCCAAGAGTAATGGATCATGGACTCTCACCATCTGTATTTATTTTGCACCATAAAGAGTGGTTACATTCCATGGCCTCCTGAAAAGAGACTGTAATTTGAGATAAACTCACAATGTATTTATTGTGGACTGTAAAATAGAAATTTGTTATTTTTCATTTCAATCTCTCTTGGGTCAGAAAGGAATAAGGGGTGATTACAATCGTCTAAAAAAGTCTAATGATCTTTCTACAAAATTCAACTGTAAAGTCTATGGGATTTCTATGAATAAATCATGTTATAAGCTTTTTTAAAGGCTTGTGATCTACCCCTATATTAGTGGTGTAAATAGAGAACTTATTGTTATTTTTACTTTTTTATTTTATCATCGCTGTGCAATAATTAATTCTCTTTAATAATTATTTTTTTGTGTAAATGCTGACTATTTTAATTTTTGATTTGTTTTTGTTTAATATCTAACCTATATTATTATAGAGACACTTATACCAGTATTATGTTTCTACATATATTATTACCAAACTGGGGTTTATTCTATTAAAATGGGGTAAACCAAGGGCAACCCTATTTAAGCACCCTGGGGGTGGCAGCAAATAAGATATTTCAGTGTAAGTGGCATTAAAAGGTGATTTTTATTTTTATTTTATAGGTAAAGGTCAGACTATAGAGTGGCTTTGCACCCACTGAACCAAGTCATGTGTGGTCTGGAAGTGACATGTGACTGGGATAGCTTGTCTTGGTAAGAGGAGAGGTGAGGACCCTGTGAGAGTGGATGGATGCAAAAAGTAATATTAATCCTTGTTTACAACTCTGGCACAATTGGAGTTATGGAAAAATCTTAAACCTATTACTTGACACATCCATCTTATGCTACTCAAGAGAGATTTAGTACCACTGTTTCATGGTTACCGGAACCCTTCTCTTCTGCTGCCCCTGAGCTATAGGGACAAAAAGTGCCTTATTTTATATAGGAGAAAGTCCTCTATTGAATTAGGAGGTCACTTGACCCCTAAGAGGATTGTGATCTCACTGAGATATGGTAATTTCTAGTCCCAATGGACATCAGGTAGATTTTCTATAAAGGGAAGAACTTTATTGAAGCATATATATCATCTAAGACCCCTCATTTGAAAGAGGAGAATTTGCTATTCTAAATGACAGGTCACTAATTTACAGGTGATCACCATGGTAATAAAGATTACATACCATACTAAGAACTAGGAAGGTTTTTGATATTGGGAAAGTAGGCTTTTTTTAAAGTCCCTGACTCCTACTATAAAACACAATTTACAGATTACATGTGGTGCATTAAAAGTTATGTGCGTTGGGTTTCCCGCTCATATTTCAAGTTGAAAGTAAATGCGATTGCTTGAGCACAATTAAAGTTAGCACAACCTCAGAGCTCTAGTTAACTGTTTCGCGATACAAAAAAGTGTAAAAAAAACACTTAAAAAATACATTACAAAGTGGAGTTACACTCATAATAACACCATCTAATAAAAATGATTTAAAAAAAAAAAATATTGCACCAAAAAGTTATAAGGGCTTAAAGATTCATCCCTAAACCTGGGAAGTCCCCAGATTGCGTGGAAAATTTTAGACCAATTTCACTCCTTAATTCGGACCTTAAAATATATGCGAAAATTCTTGCGAACAGATTGCCCTTAGTTCAACCATTAGTTATATGCAACGACCAGGTCGGTTTCATTCAGTCCCGAGAGGCACGTGACAATACTGTCAGGGCTTCTCACATCCTAAACTACATTCATCAACACAATATTCCCTCAGTGGTGCTGTCAACGGATGCAGAAAACACTTTTGAGTCTGTTGGCACTTCCTGAGATCCACTTTAGAGGGGTTTGGGAAAGGACAACATTTCATTTCTAAAATTATGACTCTATATAGTTCCCCATTTGCTAAATTTAGGATTAATGGCTTAATGTCAGATTCGTTCCAAATATCCAATGGCACCAGACAGGGATGCCCCTTGTCCCCACTCCTTTTCGCATGCATAATTGAAACCTTGGCCATTACTATAAGATCTAACAATAATATATCAGGAATCCGAATACATAATTCTACGCATAATCTACTACTATATGCAGATGATGTTTTATTCTTTATCCCTGACCCTCTCTCCTCTATACCCCATTTACTTGCAGAGTTTGATGCATTCCATCATGCCTCGAATTTCCTCATTAACAAATCTAAATCGGAAATGCTCACCATAAATTGTGATGCTCATCACCTTTCCCTTCTGACAGAGAGGTGCCATTTTTGTGTTCAAGCTAAAAATCTAAAATATTTAGGAGTCTTTATAGCCCACTCCACACTGGAGATTTTTAGATCTAACTATGAAACCTTGGAAAGAACCATTATAGCAGATCGTTCCTCTTGGAGATCTAAGGGCATTTCCTGGATTGGTAGAATCAACTCTATCAAAATGAACATTCTCCCTAGAGTATTATATTTGCTGCAAACCCTCCCCATCCCCTTACCTAAGGGCTTTACAGGGAGTGCAGAATTATTAGGCAAATGAGTATTTTGACCACATCATCCTCTTTATGCATGTTGTCTTACTCCAAGCTGTATAGGCTCGAAAGCCTACTACCAATTAAGCATATTAGGTGATGTGTATCTCTGTAATGAGAAGGGGTGTGGTCTAATGACATCAACACCCTATATCAGGTGTGCATAATTATTAGGCAACTTCCTTTCCTTTGGCAAAATGGGTCAAAAGAAGGACTTGACAGGCTCAGAAAAGTCAAAAATAGTGAGATATCTTGCAGAGGGATGCAGCACTCTTAAAATTGCAAAGCTTCTGAAGCGTGATCATTGAACAATCAAGCGTTTCATTCAAAATAGTCAACAGGGTCGCAAGAAGCGTGTGGAAAAACCAAGGCGCAAAATAACTGCCCATGAACTGAGAAAAGTCAAGCGTGCAGCTGCCAAGATGCCACTTGCCACCTGTTTGGCCATATTTCAGAGCTGCAACATCACTGGAGTGCCCAAAAGCACAAGGTGTGCAATACTCAGAGACATGGCCAAGGTAAGAAAGGCTGAAAGACGACCACCACTGAACAAGACACACAAGCTGAAACATCAAGACTGGGCCAAGAAATATCTCAAGACTGATTTTTCTAAGGTTTTATGGACTGATGAAATGATAGTGAGTCTTGATGGGCCAGATGGATGGTATTGGATTGGTAAAGGGCAGAGAGCTCCAGTCTGACTCAGACGCCAGCAAGGTGGAGGTGGAGTACTGGTTTGGGCTGGTATCATCAATGATGAGCTTGTGGGGCCTTTTCGGGTTGAGGATGGAGTCAAGCTCAACTCCCAGTCCTACTGCCAGTTTCTGGAAGACACCTTCTTCAAGCAGTGGTACAGGAAGAAGTCTGCATCCTTCAAGAAAAACATGATTTTCATGCAGGACAATGCTCCATCACACGCGTCCAAGTACTCCACAGCGTGGCTGGCAAGAAAGGGTATAAAAGAAGAAAATCTAATGACATGGCCTCCTTGTTCACCTGATCTGAACCCCATTGAGAACCTGTGGTCTATCATCAAATGTGAGATTTACAAGGAGGGAAAACAGTACACCTCTCTGAACAGTGTCTGGGAGGCTGTGGTTGCTGCTGCACGCAATGTTGATGGTGAACAGATCAAAACACTGACAGAATCCATGGATGGCAGGCTTTTGAGTGTCCTTGCAAAGAAAGGTGGCTATATTGGTCACTGATTTGTTTTTGTTTTGTTTTTGAATGTCAGAAATGTATATTTGTGAATGTTGAGATGTTATATTGGTTTCACTGGTAAAAATAAATAATTGAAATGGGTATATATTTGTTTTTTGTTAAGTTGCCTAATAATTATGCACAGTAATAGTCACCTGCACACACAGATATCCCCCTAAATATCTATAACTAAAAACAAACTAAAAACTACTTCAAAAACTATTCAGCTTTGATATTAATGAGTTTTTTGGGTTCATTGAGAACATGGTTGTTGTTCAATAATAAAATTAATCCTCAAAAATACAACTTGCATAATAATTCTGCACTCCCTGTATACCTTCACTACAAAATAAAATCTTTGATTTTATCTTGGATAAAAAAAGCAATAAATAACAAGACCCTAATGTGCTTACCTGTCTCTGAAGGGGGTTTGGAAGTCCCTAACCTAATTAAGTATAGACAAGCAGTCTTCCTAAAGAGGATGGTGGACTGGTTTAATAATTACCAGCACAAAGCATAGGTATCCCTAGAACATGATTTAGCAGGAAAATCACACCTAGGTACAATATGCTGTCAATCAAAACCATACCTGGCCACAGATTTTAAACAGAACAATATTTTAATGGAAACCTTATTTGTGTGGAATAAAATTATGATAGAACACCCGGATCTAACTTCACAATTTTCACCGCTCACACCTCTCACAGAAAACGCAGAACTTACCACATCTATACTGCAAAAAATCAATCACCTTGATATACCCATGAGAGCTGTAATGATATTCCATATTGGAAACAAAATACAACTTTTTACCCAAAAAGAACTAATAGACAAAGGTCTGGTATTTTTTAATAACTGTTTTTTTATTTATCAATGCCATTCCTTTATTTCTAAACACCCTGACAGACGTAACTTACTCTGACCACTCACCCCCTTTGAATCTCTGTGCCGCTCTGAAACCCCTAAGAGAAAGACTTTGTCATTAATCTACTCATTATTACAAAAACCCTCACAAGGGTACACCCCTTATTATATAGACAGATGGAACAAGGAACTAGACACTGAACTCTCCTTAATAGATGTTTCAAAGATATTTTCTAACGTTACTAAAGTATCGGTATCTAGTAATCTTATAGAGCTAAATGTTAAATTAATATAGAAATGGTACCTTACTCCCATCAGGATTAATAAATGAGTCCCTTCGGCCTCTAATAAA
Organism: Bombina bombina; assembly: GCF_027579735.1. NCBI lineage: Eukaryota > Metazoa > Chordata > Amphibia > Anura > Bombinatoridae > Bombina > Bombina bombina. The sequence continues at coordinate 327,599 of NW_026511547.1, forward strand.
TGCTGGAGGTGTGGACGAACGATAGGATCTATGTTTCACATTTGGTGGGCATGCTCATTATTATCCCCAATCTGGCTCTCTATAATTGACGTAAAAAATTCAATGCTTGAAACTAAAATGCCTCCAGATCCCCATGTCTGGTTACTCAACATTGTCCCTAACAAACTTCCATCATACAAGAAAAATTAGATTTTTATAGCCACCAATTGTTTTAAAAAACTGATAGCAAAACATTCTTCTATCTTAAACCTTGAATAATACGCATATATGAAAAGTGGGAGGAGATGGAGAGACACTTTCCTACAAATGAAAGTCATATGGGAAACTTTCATAAATAATACATAAATAAGAAATATATAAATAGGTAAGAAACGGGTCTGTATAAGATTTGACTGGTGGCATTTGACTTTTATACAACTAAATTGAGTTCTCTATATTTACACGGAACATGTACTTTAAATTGATTATTTAGACAAGAATGATAACTTATGTGGTTTTGATATTATGGTTATTAATATCAAAACCTTTTTAACAGCCATCCCAAGTACTGCAACTTGCTTTACAGCCATTGATCTCTGCAGTGCATTCTTTAGTATCCCTGTGCATCCCGACACTCAACCGTTGTTTGGTTTCACGTACTTAGGGGATCAGTATACGTGGAATCGATTACAGATGGGCTTTATTGACTCCCCCACCGCGTACTCAGCTGTAGTCTGTAAGACCCTAGAATCCTGGACACCTCCTGGAGGTTCCACATTGATACAGTATGTGGATGATTTGTTGTTGTGCAGTGTTGATGAACAGACTTGTAAAACTGACTCTCCATTTTCTTCAGCACTTAGGTGATGCAGGACACAAAGTGACTTTGAGAAAAATGCAATTTTGTCTTCCACAAGTAACATACCTGGGTTTTATTCTTTCAGCAGGCAAGAGACTGTTATCCCCTGAAAGAGTTAAGGCTCTCATGGTTCTTCCTCGACCACAAACATAGACTGCTATGTTATCCTTTTTGGGTATGGTTACTTATTGTAGGCAATGGATACCAGACTGTTCATATTATGATCATATTTTATGCTCAGTTACAGGTCAGAATGAACCAGAACAAATCAACTGGACACAGGCTCTTGATGAGGCCTACCGCACCCTCAAGCAGGCTCTCTGTTCTGCTCCAGCCTTAGGTTTACCGAACTATAACCTACCATTTCACCTGTATTGCACAGAAGGGGGAGGCACAGCAGCAGGGGTCCTTGCTCAGGAACACGGTAATGGGTACAGAGCGGTAGCTTTTTTTTTTCAAAATTGTTGCCAATGGTGGTACAGGGTATGCCAGCATGCGCTATGATGGTGGAGGCGGCACAAACATTGGTACTGTCACATGCTTTGACATTGCATACATCACATCAAGTCTTGCAAGTGTTCTCACTACACAACATATGACTGCACAGAGAAGGTCAGGCTATGAAACAATTCTCACATCTACTGCAAACCTCACTATTAAATACATTGCACTTACAGGGGGCCCAGCAACTTTTTTACATGCATTGATTTCTAATGGTCCTTTAGAACACACTGATGACCACAATTGTATAGACACTGTACACGCAGAGACGTCACCGCATCTTGACTTGCAAACAACCCCACTAGAGTTGTTTTTGTTGATGGGTCATGTTCTAAACCTGCTGATGGTGTTTATCTTACAGTCTTTGCCGTGGTACAGTTACCTAACACAGTGATTACTGCTGGTTCCCTGCCTTTTGTGTCAGCTCAGGCAGCTGAACTGGTAGCCCTAGCTCAGGCATGTAGAGCATTTGCAATGAAAGATGTGACCATTTACACTGACTCAAGGTATGCGTTTGGAGTTTTGCATGATTTTGGAGTGATTTGGCAGAACAGAGGTTTTGTTGCAGCTGATGGTAAGAGTATCTCACATTCTACATTGGTACAGGAACTCTTGGATGCAATTAAATTGCCACATAAGCTAGCAATTGTTAAATGTAAAGGTCACAGTACTGATTCCACTGACATTAGGTTTGGTAATGATTTTGCAGACACAATAGCTAAAGAAGCTGCACTTCAGGGACTACCACACCCTGACTATCTCAACACTAATACACATGAACAGTTACATATGGTAATGATTCCTGCACTAGCATCTGATGTGGATGTGGCGCACCTTCAATGTGGCGCAACTGAAACTGATTTACAGACTTGGATGTCTGCAGGTCTGACCAAAGGCCAGGATGGCCTGTGGGCAGACGAGGAGGGGAGAGTGGGAATACCACAAATAGCTGCACCCTTGTTTATTAGTCATTTTCATGGTTTTGGCCACATAAGTAAACAACAGACCAAGAATCTGATGACATCCAAATATGTCATCAAAGACCTGTTGCACATGATTGATAGACAACTGGACAGATGTCTAACTTGTGCTAGAAATAATCCTGGAGGCCTTGTACATGGTAAACTTGAGCATTTACCGCCCCCTGATGGCCCTATGCAGGTATTGCAAATTGATTTTACACACATGCCGACTGCTCGAGGTGGGTACAAGTATCTTTTAGTCATTGTTGATCAATTCAGTAAGTGGGTTGAGGCGTTTCCAAACACTAGAGAAAATGCATGTACTGTAGCTAAGATATTGTGCAAAGAAATTATTCCTCGTTTTGGGTGTCCATTACAGATAAACAGTGACAAAGGTACTCCTTTCACCTCACAGATTACACAAATGGTTTGTACTATGTTATCCATTGATTGGAAATTTCATATTTCTTATCATCCACAGTCATCAGGACAGGTAGAACGAATGAATAGAAACATTAAAGATAAATTCAGGAAGGGAACTGGTGGTACATTTACTAATTGGCTTGAACATTTACCTGCAGTTTTGGCAGAAATCAGAATGACCCCTAGCGCCACTACAGGTTATTCACCTTTTGAAATTTTAATGGGCAGACCTTTTCCAACCCCATGGTGTAAACAGAAAGGTTCTCCTGTGGTAAGGGGAGACATAAATGTTGTAAGGGAAGAATATGTGAGTAAATTGATTGAAACCCTGAATGGCATCTATGGTGATGTTTCTTCTACTCTCCCTCAACCCACAGGTACCCCAACACATCCGTTCAAGCCTGGAGATACTGTCCTGGTGAAACAGCTCCACAAGAATAAGTCATTGGATCCTCCCTTTGGTCTTCCAACTACAGTGATTGCCGTGACGAGAACCGCTGTCCTTACAGAGGAGGCTCCAGTATGGATCCACGCAAATTGGATCAAGAAAGCACCAGACGATGTCAACCCTGGCCACCCGAGGATTCCATTGAGTATCGAGTAGTGTGGTACCTCCTGCCAGGAGCGTTCCTGATGGCAACTCTTATCATCCTAGTTCTGATCCTCAATGCTGGTGCACTCCTGCACAAGCCCAAGCCATTCCCTAGTCCTGGTGCGCCCCGGCACAATGATAATAAAAGTGTAATTGACAATGTCACTAATCCCTTATCCATCCCTCTTAACTGTGACACAAGAGAGTTGCATGTGTCGTCGTGGGAAACTGACAATGCATTTGTTAAAGCTGCAACTAATGTATACAAAGTGACTAATCAGACTGCCTCTTGTTGGGTTTATGGCTATGTGCCTCATGGGGGGAAATGGGGTTATCCTTTTGTTGGTTTTCAACACACTATCAACACACACAACTTGACACAAATGATAAATGATGGTACTATGTGGAATTTTACACCAATAGTTAACACTGATAAAGGTTTTGAAAAGATAGGGTTCACTTAGTTAATTATGTAAACCATGGTGTTATTGTTTCCCATAATCTTAATGGTACTGTGTTCCACCCCCGTACACTAAGTCAAAGGCCCACTACAGTTGCTTTAATCTACAATGCAGCTACATCAGTTAATGCTACACTGTTAAATGTATGGGATGGGTATTATCTTTCTTTTGAGTATATTCTCAACTTTACTGCTAGTTACACTGAACCACATAACACAATTCGTAACTGGTTTTGGCGTAACAATAAAAATATAGGTAAGCAGACAGGTGCTTCTCCAGAAGCTAAGAGGAGAAGATTTCCTTCCTGTCCTCCAGTTATTAAGTTACCCTATGCTTATTATTGGCTTTGTGAAAGATGGGCAGTTAAAATTATACCATGTAGCCATCTATCACCCTGTTACTTGGGTTACATATTCCCAGCATTAAGTATTCACAACACACTCCCTAGTGATAAACTGCGTACATGTAGAGCTCCTAGACTCACAGTTAAGACTAGTAATGCAGAGATAGCTACTTCATCCTGGCTTCCTACTGCAGCTGTCATGCGATTATATTATAAGCTTAATTTTTTTGCCACACTTTTAGATGCAGCCTTTAATTCTACTGCAGATGCTATAGAGTCTTTGACTATGCGACAAGAACAGATAGCTCAGACCGCTCTCCAGAATAGAATGGCATTAGATTATTTGCTAGCCGCAGAAGGAGGAGTATGTAAGCGCATAGGTTCATTCTCGCTGTGTTTTTATTTGGAATAACACTGGTAGAATACACCATGATCTTGATACTTTGCATGACATTCAATCACAGATACGTAAGCAGCCTAAAGGTCTCTTTGATGGTATAGATTGGACCTTTGGTATGGATTCCTGGCTAGGAGCCCTTGGTATGAAAATTTTAATGGGTTTTGCATTTATTCTTTTTCTTGCTTTCTTTTTTATATATAAGCTTACTGTGTGTTTGATTAATAAGCTTACCAGTACTCATGCTAACCCTCACCATTCTCTTTTCCACAATGTAACTACTCAGCCATCTCTCTCTAAAGTTCTTTATATTCATTAATTTTTCAGATTTTTATGTTATTCTGTTAGAATAAAAGGGTGGTATGTTAGGAATTATTGTTAGCATGACCAGCGCCATCTTGTTCTTGGCTGCCATTTTGTCTTTGGCATCCATTTTGTCTCAATAACCTTTTATTATAGTGGTTTATTATGTAGTGAGAAATATGCTGATGTTAGGGAGACTTGCATAGCTAGAATAGCCCTGAGAATGACCCTGACGATGTGCTTGGATGCATTGTTATCTCTACAAGATGTCAAACGGCCTTGATATGTGCTGGGCTATGAGGCCCATATTTACTGTTATCTGAAGTTAGGTATTTCTGTAAAAATGACTCCCTAACACTCCTTTTATTCCAATTATATTTTAAATGAGTTTCTTTGTTCTTGCAGAAATACTATGTAAGATGATGAAATTATGAATACGTCACTTGTTAACCCTATATGCTGTAACTGTTGGCTATAAGACGTGCCTTTCAACTTGCAATAAACAGAATAGCTTTTGGAATCATAGCTGCGTGGTCTGAAATCTATTCTTGTGGATATCCTCATCAAATACAGTCATTTCCAGCTGATAAGGTGTGTTCCAGGCCAAGCCCTGACTGACACGGCCCCCCCTCTGAAAACAACATCTAACATCTGTTTAACAGCTTGGTAACACAAATTGCTAATCAGCCAATCACATGGCAGCAACTCAATGCATTTAGGCATCTAGATGTGGTGAAGACGACTTGCTGAAGTTTAAACCAAGGAACATCAGAATTGGGAAGAAAGGGGATTTAAGTGACTTTGAACGTGGCATGGTTTTTGGTGCCTGACGGGCTGGTCTGAGTATTTAAAAATCTGCTGATCAACTGGGATTTTCATGCACAACTATCTCTAGGGTTTACAGAGAATGGTCCGAAAAAGAGAAAATATCCAATGAGCAAACGTTGTGTTGATGTCAGAGGTAAGAGGAGAATAAGAAGACTGGGTTGAGATGAGAGAAAGGCAACAATAACTCAAATAGCCACTTGTTACAACCAAGGTATGCAGAATACCATCTCTGAACGCACAACACTTTGAACCTTGAAGCAGATGGGCTACAGCAGCAGAAAACTCCACCGGGTGCCACTCCTGTCAGCTAAGAACAGGAAGCTGAGGCTACAATGCGCACAGGCTCACCAAAATTGGACAATAGAAGATTGAAAAAACATTGACTGGTCTGATGAGTCTAGATTTCAGCTGCGATATTCAGATGGTAGGGTCAGAATTTGGCGTAAACAAAATGAAAGCATGGATCCATCCTGCCTTGTATCAACAATTCAGGCTGGTGGTGGTGGTGTAATGGTGTGGGGTATATTTTCTTTACACACTTTGGGTACCTTAGTTCCAATTGAGCATCGTTTAAACGCCACAGCCTACCGGAGTATTGTTGCTGACCATATCCATCCCTTTATGACTACAGTGTACCCATCTTCTGATGGCTACTTCCAGCAGGATAATGCACCATGTCACAAAGCTCAAATCATCTCAAAATGGTTTCTTGAACATGACAAGGAGTTCACTGTACTCCAATGGCCTCCACAATCACCAGATCTCAATCCAATAGAACACCTTTGGGATGTGGTGGAATGGAAGATTCACAATCATGGACGTGCAGTCGACAAATCTGCAGCAAATTTGTGATGCTATCATGTCAATATGGACCAAAATGTCTGAGGAATGTTTCCAACACCTTGTTGAATCTATTCCACGAAGAATTAAGGCAGTTCTGAAGGCAAAAGGGGGTCCAACCCGGTACTAGCAAGGTGTACCTAATAAAGTGGCCGGTGTGAATATATATATATATATATGTAGCCGGTAGCCTAGCACTCCATCCGCAGCATGGGAGTGGTTGTGCGACTGGCGCACGCTGTATAGCAATTATTCATTGTCCTGATGAAGGCCCTAATGTGGGTCGAAATGTTGACATTACAATGATTCTTTGACATGGAAAATAAATATTGATTATTTTGATCAGTTTAAATCCTGTGAGTGCCCTCCATTTTTTGGACATATATATATATATATATATATATATATAGGTATAATTATATATTTGTACAAAAGAAAAAATAATAAATAGAACATATTCTGCTATGTGAAGAACATTGAAATGTGAAATAGTCATATTTTCATGTTGGGTTAGCGCACGTGAGAATATGCAATTGGGTTTGCATGTGAGTAGGGTGTTTTCTTCCCCTTTTTTTGCTCCATTGACTTTTATGGGGGAATATGTTATAGCACATGATATTCGAAGTTCGTCTTTTTGGGTTAGCACCTGAGCGAAAACAGTTTACTTTCTACTCATAATATGAGCGTAACCCAACGTGAGCAAAAAGCTAATTTCTAGTGCAGTTAACGCTCAAGCAGGAGCATTAAATAGCGCTCCACTTGTGATCTAGCCCACAGAGGGGAATGAGACACAATTTTGGGAAGGGGGGAGCCTTTTATTTCCAATGAGAGGGTTTCTTGCCCCATCATAAAAATAGCTGTCAGCTACATAATGTATTTACTTATAGGGAAACTTAACCCTTCTGCCCCAAAGACAGTATAAATCACACACAAAGAGCAACCTAATATTAAATAGTTCATCACCATATATATAACCTCAGTTTAAAAACTGACTTTTTGACAGATGAGAGGCCACCTTTCAGTTGGGGAGTTGAGTGCCCAGGTAGCTATCAGGTGACCATCATGACTACAGTAATCACCTGAACCATATGGATATATGTTTCTAATCTCTGATGCCCACAATAGATAGGAATGTGATACCTTATAATAAAATTAAACAAGCATCTTTTTGGTTTTTTTTTTTTAAAGAAAGTCCAGCATCCAGGTGATTGAAATACCTCCCAGCATTGGTCCTATACTGGGGTACTGCAAACCTTAAGAAAGCCTGTACCATCCCCTTCACAATAGAAATACTGTTCTGAAAAAAACATTCTGTGCTTGAAGACTATCAGTGTTCTATACTCTATTAGCTGTAGTTAGGTATATCCCTACATAGCACTACAGACATGCATTGGAAAGACTGTCTTACCTGTGGATATGATAGGTTTTAACTTGCTCGTTAATTGTAGAGTTGCTCTTTCAGTAGTGACACTATCAGTGATTGCTGAAATAAAAGAAGTGAACAATGAAAACAGAACTTGTAGGTTAAGTTCTACATCAGGATGGGCATATTGAGATTTAGGTTATTTACTTATTTATTTTGCCCCATGCCACGTATTTTAGCTATAAAACATGTGGATTTTCTAATTCTCAGACCTGGAAAAGAAACCTGCAGACTTTTTAAGGCTAATCCTGCTATATACTATATACGCTAGTGTTCAAAAGTTTGGGATCACTTAGAAATTTCCTTGTTTACAAAAGAAAAGCATTTTTTTTTGTCCAATAAAATAATATCAATTTGATCAGAAATACAGTGTAGACATTGTTATTGTTGTAAATGACTATTATAGTTGCATATCTACATAGGTGTACAGAGGCCCATTATCAGCAGCCATTTGTCTTGTGTTCCAATGGCACATTGTGTTTGCTAATCCAAGTATATAATTACAAGTGGCTGGTTATTGCTACCATGAGCTCACGGTAACAATTTGCACTTATAAAATTAACCAGAGATCAGATCTCTGGTTAATTTTATAAATGTGCCCCAAATGGCCCCCAAATACCGTCTAGTGTAGTTTATTAAAAAATAAAGATGACCTCGCTGCCGCCACCAGGATGAAGATAGAAGATGGACCGCCGCCGGGATGAAGATGGAGTGCCGCCAGGATGACGATGGAGCGCCTCCCATCATCATTGGGGAGTACCAATTTTGGCGTTAAAGTTATTTTTTATTTATTTATTTATTTATTTATTTTTAAGATTAGGTTTTTTTTATTATTTAATGGGAAGAAAAGAGATGAATGCCCTTTTAAGGGCAATGCCCTTTTCTGGGCAATGGCTAGTTTAGGTTTTTTTTAGTTAGTTTTTTTTATTTTGGGGGGTTGTAATGTTAGAGGTTAATTGCTTTATTTGATGCAAAAGAGCTATTGGCCCCTATTTATCAAGGTCTGGCGGACCTGATCCGACACTGCGGATCAGGTCCACCAGACCTCGCTGAATACGGCGAGCAATACGCTCGCTGTATTCAGCATTGCACTAGCAGCTCACAAGATCGGGTTGTATTGTGGCGATGTGCAGGCGGACAGGTTATGGAGCAGCGGTCTTTGTGACCGCTGCTTCATAACTGCTGTTTCTGGCGAGCCTGCAGGCTCACCGGAAACACGGGCATCAAGCTCCAATCGGAGCTTGATAAATATGCCCCATTGGCTTTAGGGCAATGCCCTACAAAAGGTCCTTTTAAGGGCTTTTGGTAGTTTATTTTTAGAATAGAGTTTTTTTATTTTGGGGTGGGGTTTTTTTTTGGAGGGGTATTAGAATAGGAATTTTTTTTTTTTTTTTTGGTATTGGTAGTTTTTTTGTGTGTAAATCTAATTTTAATATTTTTTTAAAGGTTCGGTTATTGTTTTTAGTAATATTAGGTTTTTTATTTTTTGTAATTTTTTTTTTTAGTAATGTTAGATTTTTTTTAGGGAAAGCTTAGGTTTAAATTTTATTTCAAAGATATTTTTATTTTTTTAAGGTAACATATAGTTTAACATTAAATTTATGGGTATTTTAATTGGGTTAAGTTAGGGGATGTTAAGTTAGGGGGTTTACTTATTAGTTTATACTGTGCTTTGTTAGAGGATGGCAGTTAGGGGTTAATGATTTATTTATATAGTTTGTAATGTGGGGGGATGGAAGTCTAGGGGTTAATGATGATTTATTTAGATAGTTAGCGATGTGGGGGAATAGTGTTTTAGGGGATAATAGTTTATTTATGTAGTTTGCGATGTGGGGGATGGCGGTTTAGGGGTTATTAGGCTATGTGCTTATGGTAGAGTGTTATTTTTTCCACCTTTTTTTTTCTCCATTGGTAGTGATATCTGCATTCTCGGGCTACCGCTAGTGAAAAAACATATTTTTTTTTCACTTGTAATACCAGTGGATCCCGAAAATAGCAAAAACCATATCGCTTGCTGTGTTTTTGCTAACTGTAAATTTTGATTTACTGCATTACTTGTAATATTGCCCATAATTTGTTAATTGCTGACATGATACAAGCCCCACTTGCACTTTGAGCAGCTGCACAGAGTTTATCTAGGTATGCTTCACAGAGAAAAATATTAACACTAAAACAGTGATAATGTTTACTAGAAGTGTTTTTGCTATTACATGTATATTGCAAATATGTTTCTATTCAAATATGCAATTCATCTATGTGCATTTCAATTTTGACCAGAATGTCCCTTTAACATAAATGTTCCAAAACAAATATTACACATTTCTCTAGGTTAGGGATATTTGGGAAAGGTCTTTTGCAGGATAAAGGAGCAAAGACCTCTGTGACCCAAGTCACAGAGCTTCCACTGATCCTAATAAAACAAATTGTTCATTTTCATTTGTAATGGTGCAGTTAAGCATTGCCTATATTTGTTGGAAAAATATGTGATACTTTTATGTTTAGTAAATGATTGCATCTCATTAAGTGACTTTGATTTCAATCGAATGTAATCAACCCTGCATGTGGGATTGGAGGTATTTTGACACCTGTCTTATGACATATTTTGTCATTGTGATTGTCTTTTACTCATTGAGGCCCCATTTATAAAGCTCAAAATGACCCCTTATCTCCCCACCCTTGACCTAAGAGCGACAAGGAACATCACCTTTTGGAAGCAGAAAGAACGTCTTTAAAATGAGGGATTGCTTGACCCTTTGGAGGTAGGTGACCAGTGTGAGAAATAGTATTTACCCCCTCTGATTTACATTAGAAAGTAAATACTTTCTTATTTTTAATGAAGAGCCACTAATGTTCATAGTGATCACCATGGTAAGGTAGAGTAGTAGTAGAGTAGTGTATTCTCACTGGATGCTAGTTTTATTGTAACAACAATACATTACAAGTAATCCAAAATCTCTGTGCAGACATGTAATAATATTCCTTTAAATTTGAAAGTTGTTTTTGCTTTACAGACAAAGAGAAAAATAGATTCTGCAATATTGTTGGCAGTTGCTTAGGGTTTACGCTATTTTGTAAAAGGGTTTCAGGAGCTGCTATCTTTGACACATTCAACAAGAGATACTTACCTGAGGTTATGCCACTTGGTAACTTGACTGTTGTATGGAAAGCTCTATTTGAACTAGAATGATTATCCATGATTGCTGAAATAAAATAGGGCATAGAGATAAAAAGAACATTAATGGTAATGCTTAGATTGGGCACTGGCAAATATAGGGTAGAGAATTTAGTAAATTTAAAAGGACTAGGGAAATCAAGGTTGATAAAAGTGGTTTATTGTGAGAAGGCAGCAGAGGTGGTTATGGAGAGGGTTTGGGGATGGAGGAAACTATTTTTTGAGTGAAATATATACATACTTTACTGTAAAAAGCACAAATATTGGATGGGTGAAACTAGACTGCAAAGTTGTCAATAAATTGCGACATTGGTTTAGTAGTCATACATAACAGTAACTTAGTAGGTTGATATAGATTAAGCTGAACTATAATGTGTGCTAATTAGAGAGACTATAGATATAGGCTGTGAGAAAAAGGGAAACAATAAAAAAGCTATTCCTCAACTATCCTCAATGTGGCTAAATTATAGGCTACCACATAATAGCACATTGAAGAGAGGGTATTGGGAATGTGTCACCCAGAGATATTCTTCATTTTTAATCTTACAGGATATATATGATATGCACTTTATTTCTATTGTATTAGATACCAAGAAGCCTTGAGTGAGATCTTTTTAGTGGAGTAGTAGCACCATGTATTTGATATTCAGTGGTGTGGTATTGCAAAATATATATTATACACTTATCTAGGTTAGGGATATTTGGAAGGGGGTCTTATTTTAGAGAAAATGGGCAAAACCCTCAATGACCCAAAAACCATCGACAGCCAAATGTTACAGTTTCATGGTAAAACATAATTACCAGAAAGTGTTTAGCGCTGCCAACATCTTTTTAGCGCACCCTATACTTTTAATGGATAGCAGGCCTCACTGGCCATTGCTCATAATACAAGTTGTGAGTAATGTGTTGCTTGAAAGCGCAACATATTACAGTCTTAAAAAAATTAGCTAGCCTGGAGACTTGAAGAAAAGTGTTAGGGCTAGAATAAAAGTATAACAAAACATTTTAAGATAAAGTATACATATATCATGATATGGTATATGACTAAGTGTTGGACTTGGAAGGTCTTAAAGTTATATATACAGTATATATATAATATATATATATAATATATATATATATATATATATATATATATCTTTACATATATGAGGTGTGTGACAAATAAGTATACATATACATACTGTATATATACATATAAACCACATAACTATACATTCATAGAAAAACAAGTCTACTGAATAGCACTACCAATACAACTTCACTTACAGCTTAGATTACGAGTTTGGCCTTATGAGTGAAAAAGCAGCATTATGGGCCCATAAACGCTTCATTTTCCCTAACGGCTGCTATTATGAGTCTTGCTGGGTATAGGTGTACCGCACACCTTTTGCCTGTCACACAACGTCAGTACTGCACTTTTAAAAATGGGACTTCCATAGCGTCGGTATTACGAGTTTGCCTGGGAGGCCAAAAATGTGAGCGGTACACTCTATAACCACAAGATCCGTAACGCCATTTAAAGTCAGTAGTTATGAGTTTTACGTTACAAATCTGTATTCTGTACATAAAACTCATAATAAAGTGTTAAAAAGGTACACTAACACCCATAAACTACCTATTAACCCCTAAACCGAGGCCCTTCGCCTCGCAAACACTATAATACATTTATTAACCGCTAATATGCCTCTCCGACATTGCCGCCACTATTAAAATGTTTTAAACCCCTGTTCCGCCGCTCCCGACATCGTCGCCACTATAATAAACCTATTGACCCCTAAACGCAGCCCTCCTGCATTGCAAATACTATTAAATATAATCAACCCCAATCTGCTGTCCGCCCACACCCACCGCTATAATAAACCTATTAACCCTTAAACCCGCAAGCCCCCCACGAGATATACTAAAATAAACTATTAACCCCTTAACTGAAAGCCACCCACAACAAAATATACTTAAATAAACTGTTAACCCCTAAACCGAAACCACCAACGAAATATAATGAAATAAACTATTAACCCTAATCTAACGCCCTCCTAACTTTATGTTAAAATTACAATTTCCCTATCTTAAATTATAACTTACCTGTCCAAATTAAATAAATTAATTTTAAAACTACAAATTAAACTAATGCCTAGATTGCAAGTCTTGCGTTAGGGTTAACGCTGCTTTTTAACGCCCGCTGGTATTACGAGTCTTGCAAGTACAGGTGTACCGCTCACTTTTTTGGCCAAGAATCGAAAATACCGCAAAATCCACTTACATCAATTGCGTATCCTTTATTTTCAATGGGATTTTCCTAACGCCGGTATTACGAGCCTTCATAAAAGTGAGCGGTACACCCTCTCCTGTCAAGACTGGTACCGCATTTGAAAGTCAGTAGTTAAGAGTTTTATGGGCTAACGCCGTAGCATAAAACTCTTAACTAAAGTGCTAAAAAGTACACTAACACCCATAAACTACCTATTAACCCCTAAACCAAGGCCCCCCACATCGCAAACACTAAAATAAATTTTTTAACCCCTAATCTGCGAACCAGACATCGCCGCCACTATAATAAATATATTAACCCCTAAACCGCCTCACTCCCGCCTCGCAAACAGTAGTTACATTTTATTAACCCCTAATCTGCCGTCCCTAACATTGCCACCACCTACCTACATTTATTAACCCCTAAATTCTGCCGTCCCCAACATCACCGCCACTATATTAAATGTATTAACCCCCTAAACCTAAGTCTAAACCCCTAAACCCTAACACCCCCCTAACTTAAATATAATTTTAAATAAATCCAAATAAAATTACTATTATTAACTAAATTATTCCTATTTAAAACTAAATACTTACCTATAAAATAGACCCTAAGATAGCTACAATATAACTAATAGTTACATTGTAGCTATCTCAGGGTTTACTTTTATTTTACAGGCAACTTTGTATTTATTTTAACTAGGTACAATAGTTATTAAATAGTTATTAACTATTTAATAACTAGCATACAAAGAGAGAAGCGCTCTACCAGGAACGAACAACAGCTCAGTGGCTTGTTCTATGGCGATTTACCACCCGGAAGCAACCTCTTTTAGACCAGTGTGCTTTTCACAGAAGAAAAACTTTTCCTGAAGTATATCAGTCTGATCCCGCCAAGTAAGGTCAGTCCAGCCCCGAAATACCAGGCAATTCTCCTCTGAACAAGGAACATGACAACCCCAGACGATCGTTTCGGCCTCCTATGGGCCTCGTCAGTGAGAGTGCAGCCACATTCCTCTAAGCACACTGGGCAAGAGTCCCACGTCTGGTTTCCCCCATCACCCATAGGGAGACTTCCCCAGGTCATAATAATTTTGCATACAAAGAGAGAAGCGCTCTACCAGGAACGGAACAACAGCTCAGTGGCTTGTTCTATGGCGATTTACCACCCGGAAGCAGCCTCTTTTAGACCAGTGTGCTTTTCACAGAAGAAAACTTTCCTGAAGTATATCAGTCTGATCCCGCCAAGTAAGGTCAGTCCCGCCCCGAAATACCAGGCAATTCTCCTCTGAACAAGGAACATGACAACCCCAGACGATCGTTTCGGCCCTCCTATGGGCCTCGTCAGTGAGGTGCAGCCACATTCCTCTAAGCACACTGGGCAAGGAGTCCACGTCTGGTTTCCCCCATCACCCATAGGGAGACTTCCCCAGGGTCATAATAATTTGCATACAAAGAGAGAAGCGCTCTACCAGGAACGAACAACAGCTCAGTGGCTTGTTCTATGGCGATTTACCCACCCGGAAGCAGCCTCTTATAGACCAGTGTGCTTTTCACAGAAGAAAACTTTCCTGAAGTATATCAGTCTGAGTCCCGCCAAGTAAGGTCAGTCCAGCCCCGAAATACCAGGCAATTCTCCTCTGAACAAGGAACATGACAACCCCAGACGAATCTGTTTCGGCCTCCTATGGGCCTCGTCAGTGAGATGCAAGCCACATTCCTCTAAGCACACTGGCAATTTAATAACTACCTAGTTTAAAATAAATACAAATTTTACCTGTAAAATAAAACCTAACCTAAGTTACAATTACAACTAACACTACACTATAATTACACCTATAATTAAATTATTCCCTAAATGAACTACAATTAATTACAATTAAATACAATTATCTAAAGTACGAAAACAAACAAACACTAAATTACAGAAAATAATAAAATAATTACAAGTTTTTTAAACTAATGACACCTAATCTAATCCCCCTAAATAAATAAAAAAGCCCCCCAAAATAATAAAAAGCCCTACCCTATACAAAATTAAAAATAGCCCATAAAAGGGCCTTTTTGCGGGGCATTGCCCCCAAAGTAATCAGCTCTTTAACCTGTAAAAAAAAAGTACAATACCTCCCCCCAACATTAAAAACCCACCACCCACACACCCAACCCTACTCTAAAACCCACCCAATCCCCCCACCCCAATCTCCCCTTAATAAACCTAACACTAACCCCTTGAAGATCACCCTACTTTGAGAAGTCTTCACCCCAACCAGGCCAAAGTCCCTCGACAAAGCCAGACGAAGTGGTCCTCCAGACGGGCAGAAGTCTTCATCCAAGCCGGGAAGAAGAGGTCCTCCAGACGGGCAGAAGTCTTCATCCAGATGGCAATCTTCTATCTTCATCCATCCGGAGCGGGTCCATCTTCAAGACATCCGACGCGGAGCATCCTCTTCTATCGACGTCGACTGTAGAATGAAAGGTTCTTTTAAATGACGTCATCCAAGATGGCGTCCCTTCAATTCCGATTGGCTGATTAGAATTCTATCAGCCAATCGGAATTAAGGTAGAAAAAATACTATTGGCTGATCCAATCAGCCAATAGGATTGAGCTTGCATTCTATTGGCTGTTCCAATCAGTAAATAGAATGCAAGCTCAATCCTATTGGCTGATTGGTATCAGCCAATAGGATTTTTTCTACCTTAATTCCGATTGGCTGATAGAATTCTATCTTGGATGATGTCATTTAAAGGAACCTTCATTCTACAGTCGACGTTGATGGAAGAGGATGCCTCCGCGTCGGGTGTCTTGAAGATGGACCCACTCTGCTCCGGATGGATGAAGATAGAAGATGCCATCTGGATTAAGACTTCTGCCCGCCTGGAGGACCTCTTCTTCCTGGCTTGGATGTAGACTTCTGCCCATCTGGAGACCACTTCGCCCGGCTTCGTTGAGGACTTCGGCCCGGTTTGCGTTAAGACTTCTCAAGGTAGCCAAAGAAATGTGAGTAGAACAGCACAGTAGATAGTTAGGTGCTCGTGAAGACAGGTGAGCTGCAAATTCACCCAGAGTCTGTCCACAGTGTAAAGATGTCCACAGCACTCAAAGTAGCAAAAATTCTTTATTTAGGACATAAAATAACAGCAACGTTTCGGGGTTAATACCCCTTAATCATGCATGGGTTAACAGTCTGTGTTGCAAACTTTTATATCATATACTTTGGCGCCAAAGGGCAAATCCCTGAATTTCATACATCTCTATCACCACCTAGTGGTGAATCCTTATATTACATTCTCTATTGCTAAACTTTATCTCTTATTTATTCTAAAAAATGGTATGTACGCACAATTTTTTGGATACCTAAAGATTGTTACACTTATTTGATGGTGCTCATAATTCTATCTATCTCATCTTTCAAATTATTTATAACTATAAAGAAAATGGATTACAAAATACACAGACATATCAAATCTCTATTAAGGCCTTTTGGGACCATTGTTTCCATTTTATGTATCCACCAAGTTTCCTTTTGTCTGAGCAATTTCTCTCTGTCCTGACCATTTCTCTGAGTCTGTATGTGGTCTATAATCTGCCATCTCATCTGACTAATGTTATGTCCCTTCTCAATAAAGTGACTAGAGACTGTAGCTTTTGGTATCACCACACCGTATATTAGAACGGTGTTGGCTCATCCCTGTCTCTTGCTTTGCGGGTGGTCTCACCTAAATATACACGAGAACATGGGCATTTAATGAGATATCTAACGTGTAGTTTTCACATGTATAAAATCCATTGATTTTATACTGTTTTGCCATTTTGTGGATGATAAAAATATTTGCCCTTAATTATAGAACTACAAACTCTTACAATTTAAGCAAGGGTATGTACCCAAGTTCTTGTCACTAATGTTAGATTGTATACTACCCCTACTGGGGCCTACATCTGATTTAACTAAATGATCTCTTAGATTTTACATTCTTCTATGAGCCATTAGTGGAGGATTTTTGAATATGGGTATTTTGTCATTGCAGTCCCTCAGTATATGCCAATGTCTACGTACACTCTTTAATATTTGATTACTAAGAGGACTGTATTGAGATATGAAGACCATTCTATTTTCTTTGTTATTAACTCTCCTTTTTTGTTTATCTTCCTTGAAAATATCTGTTTTTTTTTCTTCAATTCAAGTTTTTGGGGTAACCTCTTCTAAGAATCTGTTTGACATCTCCTTCAATTCTATGTTACAAGTATGTTCATTACTGACAATTCTTTTAACCCTTAATAGCTGACAGTTTTGGTAGTTGATTCAACCAATCTCCTTGGATGAAAGCTATCAAATCTTAATAAAGTATTTTTTATCAGTATCTTTGGTGTACAAGTCAAACTCTAGTCTGTTCCTACTTTACTTATCTTAGGCCCTAGATTTAGGAGTTGGGGGGGGCGGTAGCCCGTCAAAACCAGCGTTAGAGGCCTCCTAACTGCTGGTTTTTTTACCGCCCGCTGGTCTTTGGAGTCAGGCAGGAAAGGGTCTAACGCACCACTTTGCAGCCGCGACTTTTTCCATACCGCAGATCCCCTTACGTCAATTGCGTATCCTATCTTTTCAATGGGATCTTTCTAACGCCGGGTATTTAGAGTCGTGGCTGAAGTGAGCGTAGAAATCTAAACGACAAAACTCCAGCCGCAGAAAAAAGTCAGTAGTTAAGAGCTTTCTGGGCTAACGCCGGTTTATAAAACTCTTAACTACTGTGCTATTAAGTACACTAACACACATAAACTACCTAATGTACCCCTAAACCGAGGTCCCCCCCACATAGCCGCCACTCTATTAAAATTTTTTAACCCCTAATCTGCCGCTCTGTAACCGCCGCCAGCTACGTTATCCCTATGTACCCCTAATCTGCTGCCCCTAACATCGCCGACCCCTATATTATATTTATTCACCCCTAATCTTGCACGCCCCCCCGCTATTGCTGACACTGCATATTTTTTTAACACCCCTAATCTGTCCGCTCCGTTACACCGCCGCAACCTACATTATCCCTATGTACCCCTAATCTGCTGCCCCTAACACAGCTGACCCCTATATTATATTTATTAACCCCTAATCTGCCGCCCCCAACATCGCCTCCACCTACCTACAATAATTAACCCCTAATCTGCCGACCGGACCACACCGCTACTATAATAAAATGTATTAACCCCTAAAGCTAAGTCTAACTCTAACCATAACACCCCCCTAACTTAAATATAATTTAAATCTAACGAAATAAATTAACTATTATTAAATAAATTATTCCTATTTAAAGCTAAATACTTACCTGTAAAATAAACCCTAATATAGCTTACAATATAAATTATAATTATATTGTAGCTATTTTAAGGATTAATATTTATTTTACAGGCAACTTTGTAATTATATTAAACCAAGTAAATAGCTATTAAATAGTTAATAACTATTTAATAGTTACCTAGTTAAAATAATTACAAAATTACCTGTAAAATAAATCTTAACCTAGTACAATTAAACCTAACAACTACACTATCAATAAATTAGATTAAATACAATACCTACAATTATCTACAATTAAACCTAACACTACACTATCAATAAATTAATTAAATACAATACTACAAATAAAGACAATTAAATAAACTAACTAAAGTACAAAAAATAAAAAAGAACTAAGTACAAAGAAATAAAAAATATTTACAAACATTAGAAAAATATTACAACAATTTTAAACCAAATTACACCTACTCTAAGCCCCCTAATAAAATAACAAACCCCCCCCAAAATAAAAAAATGCCCTACCCTATTCTAAATTAAAAAAGTTCAAAGCTCTTTTACCTTACCAGCCCTGAAAAGGGCCTTTGCGGGGCATGCCTCAAAGAATTCAGCTATTTTGCCTGTAAAAAAAAAACACATACAATACCCCCCCAAGATTACAACCCACATAACCCCTAATCTAACCCAAACCCCCCTTTATAAACCTAACACTAAGCCCCTGAAGATCTCCCTACCTTGTCTTCACCACACCGGGTCCCGATCTGTCCAGAAGAGCCTCCGAAATCTTCATCCAAGCCCAAGCATGGTTTGAAGAGTGACGTCCCAATCCTCGGGGGCTGAAGTCTGGATCCAAGCGGCGGCTGAAGAAATCCATCATCGGGCTGAAGTCTTGATCCAAGCGGGCGCTGAAGAAGTCCATCATCGGGATGAAGTCTTCTATGAAGCGGCATCTTCAATCTTCTTTCTTCCGGAGCCATCATCTTCCAGCTGACGCGGATCCATCCTCTTCTACTGGATGCCTACTCGCCGAATGACGGTTCCTTTAAATGACGTCATCCAGATAGAATCCTATCAGCCGTCGAATTCCCCGATTGGCTGATAGGATTCTATCAGACAATCGGAATTAAGGTAGGAAAATTCTGAATGGCTGATGGAATCAGCAATCAGATTCAAGTCAAATCCGATTGGCTGATTCCGATCAGCCAATCAGATTGAGCTCGCATTCTATTTGCTGATCGGAACAGCCAATAGAATGCAAGCTCAATCTGAATGGCTGATCGGATCAGCCAATCGGATTGAACGTGATTCTGATTGGCTGATTCCATCAGCCAAATCAGAATTTTCCTACCTTAATTCCGATTGGCTGATAGAATCCTATCAGCCAATCGGAATCGACGGACGTCATCTTGGATGACGTCCCTTAAATGAACCGTCATTCGTCGGGAAGTCGTCGGTGAAGAAGGATGTTCCGCGTCGGCGGGATGAACATGGATCCGGAAGAAAAGAAAATTGAAGAGACACGCTTGATAGAAGACTTCAGCCGGATCATGGACCTCTTCAGCTCCCACTTGGATCAAGACTTCAGTCGGATCATGGACATCTTCAGCTCCCCGCTTGGGCTTGGCTCAAGACATCGGAGGAGCTCTTCTGGATCGATCGGTGAACCCAGCGTGGTGAAGATAAGGTAGGAAGATCTTCAGGGGCTTAGTGTTGGGTTTTATTTAAGGGGGGTTTGGGTTAGATTAGGGGTATGTGGGTGGTGGGTTGTAATGTTGGGGGGGTATTGTATGTGTTTTTTTACAGGCAAAAAGAGCTGAATTATTTGGGGCATGCCCCGCAAAGGGCCTTTTTCAGGGCTGGTAAGGTAAAAGAGCTTTTCTATTTTAATTTTAGAATAGGGTAGGGCATTTGTTTATTTTGGGGTCTTTCTTATTTTATTAGGGGGCTTAGAGTAGGTGTAATTAGTTTAACAATGTTTGTAAATATTTTTTTATTTTTTTGTAACTTAGTTCTTTTTTATTTTTTGTACTTTAGTTAGTTTATTTCATTGTATTTATTTGTAGGTTTTGTATTTAATTTATTTATTGATAGTGTAGTGTTAGGTTTAATTTGTAGATAATTGTAGGTATTTTATTTAATTTATTTATTGATAGTGTAGTGTTAGGTTTAATTGTAACTTAGGTTAGGATTTATTTTACAGGTAATTTTGTAATTATTATAACTAGGTAACTATTAAATAGTTATTAACTATTTAATAGCTATTGTACCTGGTTAAAATAATTACAAAGTTACCTGTAAATAAATATTAATCCTAAAATAGCTACAATATAATTATTATTTATATTGTAGCTATATTAGGGGTTTATTTTACAGGTAAGTATTTAGCTTTAAATAGGAATAATTTATTTAATAAGAGTTAATTTATTTAGTTAGATTAAAATTATATTTAACTTAGGGGGGGAGTTAGTGTTAGGGTTAGACTTAGCTTTAGGGGTTAATACATTTGATTATAGTAGCGGTGAGATCCGGTCCGGCAGATTAGGGTTAATTATTTTAGGTAGGTGGAGGCAACGTTGGGGGCGGCAGATTAGGGGTTAATAAATATAATATAGGGGTCGGCAATGTTAGGGGCAGCAGATAGGGGTACATAGGTATAATGTAGGTTGCGGCGGTGTACGGAGCGGCAGATTAGGGGTTAATAATAATATGCAGGTGGTCAGCGATAGCGGGGGGCGGCAGATTAGTGGTTAATAAGTGTAATGGTTAGGGGTGTTTAGACTCGGGGTTCATGTTAGGGGTGTTAGGTGCAGACTTAGGAAGTGTTTCCCCATAGGAAACAATGTAGCTGCGTTAGGAGCTGAACGCTGCTTTTTTGCAGGTGTTAGGTTTTTTTCAGCTCAAACAGCCCCATTGTTTCCTATGGGGGAATCGTGCACGAGCACGTTTTTGAAGCTGGCCGCGTCCGTAAGCAACGCTGGTATTTAGAGTGGCAGTGGCGGTAAATATGCTCTACGCTCCCTTTTTGGAGCCTAACGCACCTTTTAAATACCAACCAGCGGTATTTAAAAGGTGCGGGAGAAAAAAAGCCAGCGTAGCTAACGCACCCTTTTGGCCGCAGAACTCTAAATCTAGCCGTTGGTATCTAAGAATGTTACACTTTCTTCGCTATAAGTTACTGTCAGTTCTAAACCATTCACCGATGAATTTATATCTTTGACAAACTCTTTCAGGGAGCCAATGTTGCCCCACCATATGCCAAAAACATCATCTATATATCTCCACCAAACAGAGCCATATTGCTTAAATCTCATATTTTCATAGATGACCCTTTCTTCAATTTCATTCATAAATAAGTTGGCATATGAGGTAGGTATATGGTAGGGGTGATCTTCAAGGGGTAGTGTTAGGTTTTATTAAGGGGAGATTGGGGTGGGTTTTAGAGTAGGGTTGGGTGTGTTAGTGGTGGGTTTTAATGTTGGGGGGGTATTGTACTTTTTTTACAGTTAAAGAGGCTGATTACTTTGGGGAAATTCCCCCGCAAAAAGCCCTTTTAAGGGCTATTTGTAATTTAGTATAGGGTAGGGCCTTTTTTATTATTTTGGGGGGGCTTTTTTATTTTATTAGGGGGATTAGATTAGGTGTATTTAGTTTTAAAAACTTGTAATTATTATTATTTATTTTATTTTTTTCGTACTTTAAGATAATTGTATTTATTAGTAATTAATGTAGTTAATTTAGGGAATTAATTTAATTATAGTGTAGTGTTAGGTGTTAGTGTAACTCAGGTTAGGTTTTTATTTACAGGTAAATTTGTCTTTTATTTTAACTAGGTAGCTATTAAATAGTTAATAACTATTTAATAACTATTGTACCTAGTTATAAATAATACAAAGTTGCCTGTAAAAAGTAAATTTATGCTTACCTGATAAATTGATTTCTTCTACGATTACGACGAGTCCACAGATTTCATCCTTACTTGTGGGATATTAACCTCCTGCTAACAGGAAGTGGCAAAGGGCACCACAGCAGAGCTGTATATATGGCTCCTCCCTTCCCTCCACCTCCAGTCATTCGACCAAAGTTTAGGAAGAGAAAGGAAAAGCCAAAGGTGCAGAGGTAACTGAAGTTTATTAAAAAATATAATATAATCTAAATCCTGTCTGAAAAATGCAGGGAGGGCCGCGCGACTCGTCGTATCATAGAAGAACTCAATTTATCAGGAAAGCATAAAATTTACTTTTCTTCTAACAAGATACGACGAGGTCCCACGGATTTCATCCTTACTTGTGGGATACAATACCAAAGCTACAGGGACACGGATGAAATGGGAGGGACAAGACAGAGACCTAAATGGAAGGCACCACTGCTTGAAGAACCTTTCTCCCAAAAAACCATCCTCAGAAGCAGCAAAAGTATCAAATTTGGAAAATTTGGAAAAAGTATAAAGAGACGACCAAGTTGCAGCCTTGCAAATCTGTTCAACAGAAGCATCGTTTTTTAAAAGCCCATGTGGAAGGCCACAGCCATAGTAGAATGAGCCGTAATTCTTTTAGGAGGCTGCTGTCCAGCAGTCTCAATGCCAGGCGGATGATACTCTTCAGCCAAAAAGAAAGAGAGGTAGCCATAGCCTTTCTAACCCATACGTTTTTCCAGAAAAAACAATGAATAATGAAGATGATTGATGGAAATCCTTAGTCGTCTGCAAGTAAAACTTCAAGGTACGGACCACGGTCCAAGGTTTATGTAACAGACGCTCCTTCTTAGAAGAAGGATTAGGACATAAAGAAGGAACAAACAATTTCCTGATTAATATTCTTATTTGAAACAACCTTAGGAAGGAATCCGGGTTTGGTACGTTAAAACCACCTTATCAGAAATGAAAGATAAGATAAGGCGAGTCAAATTGTAACGCTGAAAGCTCAGAAACTCTACGAGCAGAAGAAAATAGCAAACCAAAAATAAAACCTTTCCAAGACAACTGGAAAGATGTCAAGAGCAAAAATGTATAAAAGCAAAATGTATAAAACACAGAATTTCAGTAACACCCTCAGTGATACAGGTCTACTGCTTACCCCTTCCCTTGCAGGAAAAATGTCAGCCAGTTCTGATATAACAAGTCTCCTCAGAAATAAAAGACTGAACATACCTCAATGCTTACTTGTAGCATGACACCTTTCTCCACACTGAAGATTTCTCTTGTACTACCTTCAGAAGCTCTGTGGGAACCAACATGGATCTTAGTTTACATCTGCTAAGATCATCAACCTCAGGGGCAGAAATCTTCTTCATTGCCATATCTCCTTGAGGAAAATAGTACTCACCGGTACCATTTAAAATAAAAAACTTGTTGATTGAAGAATCTAAAACTAACACCTCACTTACCTCTTCTATTACTAACACAGGCAAAGAGAATGAACTGGGGGGTGGAGGGAAGGGAGGAGCTATATATACAGCTCTGCTGTGGTGCTCTTTGCCACTTCCTGTTAGCAGGAGGTTAATATCCCACAAGTAAGGATGAAATCTGTGGACTCGTCGTATCTTGTAGAAGAAATAAAAATAAACCCTAAGCTAGCTACAATGTAACTATTAGTTATATTGTAGCTATCTTAGGTTTTATTTTACAGGTAAGTATTTAGTTTTAAATAGGAATAATGTAGTTAATTGTAGTAATTTTATTTAGATTTATTTAAATAATATTTAAGTTACGGGGGTGTTAGGGTTAGGGTTAGCTTAGATTTAGGGGTTAATAACTTTAATATAGTGGCGGCGACGTTGGGGGAGGCAGATTATGGGTTAATAATTGTAGGTAGGTTGCGGCAACATTGGGGGCAGCAGATTAGGGGTTAATAAATTTTAATGTAGGTGTCGGCGATGTTGGGGGCAGCAGATTAGGGGTTCATAAGTATAATTTAGGTGGCGGCGGTGTCCGGAGCGGCAGATTAGGGGTTAATAATATAATGCAGGTGTCGGCGATGTCGGGGGTGGCAGATTAGGGGTTAATAAGTGTAAGATTAGGGGTGTTTAGACTCGGGTTCATGTTAGGGTATTAGGTGTAGACATAAAATGTATTTCCCCATAGCAATCAATGGGGCTGCGTTAGGAGCTGAAAGCTGATTTTTTTCCAGGTGTTAGTTTTTTTTTTCAGTCGGCTCTCCCCCATTTATTCCTATGGGAAAATTGTGCACAAGCACGTTTAGCCAGCTCACCGCTACCGTAAGCAGCGCTGGTATTACAGTGAGATGTGGAGCAAAATTTTGCTCTCCGCTAACTTTTCCGCTTAAACTACAATTAAACTAACTACCAATTAAATTAAATTAAACTACACATTTAAAAAAATCCTACACTGCTCTAAAAATTATGCCCAGACCCTAAACTAAAAATAAAAACCACCCAAAAAACCCTTAAAAAAACCTAACACTAACCCCCAACAATCCACTTACAGCTCTTGAAGTCCTGCTTGAAGGATCCATCCAGCCGGCAAAGTCATCATCCATGAGGCAAGAAGTCTTCATCCAGGTGGCCTCTTCAATCTTCATCCAGCCGGCGAAGTCCTCATCCAGGCGGCAAAAAGTCTTCATCCAGATGGCATCTTCTATCTTCATCCATCCGGTGCAGAGCGGGATCATCCCAGGGTCGGCTCCAAGGTGGGGGCAACCCCCCCCCGTGGCCCCTCCATCTGCCTGTGCGATTGTCTACTCCTACTTCTGAGAGTTTGAAATCAGAGCGTTTCCGTGGATTACCATGGCAACCCTCTGACACATTACCTGGTTAGTGGAAAGAAGGCTGTTCAAAGTTAAAGCCGGGTACAGGAGGAAGACATGCAGAGCTCGTCTGCTGACAGCACCAACTGCCAACAGCCCACAGCCCAACATTTTTTCAATGGGCAAACAAAATGGTAATTGGGACCTCATACATGTTACAGTTAAAACACGTAATCTGGGGAACGGGGGTATTATTTTAGAGGAGAGAAATACTAGAGGGCTGACATGAGGCCATGATAACTATTTCTTGCAATGAATATGTGATGTAATATAATGCTTGAAATAGTCACATCATTAGTGAAATCCTATATAAAAGACTAAAATAATAAAATGAGAGTAAATACCTAACTTAGAAGTAAACTGTCATTTCAAATCAGCCATTTTTATTTGAGCACAATGCATCTCTACATAAGACAGTGCTATTCCTGTGTGCATAATAATCACTATGGAAATAGAGAGAATATAATATTTCAGAGAGGTATGTTGTCAGTAAGAGCAAGACTCCTTATGGCAAAAAACTATGATAGCTGATAGGAAGTGAACCTATATACAGTGCATTGCCTTGTGGGCTCACACAACAGGTATGTGAAGTGTTAATGTAAGATCTGTAAACTGTTGAAATGAAAAGTTGGTTTCAGCTTGAAAGCACTGGAGATTTCTCACACAAATAAAGGTATATATGGTAAAACATTATTTAGCAATGAAAGCTGCTCTTATTTTGACTGTAAATACGTGCCCCCTCGTGAAAACAAAATGCCCCCCATTTCATTCTTTCTGGAGCCGACCCTGGACCATCCTGAAGACATCCGGCACGGAGCATCCTCTTCATATGGTCTCCGCCGTACACTGGAACTTCAATGCAAGTGACGTCATCCAAGATGGCGTCCCTTGCATTCCTATTGGCTGAAATATTTCAATCAGCCAATAGGATTAGAGCTGCTAAAATCCTATTGGCTGTTCCTTTATGTTAGGGTGAGTAGTACAAATAGGGATATCTTGTCAAACTTAATTTGACAGGTACCACGCCCCTTTATAGGCAACTCCCACCCCTTTATATGCAGATCCCCGCCCACTCTCCTCCCAATATTTCCACCCTATCCGCCCGCACTATTTTCCATATTTCACGCCCCTTTTACGGCTTATTGCCTTCTTTTAAAAGTTTTTTTTAACATTTATTTTAATGTTATAATAATAAACAATATAATTTTATTTTAAATTGTGTTATGTTAATGTTTTATGTATCGTTTAACTGATATTTTGTAAGATTTTAATGCGATTAAATTTTTTTTATAAAACAGGACACATTTTAATTCATTGTATTTAAAAGGGTTTTAAAAATGAAACATACAAAATAGGGTATTTAAAAATGAAACATACAAAATATGTTCGAGGGCATTACGCAAAGAAGATATAAAATAGATATCTTCTCTGCGTAATGGGGGCATTAGACAGAGAATATATTTTGTATGTTTCTTAATTAACCAAAGCTGTTAAGCTATAGAGTCTTTTGAATCTAAAAAGTGTTCAACAATCAGCTGTCTGGAGGAAATGTGTGCTAATTCACAACATATCTCTTACACAGACAGAAGCATTCTCTCTGCACAACCCCTCCCTTCTCAACTCAAAAAAACCTCCCAGATACACACCTCTTTTTAATATAATTTCTTGTATCAAATGTATACAGTTTCTACATGAACTTAATATTAAAAGCAAAGCATTTTTTTTTTCCTTTTCACATTCCTTGTGAAATGCTATGACCAACCCGTGTCTAAGATTAATTAGGGGTGTTAAATACTGTCAAATGTTTCTTTCAACATTCTTCCTTGTGTCAAAATGACCACAGGTCACAGGGCAGTGCAGAAAATGACAAAAGATAATGTTCACATCTTATTTAAGACTAAATATCCTCAGTTTCCGATTAGATATGCTTTGTTTCCTCGTAAAAGGCTATTGCTAACACGTGTCTAAAATAAGGTTCAAAGTAATCTGCAATTTCAATCTGTCAACATTTACAATTATTACAGATTGCTGTAAAAACTACATGAAAAAATGTCTGATTTTGGTACATTACGGGATAAAAATCATGAAGCTGTATTAAAAGAAATATATTATAATCCAGTAAAAACAGGTTCTTTTGGAGGGATACATAATCTGTATTGTGTGTCTAAACAATATGACATTAGCAAAGGAGACACTGAAACTTTTTTAAAAGGTCAAGATACTTATTCACTCCATAAGCCTGTTAGACGTGTTTTTTGAAAGAAACAAAATATATACGGCGTCTATAGATATTCAATGGCAGGCTGACTTGGTATCAATGATTGAACTTGCTAAATATAATGATGGTATCAAGTATATTCTTACCGTTATAGACTGTTTTTCTAAATATGTTTGGGTTGTCTGTCTAATAAAAACAGCTCATACATCGCAAAGGGATTTCAAGAAATTTTTCAAGGTGGTCATGTATCTTTAAAATTCAGACTGAAAAAGGCAAAGAATTCTTAAATGTAACTGTCCAAAAATTATTTAAAAAATATAAAATTCAACATTTTGTAGCAAACAATGTTGTTAAAGCAGCCATTTGTGAACGCTTTAATCGTACATTAAAAACTAAAATGTGGAGGTATTTTACATACCACAATACTTACCGATATATAGATGTGTTAAACGCTCTTATTTTAAGCTACAACAACACATACACAGGACTATACGATGTTCACCTTTAAACGTAACACAAGAAAATTCACTGCTCATTTGGAAAAATATTTATGGTGTTTCTTCAAAATCTAAGAACATTAATCCTGCTTTAAACGTTTGGGACCATGTCAGGAATTCAAAGTAAAAAGGACCCTTCACAAAAGGATATGAGCAGAATGAAATATTTGTAATAGATGGTGTGAATGCACGTTGTTCTAAACCTCTTTATAACTGAAAGATTTAGCCTTCAATAGTTTTACCATTTCGCCCCACCCATACAAGCCCTGCTTTTTTAAAACTCGTAATACCAACACTATAGGGAGGTGAAATAACGCCACTTTTGTGGTGGTGGTTAAAATCCCTATAGCGCTCGTAATCTAGCTGTTAATAAGTAATATGGTTGAACCCAAAACAGAATAAATCAGGCCCCAGAAGACGAGGGATAGATTAAACATAACTTTTATTAGTTACAAAAGTAAAAAATCAAATAGTTAAAACACAATGTGGACAAAGAGATGCAAAATGTATAAAATGTGAGCACCATATATGGAATTGTGGATACTGATATAGGTCTTATGGTCCAAATTATAAGAATCCACGATTTGTTCTACACAAACAGTATGACTGGAACGAATGCTGAATGTTAATTATTTATATTAATAAGGAATAGATCAGGTCGCACATAATGCACCAAAGTTATAGTCATACGGGTGCTAGTGATCAAACAGTTTATGTAGACAGACAGTATTGTTCCAACTTTAGTGGGGCACCAAGGCACCGTAGTAACGTAGCAAGTCTTCCTGTTTCTGCCACAAAGTAACAATCTAATAATTTTTAAACCGATACAGTTAGATCATAACTTCAAAGTAGATTTATATCTAGTTGTTAAGATTCAAGTGAAAGTAAAATAACAGTCACTACGGTGATAATTGTGAGCTGACAGGTGTATATATAGCAGCGTATACAGGGCTCAGAATTTCCACTCGCTCACCAGCCATCGGTAGGGTTGCCAGGGGTTCGGTATTTGACCGGACAATCCGGTATTTCCGGTTACTGCCCGGTAATATGAGTCCAAAAATACTGAACAAGCCTCTAAGAGAGTCACACTGTCTGTTTCAAATAGTTTTTTGAACTCCGTGTTCTAAGTTCCAGCCGGCTATTACCTGACCTAACCGAAGCTGCTAGGCCAACCCGTGCCCTAACCAACAGTCTGGCACCCAATCTAGCCTGCTATTTGCCTCAGCTGGAGCCAGAATCTGCTCCGGACTACTGTGGGCACAGGCAGCTTGCAATGAATGATTCTGTCGGACGAGACATCACGTGATCAAGTGCATGACATCACGTCAGCGCGAAGACCCGCGGGCTGCCCTGTGCTGTATACCTTACTACATGCAGAGGCTGCTGAATGCTGTGTGTGGACTATCTGAGATTAAATCAGACTCACTCAGTGTCACCTAATTTTAAAGAAAATGAGGTATGTGGGCATAATGTCTAGTCTCAGTTCATTTAAATAATTATTTATTTATTATCACCCACACAAAAAAGGTATAATTATATACACTTATATATATTATATATATATATATATATATATATATATATATATATAATAACTATAATATATATATATATCTTACTAAAAAGGAGAGAGAAAAATATAGAGAATACAATAATCCTCTAAAAAAGAAAGGGAATAAAACGGCACACCATATGAGGTGAATTCAACAATTTATTAAACTCATATAGCATTTACAAAAGAAGTTTGCCCAAACATGCCCCTTGCCATCTCAAAAATAGAGCAGAAACATGCAACCACACCACTATATTCAAATTAAAACCAGAACTACATCTCATATCAATATAATACAAGCCTGTATCATTAAATCACACAATTAGTACCCATTTCCTGTATCGGAAAGCTATAAAATCCAAAACAGGTAGCGCTCTAGTATATCACTTATACATGCAGAGGTAAAAGTAACACCACAGAGCTGCAATACATATGTGAAATATATAGCTATATATATATTCTATATCAGTCGCATATAGCAAAGTACAGTAATTAAAACATCAAATGAATTGTATCTAGCATCACAGGCATACATAGCCTTGCTTGAACAAACGGCAGGATACAATACAGATGAAAATAATCCTCTTATGAATCCAATCTATAATAACCTGTGATCACAGAGTAAATGTATACAGTTTGAAACAAGACAGAGAAACATATACATATACATGAGCAAGCAAGCAAATATAAAGTTCATGCAATGCTAACAAAAGTTCATTCACCTCCTCCCTATGATGAATGTAGAAATGGGAGGGGTCAGCCTCCAAAATTAATTGGATTGATTGATGCCCTGATGAGCCCCTGAAACACGTTACTGTGGGGGTAAAATGTGCGTTGGCACTTGTGTGTGTTTTATCATGGTGAAGAGTCGACTTTACTTCATGATACTCTATGTGTGAACTACTCTCATTTTTTTACTACCTGTTATCATGGTTTGTAACAGTTGTGAGCAACTCTGCCATTAAGTTAACAAAGCTGATCACTGCCTGTGCTCCAAATGGTACAATCTGTGGTAAGATTGCACAGTTTGTGATTTGCAGGTCTACGAGGTGTTATCACTGCTGATTGGATGCACCTGTGGAGAGACCAGATGCACCTGAGCTCAGCGTGGTGAATGCTGTAACCTTCCTTCTGTATGGCAATTTTGGAACAGAATGGACTGCATGACATAAGACGAATGGTACATCTATGGTAAGACCTATGCTATACCCCTATGCATGCACTAAAATACAATCTTTGATGTGGATTATTGCTCTTATAGCACATTATTGGTACATCTTGGTAAGAAAGCATACAAAGTACTAAGTGTGAGTCGTGGCTCACTACCTGTGTGAATATAAAGTGGAGTGGAAACTGATAGCTTGCTATATAAAGTTTGGTACATCTGTGGTAAGATCACCTGTATACTTTGTATATGCTCACTATGCCAATTTGCCTGCCTAAGGTACATCTCTTGGTAAGAACGGGTATATAATATCCATTATGAAGATTTCTGCATTTGCAAACAAAATATCAGTGTGAGGCGTTGTTTATTATCTGTGTGAACACATGTGTAGCAGAATGGCCTGCTTGGTACATCTATGGTAAGATCAGATATGTATCCACACACGCCTAAAAGTTGTAATCAATTGCTTAAAAGTATATCTTTTGATTCAAACGGATACATTGTATTTCAGTATGAAGATTGCTTTGTCTTGCTAACAGCATGGCCTGTCCAATCAGGTTAATTTTGGAGGCTGACCCCTCCCATTTCTACATTCATCATAGGGAGGAGGTGAATGAACTTTTGTTAGCATTGCATGAAGTTTATATTTGCTTGCTTGCTCCATGTATATGTATATGTTTCTCTGTCTTGTTTCAAACTGGATACATTTACTCTGTGATCACAGGTTATTTATAAATTATAAGAGGATTATTTCATCTGTATTGTATCCTGCTGGTTTTGTTCAAGCAAGGCTATGCTATGCCTGTGATGCTAGATACAATTCATTTGATGTTTTATTACCTGTACTTTGCTATATGCGAGCTGATATAGAATATATATATATATATATACTATATATATATATATATATATATATATATATATATATATAGATATATATAGATATATATCACATATGTATGCAGCTCTGTGGTGTTACTTTACCTCTGCATGTATAAGTGATATATTAGAAGCTCTACCTGTTTTGGATTTTATAGCTATCCGATTCAGGAACTGGTACTAATTGTGTGATTTAATGATACAGGCTTGTATTATATTGACAAAAGAAAAAAAGGGGACAAATCCGGATAAATAGCCAGTGCAATAGAGTTTATTCATCAGTAGAATAGTTTAGCAAGGGCAGCTTAAACTAACTGACATGTTTCGCGCATGTCTCATGCGCTTCTTCAGAGATAGTGGTTTGGGTGCCACAGGTGAGCTTAAGTAGGCTGTTTCAGCCAATTGAAAAAAGTGGGTTGATCTTAGATAATGTGTAGATCACCTACGCTGAGCTGTGGGAGCCAAAGTATTAACTCATTGGGATGACATTTCATGGCATTTGAGAAATTTATTATATACACAGTCAAAAAAATATATAAGAGTATGCATTAACATAGAAAATTTAAAAATTTAACATAGGAATATTTTTTTGTACATCTTAATATAAAAGTGAATGGAGAAATGGGATTTTCTTTTATCACAATTCAACTAATAAAAAATAATGACATTGTTGGTATTATTAGTAATGTTTCATTAGAGTATATATAAGAGAGGAAGAGAGACTTGAGTATTATATATACATATTGTCTCTCTTGTATGAAAGAGTGGAGTTTTACATTATACATTAGGTGGAGAACATTGTGGCCTCCAAAATTAACTGGATGATCAGGCTACTATCAAAATGTGAGCTGAATTTGAAACAAGTATAACCTATAAGTTTAGAAAGTAAGTACTAAGGATATACTTAAATAGTTAAATTACTTAGAGTTTGTTCTAAGTTACATAATATAAAAGGTATGGTAAAAGTCAACCTTGATGTTGGGGTATTGTTGTCAGAATTAGTTAAAGCTTATGGAAATATAGTATGGACCTCATCACATAGTATATATGTGGGGGTGGTGTGTAATATATGATTAGGTTAACGCCTATTATATTATATTGATATGATATGTAGTTCTGGTTTTAATTTGTATATAGTGGTGTGGTTGCATGTTTCTGCTCTATTTTTGAGATGGCAGGGCATGTTTGGGCAAATCTTTTGTAAATGCTATATGAGTTTAATAAATTGTTGAATTCACCTCATATGTGTGCCGTTTTTATTCCCTTTCTTTTTTATAGGATTATTGTATTCTCTAATATTTTTCTCTCTCCTTTTTTAGTAAGATATAATTTGTTAAGAGGGAGGCACCATGAGGTTTATAAGTGGTATATACTACTCTCTCATTTCTTCTATAATATATATATATATATATATATATATATATATATATATATATATACTATAAATATATTATATACAGTATATATATTTATATATTATAAATATATTATATACAATATATATATATATATATATTATAAACATATATATTTATATATCTATAATAAATATATTTATATATATATATTATATATTATATATACACACATAGTATAAATATTCAAATATTGTATAAAGTCATTAGATAGCAAGAGAGTGACTATATATGTGTGTGTGTGTATGCATATATATATATATATATATATTATATATATATATACTAACACACTTTTGTTTTGCCCATTCCCCCCCCCCCTGGTTATCTGTCCGTTATTTTGGGGGCAGACACCTGGCAACCCTAGCCATCGGCGTGTTTGAATTGAACTGTGGTGAGTAGTGAAAGATAGTAAGTGAATGTTAAATTAACCTTTACTAACTTGCGAAGGCTGGGCATGAGGGAGCAGCAGTGAAATGCTGCTGTAAAGATGGAGCGTTGGCTTGAAGGTGGAGCGGAGCGGAGTTGCTTTGTGGAAGGGCTGAGAAGAAGCACAGATGACGTGCAGAGGCATTGTCAACAGGAGTGTGGCCTATGTGAGATAAGTAGGGCCCTGATCTGTCTGAGCTGAGAACTGTGGACAATACAAATGAGGGGATAGGAGGCCATATGTAAACAGAGAAGGCTGACTGGTCGTCAGTACCAATTTAGTAGCATTTCTTAATTTAGGTGGGAGAGTTTTGGAGCTGTGTACATAAAAACATGAGTAACAAAGATAGCTTCAGAGATTTTTGCTTTCAGATATCCTAATCAGGTTGTAAATTAGGGGAATGTGCTTTAAAACATTAATTTAAAGGAATATTGTGAGGAAATAAGGAATGTTCTGTACCCATAGAACAGTTAATTTTTAGCAGATAGCTACCTTAAAGGGATAATGTATTCAGGCAAGCAGATGATAAGTTGTTTGTATTCAAAGTAACTGCAGGGACACTTTTTTTCTACTGCCACTACCTCTTGGTTATGGAGCTTTTCAATAGTGATGCCCCGAACTGTTCGCCCGCGAACGGTTCACAGCGAACATAGGTTGTTCGCGTTTGCGTTTGTGGGCGAACACATGGCGATGTGTCATCATTGTGGAAAACTTTGACCCTTTATGTCACAGCCGCCTGACACAT